>NC_087345.1:67796687-68396687 GCF_030014295.1 Loxodonta africana | reverse complement strand
GAAATGCCGAGCGTGTTCTTCCTTTTTGCTTTTTCATCTCCAGGTCTTTGCACATGTCATTATAATACTTTATTTTGTCTTCTCAAGAGGCCCTTTGAAATCTTCCGTTCAGTTCTTTTACTTCATGAATTCTTCCTTTTGCTTTAACTGCTCAACGCTCTAGAGCAAGTTTCAGAGTCTCCTCTGACGTCCATCTTGGTCTTTTCTTTCTTTCCTCTCTTTTCAGTGACCTCTTGCTTTCTTCATGGATGATATCCTTGATGTCATTCCACAATTCATCTGGTCTTTGATCACTAGCATTCAATGCATCAAATCTATTCTTAGGATGGTCTCTAAATTCAGGTGGGATATACTCAAGGTCATATTTTGGCTCTCATGGGCTTGCTCTAATTTTCTTCAGTTTCAGCTTGAACTTGCATATGAGGAATTGATGGTCTGTTCCACAGTCGGCCCCCGGCCTTGTTGCAAATAACGATATTGAGCTTTTCAATCGTCTGTTTCCACAGATGTAGTCAATTTGATTTCTGTGTGTTCCATCTGGCGAGATCCATGTGTATAGTTACCATTTATGTTGCTGAAAGAAGGTATTTGCAATGAAGAAGTCGTTGGTCTTGCATAATTCTATCATTCGATCTCTGGCATTGTTTCTATCACCAAGGCCATATTTTCCAACTACTGATCCTTCTTCTTGGTTTCCAATTTTCACATTCCAATAGCCAGTAGTTATCAATACATCTTGATTGCATGTTCCATCAATTTCAGACTGTAGCAGCTGATAAAAAATCTTCTATTTCTTCATCTTTGGCCCTAGCGGTTGGTGCGTAAATTTGAATAATAATCGTATTAACTGGTCCTCTTTGTAGGCGTATGGATATTATCCTATCACTGACAGCGTTGTACTTCAGGATAGATCTTGAAATGTTCTTTTTGACGGTGAATGCAACACCATTCCCCTTCAAGTTGTCATTCCCAGCATAGTAGACTATATGATTGTCTGATTCAAAATGGCCAATACCAGTCCATTTCAGCTCACTAATGCCTAGGATATCCATGTTTAGGCATTCTGTTTCATTTTTGACGATTTCCAATTTTCCTAGATTCATACTTCGTACATTCCAGGTTCCGATTATTAATGGATGTTTGCAGCTGTTTCTTCTCATTTTGAGTCATGCCACGTCAGCAAATGAAGGTCCCAAAAGCTTTACTCCATCCATGTCATTAAGGTCGACTCTACTTTGAGGAGGCAGCTCTTCCCCAGTCATCTTTTGAGTGCCTTCCAACCTGGGGGCCTCATCTTCCAGCACTATATCAGACAATAATCCGCTGCTATTCATAAGGTTTTCACTGGCTAATGCTTTTCAGAAGTAAACTGCCGGGTCCTTCTTCCTAGTCTGTCTCAGTCTGGAAACTCAGCTGAAACCTGTTCTCCATGGGTGACCCTGCTGGTATCTGAATACCGGTGGCATAGCTTCCAGCATCACAGCAACACACAAGCCCCCACAGTACGACAAACTGACAGACGTCTACGTGGGGGATGCAATGCCTACTGCTCCCTAATATGGTCCTGAAAGCTTGATGCTTTCAATATTATATCATGGAGAGCTCTTTTATTTACACCTACTAAAACAAACAAAGAAATCTGAATAACTTTAGCTATAATAGAATACTTATCTAAGGTAGATGATCGTGGATAGAAGACAAAACTGAAAAAACCAGGCTCTAAACAGACAAGCTTTGCCTGTTTTGACAGACAGAAGTTCTCGGCCTCCCAAGCTACTCAGCCCAGCTTCCAGGGCACCATGCAGGACTACATTAGTAAATTCTAATGTTTTTTCTTCATCTTTGCATCAGTATGCTCCAGAACCAAACCCTGAGGGAGTAAGCCTAATTGGCTAATCTTGAGTCAGGTGACTGCCTCTTGGCAGCCAATCCCATAGTGATAAGAAGGGTCTTCCAGGGGCCTCGTTATATTTTATGGTGAGAGAACAGGTGCTCAGATTTACCAGCTCAGGCTGACTGTTCATGTTGAGGGTGATGAAATTTTCCAGAAGAAAATGAGAGCGCCATTAGAAAGAGAGAAGGTGTTCGGTTGTCTTAAAAAAAAAAGGACAAATATTCTCAACCTGAATTTCCAGAGGGCCTCATAAAATGGCAAAACCCCCAGTGGAATATACAAAAATTTCTTTCTCCCTCTCTTTTTTTAATCATTCTAGGACAGTCTCTGAGCATTTTAACACTCTAGTAAACAGCAACAAAGAGAATCATCACTGCAGTGACTGCTTAGATACTGAATCAGCTTGTGTACTTTCCACCGGGGAAGGATCTCCTCCCTTCGTATTTACTCTGACCCTGAAGTACCTCTGTTCGTTTAGTTTCCTCTCAGGATTCTCTTCTTCAGAGCTTTTTAATTTGATAGGCCCTGTAAGGCCATTTTGTCTATTTGCTACTCATTAAACTTTTAATTTTGTTTTTCACTACATGTTTTTGGATTTTTTTAAATTGCTTTTTGTTTGTTTATTTTAACTCTAATTTCCCTAATTCCACAAAGATCTCTGGTGACCGACGTTTACAGGTTTTGCCCATTCTTTTAATTTTGAACTGCAATAGATACCACAATGCCAAGTTAGAAAACTGAAGTTCTCGTCTTTTTTCTTCTCAAAATATTCTTGCTTCTTTCAGATATATTACTTCAGGCAACTCTAAGGTTGGGTTAATTTCCTTAATTAAGATTTGCCATCCACAAACTCAGTGATGTGTGATTTGCCCCTTTTGGAAAATTTGACACATAGTTTGCTAATTAGAATCCTGGATCCTGATGTATATGGTGATCACATTTATTTTATTAGGAAATCTACTAAACAAAAAGGAGTCCCTGGGTGGTGCAAATATTAAATCACTTGGCTACTAACCAAGAGATTGACAGTTCAAGTCCACCCACAGACACCTTGGAAGAAAGGCCTGGCAACCCACTGCTGAAAAATCAGCCGCTGAAAACCCAATGGAGCCTAGTTCTACTCTGACACACATGGGGTTGCCAGGAGTCCAAAGTGACTTGTTGACAACTGTTGCTCTGTTTTTTTATTAAACAAAACCATGCCCTGCATACTAGGAGGTTGTCTTCTTCCCAAACAGAAGGAAAAATCAGTCACAAGTGGGGAAATGTAACGACAAGTCATCGCTCTATACTTCCATGAGGAAAGTGAAAAGGCTCAAGACTGGGGAGTATTTCTTGTCAGGCCAGGTTAGATTTGAGGAAGTATTTTTCTAGGCAGTTTTTTCACCAAGAAAATCTCCACTCTGGCCTGTGGTCGGGGGTTCCCCCAAGGTGCCTTCCATCTCTTTGCAATGAGCAGTGACTTGGCAGGTTGGGTTTTCTTTTTAGTCACCTGATAGGATTTCCCAGGACAGAGGTGCCAAGCCAATTTGACCTGACTTCCTACCTCCTTCCTGTGGGTCACCCTGAGAAAGAAGGAAATAATCTCTTCTTCTCCGACTTGGTGATGATGTCATGCTTCCTTTCGCTTTACCACAGTGCCCTGATGCTTTCACAGAAGCTTCAAACTGTAGTGACAACAATGCTCCCGCACCTGCCTGTGGAGGGGCCACGCTCTCTGTCACAGAGTCTGTCAAGAGGCCACTTGACTTCTCTTATTTGAAGAACTGTAGGAAAACCACCTGCAGAGCGCTCAAGTCCTCGGCAGTTTTTGTACCTTCCCTCTTCTGAGGTAACTAAGTCCACTGCCACAGTGGCAACAGCTGAAGTGTAGGACCAGAAACTATGCGAAAAGGTAGAAATCCATGTGAAGTGAGCGCTCTGAATTACCTTGCCTGAAGTTTTTCTCATTAAAAAAAAATTCAAGTTATCCTCATATGCCTATCTCATTCATTAGATTTTTGATATTAAATAAACAAACGAACAAGAATAACCAGTTGCCACTGAGTCATTTCTGATTCATGGCGACCCCCTGTGTGTCAGAGCAGAACTGTGCTCCACAGGGTTTGCAACAGCTGATTTTTCAGAAATAGATCGTTAGGCCTTTCTTTTGAGGCACTTCTGAGTGGACTCAAACCACCACCCTTTGGGTTAGCAGCCGAGCGTATTAACCATTTACACCACCCAGGGAGTGTTATGGTACTAGAGGACGTAAGCTGTGTCTTATTCTCCCTGGTTCCAAAGCATCTGGCTCAGCATGCAGTCCCGATAACTGTTGACTACCAGGCCGGAGGGCTGATCCAGCAAGTCCGCCTGGCCAGGGCTGCAAGCCTTAAGAGACATCAGTTTTTTAGCTGCAGTTCGGTGCCAAACCTATCTAGGGAACAGGCTGATACCTCATCACATATGTTGATTTTGGCTTCAGACTATGCCTGCTCTCTCTTTTCCTAAGAGCTATGTATATGCCAATCACAGATGCTGCTGCTAGTGATCATTCCCTGTTACCTACTAATGACAAGCCACCTTCATGGACAACTGATTGACTAACTTGAGATTTAGAGAAAGTAAGTTCATGCCATAACTTCTCTTATTTTCTTTATATGGTGACCCTCTCTTCCTTGTAATTACAGTCATATAAAATGTTATTAGTTGACTGTATGCATACGTACACACACACATATATATATTTATTTATTAACATATAACCCTGAGGCAGTTCTGCTCTCTGTCCTATAGGGTCGCTATGAGTCAGAATCGACTCGATGGCAGTGGGTGGGTAACACTGGTGGCATAGTGGTTAAGAGCTACAGCTGCTAACCAAAAGGTTGGCAGTTCGAATCCATCAGGCGCTCCTTGGAAACCCTATGGGGCAGTTCTACTCTGTGTTATAGGGTCACTATGAGTCAGAATCAACTTGACTGTGATGGGTTTGGTTTGGTTTGGGTGGTGCAGTGGTTAAGCATTTGTTTGCTAATAAAAGGGTTGGCAGTTTGAAACCACCAGTCGCTTCCCAGGAGAAAAGACCTTGTGATCTGCTCGTATAAAAGATTATAGACTAGGAAACTCTATGGGCAGTTCTACTCTGTCATACAGGGTCACTGTGAGTTGGAATCAACTCAACAACTCACAACATACAGAGTCACTGTACCAAAAAGAATTGGTCGACATTCAATCATTTCAGGAGGCAGCATATGATCAAGAACTGACGGTACTGAAGGAAGAGGTCCAAGCTGCACTGAAGGCATTGGCAAATAACAGGGCTCCAGGAATTGACAGAACACCAATTGAGATGTTTCAACAAAGGGATGCAGTGCTGGAAGTGTTCACTTGCCTATGCCAAGAAATTTGGAAGATGGCTACCTGACCAACTGACTGGAAGAGATCCATATATGTGACCACTCCAAAGAAAGGTGATCCAACAGAGTACAGAAATTATCCAACCATGTCATTAATATCAACCACAAGTAAAACCCTGCCAACAGTCATTCAAAAGCCATTGCTGTAGCACATCGACAGGGGACTGCCAGAAATTCCAACTGGAGTCAGAAGAGGACGTGGAATGAGGGACATCATTGCTGATGTCAGATGGATCCTGGCTGAAAGCAGAGAATGTCAGAAAGATGTTTATCTGTGTTTTATTGCCTATGTAAAGGTATTCAACTGTGTAGATCATAACAAATTATGGATAACATTGAGAAGGATGGGAATTCTGACACTTAATTGTGCTCATAAGAAGCCTGTAGATAGACCAAAAAGCAGTCACTCAAACAGAGCAAGGAGATACTGTGTGGGTTAAAATCAGGAAAGATGTGCATCAATGTTGTATCCTTTCTCCAAATTTAGTCAATCGGTATGCTGAGCAAATAAACTGAGAAGCTGGACTATATGAAGAAGAATGGAGCATCAGGATTGGAGGAAGATTCATTAATAACCTGCGATGAGCAGATGACACAACTTTGTTTGCAGAAAGTGAACTTGAAGGACTTACTGATGATCAAAGATGACAGCCTTCAGTATGGATTACACCTCAACATGAAGAAATAAAAATCCTCACGACTGAACAAATAAGCAATACCATGATAAATGGAGAAAATAATGAAGTTGTCAATGATTTCCTTTTACTTGGATCCACAATCAATACCCATGGAAGCAGCAGTCGAGGAATCAAAGGACGCATTGCATTGAGCAAATCTGCTGCAAAAGACCTCTTTAGAGTGTTAAAAAGCAAAGATGTTTTCACTTTGAGGACTAAGGTGCACCTGACTCAAGCTATGGTGCTTTCAATCACCTTATATGCATGTGAAAGCTGGACAATGAATAGGGAAGACTGAAAAAGAGTTGATACCTTTGAATTATGGTGGCGGCAAAGAATATTGAATATATCGTGGACTGCCAGAAGAATGAACAAATCTGTCTTAGAAGAAGTACAGTCAGAGTGCTCGTTAGAGGCAAGGATAGCAAGACTTCATCTCACGTATTTTGGCTATGTTATCAGGTGGTACCAGTCCCTGGAGAGACATCATGCTCAGTAAAGTAGAGGGCCAGTGAAAAAGAGTAAGATCCTCAACAAGATGGATTAACAGAGTGCCTGCAACAGTGGGCTCAAGCATAACAACGATTGTGAGAATGGCATGGGACAAGTGTACATATGGTCGCTATGAGTTGGAACCGATTCAACCCCACCTGACAACATATACATATAAAGTTTATTTGTGCACAATACTTGCATATTACCCTTGTACTATTGATAAGTCATCTTTTAAAAATATTTCTAATGATAATATCATGCTAAAATTTAATTGATAATTTTTAAGTTTTATAATCCAGTTTGTCAAAATTCACAGCATTCTCAGGACAAAACAAAAAAACGAAGTTCAAAATTATTACTAGTTTTACCAAAAACAAAGGTCAAAAATAGATTTTTTTCCATTGATTGTCAAATAGCATGCCAAAAATCAAGGCTTAAAAAGTACTCCTGCAGGTAAATATACTTTACTGTAGCATTTATCGAATTAAATAGATTTGTTTATTTATATACTGGTCTATCTTCTTCATCCTTCCATTTTCACTTCACACTCCAATTGTATTCATTAGTTCATAACCAAAACCAAAAGGAACCTATCACCCTTCAGTTTATTCCATCTCATAGCGACCCTATAGGACAGAGTAGAACCACCTCTTAGGGTTTCCAAAGAGTGGCTGGTGGATTCAAACAGCTGACCTTTTATTTACCACCCAAACTCTTAACCATTGTGCATAGGCCGCTGTTTATCTTTTTTTTTTTTAGTACCAGCATTAAGTATTTTAAATATCCATTTGTAACTCTTCTAATGGCCACATTATCATTCTCTTTGGATAAAGTAACATTCCCAGTAGATAATAACTATTAAAAATACCAAATGGTTTAGGATTTTAACTATTTCAGGTTCACGGAATTCTGTTCTACCAATAACACGAAGAATATCTGATTCATCCATATAAAGCTAAAGCTAACTGTGAAAGGATAAATCAAAGGGTGAGTTTTTCCAACTTGGAAAGCTTCTGTGTCTTCACTAAGGCTGTTGTTTATTGTTGAGGACTTGCAACCCCAGGCACTACTGTGGGAGAAGACCTCAGAAATCTATCCTCCACCCACCCACAAAAGTGGATGTCTAAGGGTTCTGCGCTCTGGGTTCTGCTTTCTTCTGTTTCTCACTCTGCCTTGGTGAGTCCCTTTGTTACTGAACCCTGGAAGGTGAGTTCTGTCTAGCACACTCAGACCTGCCAATAATCTAGACATTTTCTTTGAGAAAGTGACTTTTTGCAATGCGCAGAGCAAGGATCCAGGAGGAAGTTCCTCAGATCTGACCCCCCGAGCTATGGAGAAGCAGAGCTTATATGTGATTTGAGCAGCAAGATGGCAGCCTCACATGCATACTGGGAAGGGAAAATTCTAGAAGGTGGCCAGGAAACAGGAGGTGACTTGGTTCTTGTTGGACCTCTTGCATTGAAATAGGGTCTGGGTGATGATTTTTCTTCAGATTCATTCCACCTTCTGATCCATTAGCAGTCACAATTAGCCCTTCTGTGCATTCGGGGTGAGCCAAATCTGACTTGGGCTAGTTTAAGGACTAATGGAAATTCACTGTCAGTGGTAGGGTCAGGTTACATCTCAATTCTCATGGTTTTACTACTTGTATATGCTGATGGTCTCTCAGTCTCTACTACCAGCTGAGACCTCTCTCGGGGAACCTCTGACCCACCCATCCCTCAATTGGGCACCATCTTATTTAAATCTCCTTGTTTAGACAAATCAGAAACGAACCAAGAACTGGAAACAGAGAGGAACCCAGGCTGCTGCTTTCTCAGGCTCTCTCTCTTTCTGTATGTTCATAATTTCTCTTCTCCTTTTTGTGCACCTTTGATTTATTCTGTCTCTCCATCTATCTCTGCTTCTTTCCCCCTCACACAACAAAGGATTGCCACCCCCACAGTGCTGGAGTTTTTACTTGTCCTCTGGTTCCAGCCATAGGCACGGACTTGACAGTCTCAGAATCACAAATCAGAATTCCCAATGGGAATAGATTGATTCATCTGGATTGCCTGTTGTGAGCCTTGCAGAAGCTGCACACCCTTCTAAGGGCTCCGTGATGCAGGGATGCCAGAAAGTACATTTCCCAGAATCTTCTTCTCTGTATATTCCCAGATGTTGTTAGTTGCCATCAAGTTGGCTCCAACTCATGGTGACCCGTGTATAACAGAATGAAACAATACCAGTCTTGTACCATTTTCAGGATCACTGGTATGTTTGAGTCTATTGCTGCAGCCATTGTTTCAATCTATCTCCTTAAGACTCCTCTTGCATTCGCTGACCCTTCACTTCACCAAACATGAAGTCCTTCTCCAGTGATTGGTTCCTCCTAATGACACATCCAAAATAAGTGAGTTGAAATCTCAAACAATATCTGTGATCCATAAGGTTTTTGCTGACTAATTTTCAGAAGTAGATTTTGAAGCCTTTCTTCATAGTCTGTCTTAGTCTGAAAGTTCCACCAAAACTTGTTCACCATGGGTGACCCTGCTGGTGTTTGACATTCCAATGGCATAGCTTCCAGCATCACAGCAACACACAAGGCAACACACTACAACAAACTGATAGATGGATGGTGGATTTTCAGGTTAGAGTTAGCCAATTAAGGTCCTTAGACAGATGAGATTTAGAAGATAGAAAAAACAGAGAGACAATTACTTGCCAGAGGCACGCTTGTGTAAGCAAACATGAAGTTCAAAGCAGCTTCCAGGCAAGTTACATGAGAATTTCTCTATTAGTGCTGCAGACTGAGATGGCCAACGGGAACCACCCAGAGGTTCTTGACGGGACAAATGGAAGAGCAAAATAATACCCTTTTGCAGATAAAGTATTAGTGAATGTGGCTCATATCAGTCGCTCATCTCTTAAAGCTGAACCTCAGAATTACAGACTTACAGAGCCCACAGTTAGACAGGGAGGGACAACCCCACCAAACTCCTGGGAGAGCAATACAATACAGAAACCATGCTCCCCACAAGCATTACATTACAGGAGGAAAGGAAAAGAAGAAGAAAGAAGAATGGGCTATGTATTAGTTAATACAACACAAATTTCTTCTCTCCCATTGTAGATGCAGACATCTGAAATCAAAGCGTCAGCAGGCCCTCAATCCCTCCAAAGGCTCTAGGAAAGAATTTTTTCTGACCTCCTCCAGCTTCTGCTGGTGCCAGATATCCCTTGGTTTGGGGCTGCATAAAACTCCTGTGTCTGCCACCTTCATCACATTGCCTTCTCTGTGTGTCTGTCTTTCTCCCTTCTCTTATAAAGACACTTGTCATAGGTTTTAGGGATACCTCAATTCTCTCTCCCCAGTCCTCTATGCTCTCATCTCAAGATCCTTAATTACATTTGCGAAGACCCTTTTCCCATATAAGATCACATTCACAGGTTCCAGGAGTTAGGACATGGACATACCTTCTGGGGGCCACCATTCAACCCACTACAGGCTGGGAGATTTATGCCTTTCTCGTACTACCAAACACAACAATTAGATGAATCACTCCACCATCTCTAGGGCAGAGTGAGTGAGAGGGTAGGAAGAGACCAAGAGTGTTAGGCTCATGGAGCTTCCTCCACCAGTGGGAAGAAAATTTCTACCCTAACAATGGCAGATAAAATAGCTACCAAACAGTTGCCATCAAGTCAATTCAGACTCATGGTGGCCCCATATGTGTCAGAGGAGAACTGTGCTCCATAAGATTTTCAGTGACTGACTTTTTGGAAGTAGATTACCAGGTCTTTCTTCAAGGCAGCTCTGGGAAAACTTGAACCTCCAACCTTCCAGTTAGCAGTCAAGTACGTTAACCATTTGTACCACTCGGAAATAAAATAAAGAAGTAGAAAAGGCATCACAGGATCTGCTACTGAGTTTGTAGAGCATTTCATGCTGACTTACACATAAAGATAACTGTAAGAAGCCCTGATGGTGCAGTGATTAAAGCGCTTGGTTGCTAACTCAAAGGTCACTGGTTCAAACCTATCAGCCACTCCGCAAGAGAAAGATGCGGCAGTCTGCTTCCATAAAGATTACTGCCTTGGAATTCCTATGGGGCAGTTCTACTCCATTCAACAGGGTCAGTATGAGTCAGAATCAACTCGAAGGCAGTGGATTTGGTTTTGATTTTTCTAAGAAACCACATTCTGGGAGCCTGCTTGAAGTGCTTGAAGTGCTGATTCAATATGTGGGTTGCTCTTAACATTCCTGCGTAAGCATCTCTGGCTTTTTTGGGGGGGAGAAGGGGGACTGTGTTTTACTCAATGAGTCTTTAAGTCCAGTGTGGGATAGCAATTAAGAGCCAGAGCTTGGAGCCAGGGAACTCTGGTTCAGAGCCTAGCTTCACTACTCATGTTTATTGATTTTGGACAAGTTACTTAGCCTCTCACAACATTGTTTTCCTCAATTTAAAAATGGGGATGATAATAGCACCTATTTCAGATTTAATTGGAAAGTGGCTGTAAGGCACTTAGAACACTGCCTGGCATAGAGTAAGCTAAGATGTAGTTGTTATTGTCGTTATCACTGATGATGATCATCATCGTTGTTATCAGCACTTGCTAGTAATTGATGGCTTTAACTTGTAATGAAAGTTCTACAAAAAGTAAATATTTCTACTTCAATTTCAGAAATTGTCACTAGGTGCAAAGATAGGAATAGGCAGTAGAGAGTTAGATTTAACTATGATTGGCATTCTGCCAGGAGAATACGATCAAGGAAGAAAAAGGAAAATGACAGATCATGAAATTTAGGGAAGTAAAGACGTAAAGGGAGTGAGGGGCAGTGAAAAGATGTTGGGATTAATGAATTGTCAGTGGGACTGAATGATTGCTGGAGTTGGGTACTAGAGGGGATGAGGTAAGAAGTTGTAGAGTAGGTTTTAGGATTCCTGAAATTGAGCTAGTGAGGGGGAATAAAAACTTTTATGTAATGCAAGGTCTAAGATCTGGACATGAGAACTGTTGGCTAAGTTAGGATAAAGGGCAAGATCTGGGTGGAAGGGAGATAATGCGGTTAAAAGAACAGGGTGTTGAAGGACCACCTAATGGATATTGAAGTTTATGATAGGCATGGTGTTGCAGTGAACCACCACTAGGTAAAAATCTTTCTGGAATGAGGAGTGGCTGAGGGATCAGTAGATGACTACCACAGGAGGCCTAATGCGTGATGTAGTCTGATAACATGATACTTAAAGCAGGAAAAAGCTAAAGAGTTTTAGGAAAAAGAGAAGAAGAATGGTGTGGTGTGGAGTTGTGATGAAACCCAAGAAAGATACTTAAACTACCTTCACCTCCAAGCCCAGTTGTGCAAGAGGAAAGGGAGAGAAAGCAGCCAGACCTTGAGAGAGCTGCAAGGGACTCAGGTCATCAGGGTAGAGTCAGGTCAGTTACTGCAAGGAGGTGAAGGGAACATTTGATGAAAATGTTAAAGATACAAGGGATTTTTTTGCTGACTGACAGTGGGTTCAAAGGGTATAATAGGAGGGTTTCAGAAGTTGAGAGGGGTGGGAGTTGGGGTTGGAAGAAAGGAAACCAGAGCCATATGAAGATGAAAGCCTGGGGATGAGAGGGGGCCTGAGAGTCTTGGGCTTCTTGTGCAATCTGTCTTAAACAGGGATAAAGAGTATAACTGGACTATCCCTCGTGGTCTTAAAACTGAGAGTGGTGAGGAGGCCTTGAATGTTGAGAATCCTGCCAGGAGCACCATCTTCACTCTTGCCAATGGTTACACGGAGATTGAGTGAGGAATGGTCGTATGTCTCAGAGACAGGAGTTCTGAGCTCCTTCTGGACCACCTAGGGAGGGGGATGTCCATGTCTGCATTAATACCTATAGATGGAGCCACAGGAGGAAGGCCTAAGAAAGAGAAACCACAGGAGGACAGAAACATGGGAAATACAACTCGTGTTCCCAGTAGGCGATAATAGAGCTATGAGGGAGCTTAGGAGCCTCTGTATTGACTGTATCCATTTCGGTGAGGAGAAAGCTGAAATTCAGAGAAGCTGAGTGACCTGCCCAAAATCATGGAACCCATTATAGGCAGAGACCTATGTAACATGTCTTAGAAAGTTCTCCTTCAAAAATAATTAACAAAAAGAAAAATGATGGAGCATTTAAAGGAAAATGGATTTGTTATTAGGGAAATTCACCAATGGGAAATTGGTGAAACATTTAAAAATGTTTATCATAATCCACTTAAAATTTCTATCGGGTAGCATTACTACCAGTTGCAATCTTAATGATGGCACTAATTGAGCCACATTACAGAATAGTAGTATTTAATTTTCCTTTTGCATTGGTATTATAACCACCAATTATGAGCTCTGAAGTGAAATGTCCTGTTACATATAAAATTTTAAATAATATATTTTAAGATTCACATGACAACACTCTCAGCGAATATTATTTGAAAAACTACTGATAAATTAAAAATCCAAGTGAATTATATGCTTAAAATTTTCTTTCAAGTGATCTTTAAAAAATATATATATATATATATACTTTACCACTGTAGAAACAGTTACAGAGAGAGAATCCATGTTACCCTTAAACATATTGTTTCATGATGTTTGTGAAATTTCATAAAGTATTTGATCTATTTAGATTTTCTTGAGGGCTGTCAACTAAATGTTATTATCTCTTAGGCCTTGTCTTGGCTGCTTCAGACTGCCTTAACTCCCCAATATAAGCGTTTGGATTCTGAATTGATACTTGGAGTCCCCAAATTGTTCTCAACATAACTTGATGTAATAATTTTTGAAATAATTTTAAGAGAGCATAAATTGATTCTATACCTAGGTCTTGTTGAATTGTTCATAATTTATTAGATTCCTCTTAGGAAACAAAATCAATCTCTTTTTAGTATAATTAGCAATTGGATCATTCAACTTCTGCCGCTCACTCTTATCCATTGATTTGGAAACCACGTTCAAGATAATCCTCTCTACTGAGAACTGGCCCCTGATGCAGCAGCAAGGCACCATTAACTATCATTTCCACCGACAGCTGAGGTTGTGGTTTTGCATTCAGCACTTTTTTCCTTGTGTGGAGCACAGAACAAAGATGTTACTAATGTAGTAATGTATGTGACTAATCAACCGAACCTGTGGTTGCTACTACCTTGAAAACTTTTCTTTCTCAGTAGGAAAGTGTCATTGGCCATTCCCAAGATATTACACATGAGCAGAAAAAAGTGAATATTGTTGGCTGTTACATATTTGTCTAGGAAATAAAACTTAATTCTTCACTTGTGGTTAGGGGCAAGTTACCGTGGTGAAACACATCATTTTTTCATTAGGAGATGAGCTAAGCAGGAAGCAGTAGACTGAGAAGTATCGTCAGTGAATTTTACACTCATAATATTCACTTTGTTTTAATAAATACAAATAGTAAATATAAAATTACTTTCTAAGCTCTTATTAGACTTTCTTCTATTCACCTTAAAACAACACAAGCCATATTAATGTTTTGTTTCCTTTGAAGTTTTTCCCACCTTTGAAGAGAAGTCTAATAGATTTTTCCCCTCTCTATCAATGCTAGACTAATCCTTATTTTCCTGTTGAGTTGGTATCTCAAAGAGACAATGAGAACTAACTTCTGCATTTTTATAATCAGGTTTTGTTTTAAGTCCATAATAGGAGATCCAAGTAAAAACAAATTTGGATGGGATTCAAACCAGACTGTCACCTAAATACATGGCTGCTTGTTAAAATGATAAGCTATAGCCTGGACAATCCATAGGTTGGACAACCCTGGATATTCCCAAATCCATTCTTCCATCCATCTCCGTTACCTCTTCCCTGGTCCAAGTCACCGTCATCTCTCATGCAAGAGTATTATAATTAGCTTTCCAAGCTCCCACCCCTACAAACAAGAATGAGATTCATTGGGTATGTCCAGAGCCCACTGTGGTTGATTGGTGCTTATGCCATGCCAGTTGTTAAGTATCTTTATTGTCATCCCAGCCTGCATCCCTTTTGTCACAGGTATTAGTTTCCTAGGACTGCAATAACAAAGTACCACAACTGGGTGGCTTAATACAACAGAAATTTATACTCTCTCATCTCTGAAGGGTGGAAGTCTGAAATCAAGGTATCGGTAGGGCTGTGCTCCCTCTGAGACTCTAAGTTGAACCCTTCCTTGCCTCTTCTAGCTTCTCATGCTTGCTGGAACTCCTTGGTATTCCTTGGCTTACAGATACAACACTCCAGGCTCTGCCTTCATCATCATATGGTGTTTTTCTCTTTGTGCCTCTTCTCTTCTTATAAGGATGCTAGTAATATTGGATTAGAAACTACCCTACTCCTTTATGGCCTCATATTAACCTAACTAATTACATCCAAAAAGACCTTCTCTCCAAATAAGGTCACATTCACAGGTACCAGGGGTTAGGATTTCAAGATATCTTTTGAGGGGACACAATTCAACCCATAACACTACATAATAGCCATAATGATATTTTCAACACGGTCGATTTTCAACATGGCTTACACTCCCCTGACTATAATGGCTTTATCTGGCTGTCAACACGTGAAACCACTGATCTACCTTAACATCAGTAAAAAAGGAACAACCAGGTTTACATGCCTTCTTATGTGATGCAACAGGAGGTTCACAACACCACCATGAAGTGGTCCTGCCAATAGCTCCAAACTGAATCAGATCCTGCCTCTATACCTAATTACCAGCTTACAGAAATTCTCAAAATAGAGGAACATGTTAAATGTCACTATGCAGACAGAGGCAGCAAAATTCAGAAGTTGAGGAATTCTATAGGGCAAATGATCTGATTTTTTTAACAAATGTAAAAAAAAAAAGAAGACAAGAGTGTTGGAACTGTTACAGACTTAAGAAGTATATCAACTCATTTTGGGGTGGAGGATTCTTATTGAAATAAACCAACTGTGAAGAGATGTATGTGATCTTCCACTTGAAGATATTAGTAAATTATTGTTAATTTTATATGTGAGGTAGTGATTCTAGTTGTGGGATTTTTTTTTTAAGAGTTTTTTTATTCCTTAGAGATACTGATGTATTTATGTATAAAACTATGGTATCTGAAATTTTCTTTAAAATAATCTGAGATGAGGGAGAAGGAGCTTTTGGTGAATCAAGATTGGTAGATATTGAGAATTTTTTAAGCTGAGTGATGGGAATACTCGGTGTTTTTGTTTTTTAATAGTATTCTCTTTACTTTTTTGTAAGCTTCAAAAATTTTATAATGAAGACTTGAAAATATTAATAGAAATAAACCCTTCAAAGGCTCCCCTTTATTCTCAAAATAAAATCCAAACTCCTCACCCCGTTCTATGAGTCCTACGTGAGCTATTTCCCACCTCCATTGTCAACCCTGTCTTGTTCCATTCTCCCTGCTTATTGTGCCCCAGTCACCCTGGTCCCTTTTCTGTTCCTTGAATACTCCAGGGCCTTCCTCACTTCAAAGCCTTCGAATTTGCTGTTTCCTCTGCCTGGTATGTTCTTTCTCCAATGACTCACATGACTGTCTCAATTTTGGTCTTTGAAGTCTCAGCTCAAATATCAATGTCATCTCATCTCAGAAATCAGCCCTAAGCATCCTATCTAATATAATCCATGTGTACTCACCCACCTCCTGCCAGTTACTGTTTATGGTATTACATTGTTAATTTCCTTCATAGCCTGTATCACATTCTCACGTTATGTTTTTTGTTGTTATTTGCTTGTTTTATGCTTCCCCCCTTTAGAATGTAAACACTTTGACAGTAGGATATTGTCTCTTTTCATAGCTATTCCCCAGTATTAGAACACTTCCTAGCACTCTGTAAAAATGGCATGGGGGGAGGGGTTGTCTGACCTCCTTGTCTAATTTCACAAGGGAGGAGGAAAGAAAATCAAGATCAACACCAGTCTAAGTCTATGAGGTGCAGGTCACACGTACCTTCTCTCTCAACATTTTTACCAATTCTGACACCAGCTGTCCCTCCCACAGCACTCTCTATTTCTCTGCTGGGTTTGCTAATTCGGTGCAATGCCCACACAGGACTCACAGATAATACTCACAATTGTGGGGTTTATTAAGAAAGTGGTAGGTTATAAGGCAGAATCAGAATCAACAAACTACAATTCAGGATCAGGATCAGGAAGCATGTAGGCAAAGTCTCCCTTCTTCAGTGCAGGACAGCTCTCTCTGTCTCCTCTTAGCCATGCAGGGCTCTTCCCAGCTCCTTGAAGACAGGCTCCTTCCTCTAGGTCCCCTCAGGCAGGCCCCTCTTGACTCCCTCAAGACAGGTTCCCTATTTCAGCCCTCAGCTCCAGTTGAGGACTGACCTCTGCCCTACTTGGTGAAATGTTACAAAGCTCTTTAAGTCCTCTGTAAGTGCTCATAGCCATATCGATACCGCCAACAAGCCTCCGGCCCAAAAGCGCTTAGCTCTCTTGCTCTGTGGGTCGGCTCGCCCACTGTAGCCTCCCCACTCTGTGGGCTGGGAAGCCCACCAAGTTGTCTCTAGCCAGCCTCCTGGTTCTGCTTCTGCCATTTCTCTTTCTCTGCCCCCACGTCTTACCATCTTGTGCCTTTCTGGGGTTATAGCTCTCTCTGTGTCCTGGGACTAGGAGGTTCTCAAAGAGAGACCCCAGGTCCAAAGGATGTGTTCCACTCCTGGCTCTTATTTCTTGATGGTAGCAAGGTCCCCTTTCACTTCTGGGATTGGCTAGCAGGATGGCAAGCCTAGCAGGATGGCAAAACTGACCAATCCCTTGTTAGGGTTCCATATACCTTATTTGTATAGCCTTACCCCTCGAGGGTCTTATGTACCTTATTTGCATAGTTTTCAGGCTGTCTAATCCCTGTCATGTGCATAGTCACACCCAATTGGTGTGTGGGAATTATAAGACCAGGCATGGTTAAAAGGGACATATTAAGTGATTCACTGCACAGCACACTCAGTGAGCACTTAGTAAGTGTATATTGAAAAAACAAATGGTTTGTTATAAATGAACAAGCATCCAGGAAAGAGAACCAATATCAGAGATCTTACGTCAGCTAATCAATTGGACACTGCTTTGAACTAAAAACTTAGACAGTCAGAAGTAGAATATGACCAAGATTCCCTAGATGGAAATGAGGCAGGAGCAAAATTTCAGAATATTCAAAGGTGTTTCAGCTGAACCAGAGATGATTGTTCTATAATGATATTCAGAATTTCCAGAGTAGTATGGTCATCATGGGGTTATATCTGAGCAGTTGTAGTTAGGTGCATAGAGTTGATTCTGACTCATCGACACCCCGTGTGACGGAGTAGAAGAACCCCATTGGGTTTTTTGCTATAATATTTAGCTCTTAACCACTGTGCTACCAGGGTGCCAATCTTTACAGAAGCAGATTGCCAGGTCTTTCTCCCATGGAGCCACTAGTTTACTTTGAACTGCCATCTTTTTGGTTGGCAGCCAAATGCTTAATCATTGTATATGGTATCTAAATACACAAAAACTACCCAGTCCAAAAGATGGTATGAGAGGCAAAGCACAAATGAACTGTATCACCTTTCTCTCTCTCCAACCCTTATTCCTCCTTGAGGTACATGAAATTTCGGTCTCTAAGGACCTCACTGAGCTGCAGAGTTTATATCCACTCACTCCCATGTTATCTGATGAGGTTGATCTAAGACATGCAACCTGTTGGAGTAGCTAGGTGATGGATTTTACTTTGAATTACTGCCACCAGCACCATCTGTAAACCATGCTAAGGTAGTTCAGTTTGCCACGAATGTGTCAGAGTTGTCCAGTCAGCTTGTGACCTTGGGAAAGGTATTCTAAGAGCAGAAAGTCAGAGAATTATTTTTCTATCAAGATCATGACTCGGTAATTTCATCCAGAAATTCAGGTCCTAGGTAAGAAGATATTCTCAATTTTGGAACTGAGCCAATCTTCTGGGAATAAATAAAGAAGAAACTTTGGTTGTGGTTCACAGTCCTTAAATCTCATCCAGTAGTTTTGTAAGGATATAAAGAATAGGAATTATTGCCATATTAATGTGTGACACAGGATTGGGCAAAGTTTTGTTCTATTCTGTTTAAGGTCGCCATGAGGTGGAGTCAATGAAATGGAACCTAAAAACAAGGATAATGTGTTGATACTTTCTCCTATTTATTCCTACGCTGATATACCAATTTCCTTTGTGAAGTTCAGGAGTCTAGGAATCTCAGTCTCTTAAAGTAGATTCGATTATTGCTTCAATTCTTCACTTTATCGCTGTATTTATCCATACTCCTTTGCCAAGTCTAGATCACTACATTAAAACTGAAAAACCCTTTGTGCTTGAGTAGATTCCTACTCATAGCGACCCTATAGCACCCTACAGGGATCCGAAGGAGCACCTGCTGGATTCAAACCACCAAACTTTTGGTTAGTAGCCATAGCTCTTAGCCACTATGCCACCAAGGTTTCTAACCACTTGGTTAGGCAGAGTTTATTTTTTGCTCCAGTGATGTTGGGATAGACCATGTGACTGACTTTGGCCAATGGAATATTAACAGACAACTATGCAAACAGAGACTTAAAATATGCTCACATGATTTTGCTTGGTTTCTTGCACTTCTGCCATTTGCCATGAGAAGGACATGCTCTAGATTGTCAAGGTCCCAGGATAAAAAATGTAAAATGGAGTATGCCTAGAAGTGGAGTGGAAGACTGAAGTGGAACATCCCCAGCTGACCCAGAGACCCATAAGCAAGACACTGCTTTTTCGTCTGTTTATTTTTTATCGTGCTTTAGGTGAAAGTTTACAGCTCAAGTTAATTTCTCATTCAAAAATTTATACACATATTGTGTTGTCACATTGGTTGCAATCCCCACAATGTGACAACACACTCCGCCTTTCTATTCCAGATCCCCTGTGTCCGTTCGTCCAGCTCTGCCTTCTCATCTTGCTTTTGGGCATGAGTTGCCCATTTGGTCTTGCATATTTGATTGAACTAAGAAGCGCTTTCCCTACGTGTGTTATTGTTTTATAGGCCTGTCTAATTTTTGTCTGAAAAGAGGGCTTCAGGAGTGGTTTTAGTTCTGAGATAGCAGATTGTCTGGGAGCCATAGCCTCGGGAAACCCTCCAGTCTCTTCAAGACACTGTTTTAAGAAGTCTTCTTTACACCAAAAAAAAAAAAAAGCTTATCTTAATTAGTGATGTATGCTTTGAGCATTCTGCTCTTCTAAAGAATTATCTGCAAGAGATCCTATTGACAATGGCAACTCAAAAGATTGGATGGGAAGCTTAGGGGGCAGTGAGTTTAAGATAATGGTGGTGGAATAATTGGAAAAGGATAATGAGAATGGTAGTTGTCATAGTTATGCAGTGCTGCTATAACACAAATACCACAAGTGGATGGCTTTAACAAAGGGAAATTTATTTCCTCACAGTAAAGTAGGTTAGAAATCCAAATTCAGGGTGTCGGCTCCAGGGGAAGGCTTTCTCTCTCTGTCAGCTCTGGAGGAAGGTCCTTCTCATCAAATCTTTCCCTGGATTAGGAGCTTCTCTGCGCAGGAAGCCCAGGTTCAAAGGACATACTCTGCTCCCAGCACTTTCTCAGTGGTATGAGGTCCCCCTGTCTGTCTGCTTGCTTTTCTCTTTTATATTTCAAAAGAGATTGCCTCAAGACACATTCAATCTTGTAGATTGAGTCCTGCCCCACTAACACAACTGCTGATTATCCCACATCATTAACATCATAGAGGTAAGATTTACAACATATAGGAAAATTACACCAGACGACAAAATGGTGGACAATAACGTAATACTGGGAATCATGGCCTAGCCAAGTTGATACACATATTTTTGGGGGACACAATTCAATACATGACAGTAGCACAACTTCAAGAATGTGATCAATGTTACTGATTTATACATGTAGAAATTGTTGAAATGGTGTATCTTTGGCTGTGTATACTTATACCAAAATTCAAAAAAAAATTTAAAAAAAGAGGAAGTGTGTTTCACAAAGAGGAAACAGAATATGCACATCCCTAGGACTGCAAAAAAAAAAAATCTTTTTTTTTTTAGGACTGCTGGCTTGCACACACCAATATAGCCATGCCAGTTGTTTCCAAGCCACCATTATTCTGATTGGTTGAAGTCAATGCCCTACTGGTTATTCCATATTTCAGCCATCACCCTTGAAGATGTTCCTGGCAAGAGGGAGTTGAAAGGCTAACTGCCTGTAGCTCAAATGGCAAACAAGGGCAGTTGAAGAGAGAATGCTATAAGATTGAATGAGAACACACAATACTGTGGAGGCCAAGCCAGAACCCGAGCGAGGAGAGTAAGGTGACTAGGATGCAAAAGTTAATGAGGCATTCACTCTCAGGGTATTGCAAGTAACATTTGCACAATCCTGAGGATGAGTGCCTCCTCGGTGCTTCATTGACCTCATCCTAGTTCCAGTTCTATTGGAATCCATTTTATGGAGCTTTCTTGTTATGCCAAGGGCAATGAAAAGTCACTGATTTTGAAGGGTAGGGGAAGTGGGAGTCATAATAGGATTTGCACTTTGAAAAGTTCTCCCTGGCTATGCAGATTAGGAGAAAGCTAGCCAGAAGACCCAGCGTAGGCAGCAGATGGTGCTTATGTGAAGCAGGACCTGGCCAGGAACTCAGACCTATTGCAAAGACTATATGTGCTCTCTGGAATATCATTCTCAAATATGCTTCAGTGGCCCCACAACTAGCCTTCACAGACTATTCAGACTTTAACAGCTATCTCCTATGACCTAGGTAGTACAAGATACATGACACTCTTTTGCCTGGCCCTGGAACCCCAGCACCTAAACCAAGTATAGGTCTGGGCATTAGAGGGCCTATGAAACCTAGCCCCAGCACCTAGACATTGCTGGAATATTAACACTGTCAAAAGAGACAGAAATAATGTAGAAATTGTTGCTATTTTTGTTGTTAGGTGCTATTCAGTCATTTCCAACTTGTAGCGACCCCATGTACAACAGAATGAAAAACTGTCTGGTCCTGTGCCGTTCTCACCATTGTTGCTACTTTTGAGCTGGTTGTTGCAGCCACTGTGTCAATCCATCTCATTGAGGATCTTCCTCTGTTTCACTGACCCTTTACTTTACCAAGCATGATGTCTTCTCCAGTGAGTAGTCCCTCCTGATGACACGTCCAAAGTGTGTGAGACAAAGTCTTACCATCCTTGCTGCTAATGAGCATTCTGGTTGTACTTCTTCCAAGACAGATTTGTTCGTCCTTTTGGCAGTCCATGGTATATTCAATATTCTTTGACAACACCATAATTCAAGGTCATCAATTCTTCTTCAGTCTTCCTTATTCACTGTCCAGCTTTCACATGTACATGAAGTGATTAAAAACACCATATCTTGGGTCAGGTGCACCTTAGTCTTCCAGGTGACATCTTTGCTTTCCAGCACTTTGAAGAGATCTTTTGCAGCAGATTTAGCCAATGCAACACATCATTTGATTTTCAACTGCTACTTCCATAGATGTTTATTGTAGATCCAAGTAAAATGAACTTCAATGTTTTCTCCATTTATTATGATGCTGCTTATTGTCCATTTGTGAAGATTTTTGTTTTCTTTATGTTGAGGTGTAATTCAACATGAAGGCTGTAGTCTTTGATCTTCATCAGTAAGTGCTTCGAGTCCTCTTTATGTTCAGCAAGCAAGGCTGTGTCATCTGCATATCACAGGTTGTTAATGAGTCTTCTTGAAATCCTGATGCTCCATTCTTCTCACAGTCCAACTTCTTGGATTATTTGCTCAGCATACGGATTGAATAACTGGTAAAAGGATAGAACCCTGATACACACCTTTCCTGATTTTAAACCACATAGTACTCTATTGTTCTGTTCACACAACTGACTCGGTCTACATACAGATTCCTCAAAAGCACAATTAAGTGTTCTGGAATTCCTGTTCTTCATACTGTTTTCCATAAGTTGTTATGATTCACACTGCTGAATGTCTTTGCATAGTCGATAAAACACAGACAAAAATCTTTCTGGTATTCTCTGCTTTCGCTAAGATCCATCTGACATCAGCAATGATATGCTTCATTCAACATCCTTTTCTGAATCTAGCTTGAATTTCTGGCAGTTTCCTGTCAATTTACCACTGCAACCATTTTTGAATTATCTTCAGTAAAATTTTACTTACATGAATATTAATGATATTGTTCAATAATTTCCACATTCAGTTGGATCACCTTTCTTTGGAATCAGTGCAAATATGACTCTCTTCCAGCCAATTGGCCAGGTAGCTGTCTTCCAAATTTCTTGGCAAAGACAAGTGAGGGATTCCAGCGTTGCATCCATTTGTTGAAACATCTCAATTGGTATTCCGTCAATCGCTGTAGCCTTGTTTTTCACCAATGCCTTCAGTGCAGCTTGGACCTCTTCCTTCAGTACCATCATTTCCTGATCATATGCTACCTTCTGAAATGGTTGAACTTGGACCAGTTCTTTCTGGTACAGTGACTCCGTGTTTTCCTTCCATCCTTTGATGTTTCTTACATGGTTCAATATTTTGTCCATAGAATCCTTCAATATTGCAACTCCAGGTTTGAATTTTTTTTTCAGTTCCTTCATCTTGAGAAACACAGAGCATGTTCTTCCTTTTTGGTTTTCTAACTCCAGGTCTTTGCACATTTCATTCTAATTCTTTGCTTTGTCTTCTTGAGCTGCCTTTTGAAACTTTCTGAAATAGGAGCAGCAAAAGAACCCCTAGGTATAACTCAGAAGCCCAACAATTGTATCTATATCACCAAGTCTGTGAGGGTTGAAATCTAAAGTGTAGTTAGGAAGCTTTTTGTTTCAAGTAACAAAAATCCAACTCAAATTGACTTAAAATAATGAAGGAAATTAATTGTACCACTTGCCTAATAGATGGTACATGTTTGGGTCATAGTTTAAATTAGAATCCAACTTCATTTTTTGTGATTCTCTGAAACTTGAACTCCTTGTATTGGGTTCATTCTTAGGTTAAATTTCTTCATAGTAATGAGATGCCCACCAACAGCAGCTGGTGTTACAGTCATGTTCATTCACATCAGAGAGACACTGCATTCCTTCTTTTCATTATTGATCAAAATTTATAAGCTTTAAAATAATTGCACTTACTCTGAATTAATCCCCATAGCTAGGTTAATTCCACTGATCCTATGTTGCCTGGACCACTCAAGGTGGAAGGCCCTTGAACAACCTGGGTCCAATCCTTGAGCCAAGTATAGGGTTATTGTTATTCAAACTGCATGGCAGCTGCTCAGTCACCAATCAGAGAAATCTCATTGACCTTCTTAAATAAAATGGTGACTTTCTATTCTTGCCCTCCTCCACTCCCTATCCTCTTCCCTTGCTTTATTTTTGTTCTATAGCTCCAATCACCCAGTGTATTATATTTTTATTGTTGTTAGCTGCCATGGAATCAGCCCCTGAGCCATAGTGACCCTGTGAGTTACAGAGTAGAACCGAGCTCCATAGGGTTTCCTTGGCTATAATCTTTATGGAAGCAGATCACTAGGCCTTTTCTTCTGCAGCACTGCTGGGTGGGTTTGAATTGCCAACCTTTTGGTTGGTAGCTGAGTGCAAATTGTTTGCACTACCCAGGAGGCTAACTTATTATAAAACCTGCAACCCGTTGCCATCAGGTCAATTCCAACACATAGTGGCCCCATAGGAGAGAGTACAACTGCCCCATAGAGTTTCCGAAGAGTGGCCAGTGGATTCAAACTGCCAATCTTTTGGTTAGCAGCTGAGCTCTTGACCACTGTTCCACTAGGGGCCTTAACTTATTATGTACTTATGTTTATTTGTTACCTATTTTCCAGTAGAAGACTATAAGCTCCATGAAGGTAGAGAATTTGTTTTGTTCCCAGTGCCTAGAACTGTGCCTGATGCAAATAACTATTTATTGAATGAATCAATGAATGAGTTGGAATAGCATGTATAGCTGATGAGGAAGTTGAGGACAGGCACACACTGCTCTTGCGGGAAAGTTAGCTGTGTGAATGGAAGAACAATAGGACTACGGCTAGAGTTTTAAGGTGAGTTTGAGGCAAGTTTTCTTTCTGTAAGATGAGAGTGATTCCTACATGGTTATGTGCTGAGGGAAGAGATCCAGTGGAGGGAGAGTTTGAAGTGCAAACAACATACACTTTTCCTAATGTAATGCAACTGGAGGAACAAATTGGCTTCTATCAGTTATTTCAAGACGCAAAACAAAGTCTTATTTTCTTTGACTGACATCTAGAGTTAGATGAGAAGTACTAAACCTTTTCTAGTTCTGCTTCATCTCAAGATTGTCATTTGCCTGGATTGGTATTTCCAAACTATTTTCTGTAAAACAAGGACACAAGATGTTACTGAATTCCCTTAAAGCTAACTTGGATTAAACAACTTTGGGAAACTTGGGTTAAACAAAGTTAAAGAGTTGCTTTAGTGCAGAACATCTCCACACCTTTAATAATCTAATATGCACTGTAATTCTCCAGTTGGAAAATATAGTTTGCTACATTTTCTCAAACATACTAAGAATAAAGCAAATATAAAACTGAAACCAGCAATTCTCACATTCTGTTCCATGGAATATTAGCACTTCTCCAACATGTTAATAGTCCCCCCACCCCCTATTTATAAAAGTGTATGTTTGAGAAAATGTAGCAAACTACATTTTTCAACTGGAGAATTACAGTGCATATTAGATTATTAAAGGTGTGGAGATGTTCTACATTAAAGCAACTCTTTAACTTTGCTTAACCCAAGTTTCCAGAAGTTGTTTAATCCAAGTTAGCTTTACAGGAATTCAGTAACATAATAAGAAAGAAAATCAACAAATAAACAAGATAATGTCATAGAGTAGAAATAATACGAAGGAAATAAGCAAGTAATGTGATTAGAATCACTGGCAGAGGGGCAAGGGGCATAATCTTTAGCTGGGTCAAGAACATCATCTCCAAAGAAGGGATGCTTGAGCTGAGGCATGGGTGAAATTCAAAGAACTGGGGGAAGGACATTCTTGCAAGTTCAAATGCCCAAGACAGGAGTGAGCTTCACAAGTTTTAGAGACAGAAAGATCAGCAAAGAGATGAGACCAGAGGGGAAGGCTGGGAAGCTCATGTAAGACCTTTGTGGCCATATAATAAGATATATTTTCATGCAAGTAAAGTCAGAAAAGATACCATACAGGAAGGGATATGCTTTGATTTATACTTTTAAATGTCACCCTGCAAGCTGTGATGAGGCTGGATTTGGGGCAATGGGAGAGTGGAGACAACAAGACCATCTGAAGGGAGGACTTTTTAGTACCCATGTGAGAGATAACAGTAACACAGACCGGGGTATACTGCTGGGAGTAGGGAAGCAGAGGGATTGGGGTACATTTAGGAGATAGAACTGGAAGAACATGCTGATGAATTTGGTTTGGGATATGAGGGACAAGAAGAAATCAAGGATGACCTAAATTGCTGGCTTGAGTAACTGGGTCCAAAAAACCAAACCAAACCCACTGCCATCAAGTCGATTCCGGCTCATAACGACCCCATAGGACAGAGTAGAACTGCCCTATAGAGTTTCCAAGGAGCGCCTGGCAGATTCGAACTGCCAACCTCTTGGTTAGCAGCCGTAGCTCTTAACCACTGTGCCACTAGGGTTTCCGAGGAACTAGGTAGGTGGTAGTTTATCGTTTAATAATAATAACTCAAGCTTATAAAGTTTTTATTATGTACCAGTCATAGCTCTAACTGCTTGGCATATATTACCTCATTTAATGCTCCAATTATTCTACAAGATAAGTACTATTACCATCAACTCCATTCTACAGATAAGGAAAAGGAGGGATAGAGAAATTAAGCTCACTCAGCTGGTAAATTACAGCCTGTGTTTGAATCCAGGCTGTATTGGCCCCACAGTCTCTGTGTTTAACCATTACATCATTCTGTTTTGTATCACCAAATTACTGGAGACTCAAGAATGAAGTGATTTTTGAAGGAGAAACAAAATTTCTGTTTTTGACATATTTGAGATGGCTTACATGGATATGTCAAGAACACAGTTGGATGTATAAGTGTGGAATCCAGTGGCTGCGTCAAGCCTGAAGACATTAAGGGAGTCATCAGCCTGAAGACATTAAGGGAGTTGTCAGCACACAGGTAGTATTTAAAGCCACATTGAATTAAATACATCTAGAGTAATTGAGCGCTTTGAGATTGGAAGTGGCCCAAGGCTGAACTGTAGGATCCTCCAATATATAGTGTTTAGATAGAAAAGAAACTAGCTTGGAAGACTGAGAAGCAATAGTCAAGAGGTAGGAGGAAACTTAAGAGACTGTGGAATCCCAGAAACTCAGTGATTAAAATGTTAGCTTGATTCTCAGACAGTCTCTGACCTCGTGATGGCAAGATGGCTGCAGTAGTTCCAGCCTATACCCTTCCCAGGTAAAGACTTGTATTTAAGAAGAGAGACATTTTTCCCAGGGTTCCTTTGAAATTCTGACCTTCCCTCTGATTGGGTCTTCTTGGGTCATGGGCCCATTCTTGAATTCTACACCAATCATTATGACTAAGGGGTAGAGTGCCACCCATAACACATGGATGAAAGTAGTGGAAAGGTAGATCCCCAGATGAAAACCTGGAACTCCACCATCCACTATACATTGTACCTTACTTGAATTTTAAAAACTGTTATAGCTAAAAAGTACCAAAGGGAATGGATTTTTGTGAAGAGAATCCTTCTCACCAGCACCAAAAACAGTCTCAAAAGATCATCTTACTAATGATCCTTGTTGCTATTCATCTCTAACCCCCAACTAAGTCTGCTCAGGGTAAGCCAATCTAAGCCTGATCTAAACGAGGCAGGACTCAAACATACATGGTATTGGTAAATGGAAATACAGCAAATCAGCAGAGCCTCATCTTGAATCACTTGCTTTGAAAATAGTTCAGTTTAAAAGAAATGTGACCACATGGTTGGAAGTTGTTTGACTCACCTCCTTGCAAGAGTTTCTACCCTGTCTAAAGGGTGAAGTTAGGAACCAGGACATGGTTAGGATTTTTAGCGTCACTGGCAAAAGGAGTTTCCTCCCCTTATCGCTGCACGTACCACTCACTCATATACTTATTCATTCATTCAACAAAAGTTTATTGAACACCTCCTCGGGTCAAGCACTGTTTAGGTCCTACAGGCACAACAGTGAACAGAAAAGACAAAAATCCCTCCATTCATGAATCTTGCACAGGGGAGACAGACTATACTAAATTAAAGTAAAATGCAAATAATGTATATGGTATGTTCCAAAAAACAACAAAACCCACTGCCATCAAGTCCAACCTTATAGGACAGAGTAGAACTACCCCATAGGGTTTCCAAGGAGCAGCTGGTGGATTTGAACTCCTGACCTTTTAGTTAGCTACATGGCATGTTAGGAAGTGATGAAACTACTGAGGGAGAAAAACGAATGTGGAGTGTCATGGTAGGACATTTTCAATTTTAAATAGCATGGCCACCTCTCTTAGGTTTTTTTATGTCTGACAACTACATTTATTTATGAAGGATTTTTTTCTTAATTAGTAAAAAACATAAAAGCACGATGCATGAAGGCACTGAATGGAAGGGGATGGCTGGGGCCCTAGAAGACATTGATGCACTATCCTTGATCCTTAAAGGCTGCTGGGGGTTAATGGATCAAGGTTAATTTATGGGTAAGTGAAGCAGACGTGGCATACCCCAAATCGGCTGGGATTATGTGCTGTCTTGTTTTGGGAGAGCGGGGAGCAGAAGGACCTGAATGGTGAGGGTCTCTTAACCCTGGAGGATTCTCACACTCCACCCCTACCTCCCACAACAAATGCAAATACCTACATTCACGGCTGGGCTTCTCCCTCTTCGTGAATGCCCAGAGCAGCAGACAGCTGGTGAGGAGCAGCCTCCCAGTCCAGGATGGGAGACTTTGGGAGATGTCCTGCTCATAGCAATCTCTTACTAGGAGATGTTGGCCTTGTACTGGTGGAAAGGAAGAACAATGCGCTACCCAGGGTGTGCTTCTACTTATAAAATTATCTGAAATGTTAAAACTCATTTAAATGTATCATTTTTGTTAGGTTCAGGTAAAATTTCAAACTTATTATTTAAAAAAATGATCTGTAGGACATTTTGGGGTATATCCTGGAAAAAAAAAACATAAATGATGTATGCATATAAAAAGGTGATCAATTTAACAAGTTGTCAGGAGAATGCAAACTAAAACACTGAGACACCATTTCCAGTCACCAAACTGGAAAAAAAAATTTAATGTTGATGGTAACCAGAGGTAGCAAAACTGTGGGGAAAATTGGCACTATAACAGTTATAGAAAATAATTTGGCAGTATTTAATGTATCTTTTAATTTGCAGTACTCCCTGTAGAAAGCATTCCTATAAAAATAAAAGTATGGATCTATATATATGTATATATACACACACATGCTCATTACAGCATGTTTTGTATGAACAGAAAACTAAAAACAACAAATTGTAATGGTTGAATAAATTATGCTGTATTTATTCTACAGAGTATTTCGTGTCTATTAAAATGAATTATATATATATACATAAATACATAAATATATATATATATATATATACACATATAGTTGCTAATATATATAGGAGCCTTGGTGGCACAGTGGTTAAGAGCTACAGCTGCTAACCAAAAGGTCGGCAGTTGGAATCTACCAGCCACTCCTTAAAAACCCTATGGGGAAGTTCTACTCTGTCCTACAGGGTCGCTATGTCAAAGCAACTCGATAGCAACAGTTTATATGTATATGTATATATATATATATATATATATGTGTATATATATATATATATATGTAAACAAAAGGTTTCAAACTGGAGGCACTTGTGTCAGACGTAAAAATGATGGGGCCAACATGCATTCCTAGGAAACAAAAGGTCAGGTTGTAAACCATTTGGGAAGAATGCGTTAAGATGTAAACAATTTGTTTCTAGAAAAAAATGTGTTCATAACTACAATCATGTGTAATTGACTACAATCACGTATAGCTGACAATAATCAAGTGTAACCAAACCAGCTGGCGCTACTCACCTAAGTGGTAACTCACTCCTTCCTAGCCAAGTGGCCAACCTTTACATTTCAAAAAACTCCAAGCTGAAGCTGATCTTATCTACAATCACCTACATCTTTCCTTTGTTCTCTATGTATATGGACCCCTCTCTCTGCTTCAACAATAGAGTGCTTTGTATTTTTACTTAGCACTACCCAGCTCAAGCTGTATTATTCCTCAATAAAACTCATTTTCTTTCACTCCTAACAGAGTATGAGATTTTCTTCTTTGACATGTAAATATATAACTGGAAAGATGTCCCAAATATGTTAAGTGGAAACAGCCAGTTGATGGGTAGAATAAGAGGTGTGATCCTATTTCAGTTTCTCAAAAAGGTAAAGAGACTCCATATGCATATTTTTTTATTATCATTGTTGATAGTCATTGCTCTAGTAGAGAGGAAGAAAAATAGTTTTCTCTTTATATTCTGTGCTATTTCCATTTTTACAAGCACATTTGCTATTTCAACAATCTTCACATGTACAGTCCAGTGACATTAAATATGTTTATCATGTTGTTCAACCATTACCATTAATCATTCTATTTTTATAATTTTTAAAAACCCTAATACAGTATAAAAGAGAAAAGCAAGAAGATAATTTACCTAAATGAGAAAGCATGGTCCCAAGAACCACCTAGCAAGGATTCATTAAGAACAAATGGGAATGAGTTTGGAAGAGAATAACCTTCAAATGATGAGTGTACCCAAAACCATGCGATTTGAAAACAGGTAGGAAAACTTGGAGCTATTTGGCCCAGAGAAGAGGAAAGTTCAGAAGAGGAGATGAAGAAGCTGGGATGGGAACAAGAGGAAATGGTTGCTGTCTGCAAATATTTAAAGTGTGGCTGTGTCAGTGACGGCTAGTTGTCACCTGTGATGGTTAAGGCTGTGTGTCAACTTGGCTGGGGCATGATTCTCAGTGGTTTGGTGGTTACGTAGTGATGTAGTTTTGCAGTTACGTTATGATGTAATTTGGCAGTTATGTAATTATGTAATCATCCTCCGTTTTGGGATCTGATATAATCATACTCCATTTTGTGATCTGATGTAATCATCCTCCTTGATGTAATCAGCCAATCAGTTGTAATAGGAGTTTTCTTGGGGGTGTGGCCTTCATCCAACATATATGAGTGCTCTGGCAAAGCTCACTGCTTTTGCTCAGGGTCCTGCCTCCAGCTTATCATCATCTGACCTCTGGTTCTTGAGACTTGAGCTGGCAGCCAGTAATTTGACCTGCCAATTCTGGGATTCACCACCTTCCACAGCCCTGTGAGCCAGCAGCTTGCCTTCTGACCTGATTCACCAGCCTTTACAGCCCCATGGGCCAACAGTCTGTCATCTGATCTGCCAATTTGGGGTTCATCAGCTCCTGCAAACACATGAGTCAGGAGAAACCTCCAGCCTGATGCCTGACCCATGGATTTGGGACTTGCAGCCTCCACAACCGTGTGAGCCATTTCCATGAGATAAATCTTCATATATATATTTCACTGGTTTTGCTTCCCTAGAGAACCCAGCCTAAGACATCATCTAATATGTGCTTTCCTCTTCTCTTTCATAGTATAGCAGAATTCATGGCTATTCAGAATAAAAACTGACTTTTCCCCACCTTCCTTGGTTTTAATTGTGGCTAAGTTTTATCCTGAGATGGGATCGCATGTGATGTATGTAACTACCAGCTTGCAACTTTAAAAGGAGGGGGGCAGGGCCTCCCACTCCCCAGCATATATCCTAACTGATCCACCTGTCCTGTGGAAGATAGGTCAGAATTACTCTACGGCCCAAATTCTGAACCTAAGAAAAACATGCGATGAGTTTCAAGAAGCTAGAGTTCAGATTGATATAAGCAATTTTCTAATGGGCAATATTATTTAGAAATAGAGAGGAATTCTCCAAATGGTATTTAGTCTTTAATAATTGCGAGTAGTCAAGTATATGCTATATGGAGGCAGTTTTTATAGGTTCTTATATAAGAAGCAAAACTGGACAATGTCGTCTTATTAGTACTTTCTATTAGATATGATTCTATACTTCTGTGAAGTTCATATTTCACACCATTTCAGTGTTTGGCCAAAATTAAATACTAGAATCTCAGTTAAATGCATTCTTATGGTCCTCATTTATTGCAAGTCAGTAGAAAATGTAGAACCCTAGAGCTATTCTAGATTCCCCCCAAATGACTGGCTACTAAGTCCTATCAATTTTACCTCCTAAATATCTCCTAAATCCATTTCCCTGTCTCCAGTTTCACTGCCATTGTTTTCTTCCATTGTTATTTTCTAAATGCCTGCTATATGCTAAGCACCATGCTAGGCCCTGAGGACATAATACTGAGTAGAACTCTTTGTCTTCAAGAAAGAGATAAGCAAACAAACATAAAATTACAATATAATGTGATAAATGCAATTCTGAAAATATGCTATGCAAGGAGCATCTAACCCAGCCTGGGAGTCAGGGATGGAGAATCAAGGAAGGCTTGCTGAAAGAGGCAACAGCTGAGCTCAGTCTTCAAGGATAAGTTACCTTAAACTTCACCTCGGTAAAATTTGGCCTGACTTCCACTCTATCTCACTTTGTACACATCTCCATTATTGTTTGCATTACACTGTATAATTGTTTGTTGTCATGTATGCCTTCCTCCCTAGACTATAAATTTCTAATGAGGAACTATGAGTTTTATTTATCATTGCTACCTCAGCTATGGCTGACCAGCAAATAGTACTCATTCAATAAATGTTTATAGAATTGCTTGGCTGGTTCTAATTTTAGTTGATACCTCACAGCCATAGTTAGGGAAATCCATCCTTATGAATTTGCATGATGTGTAGTAATTCGCAGCATCGTTCTGCATCTGCCTTTAAGATTTTCAAGCTGATTGAGCTTTCACTTTTTGTTCCTCTCACCGTGGGTACATCTGATGACCCAGAGCCCTCATTAACAGAAAGGACAGTGACTCCAGAGCTTCTTCCCTTGCACGCTGCAGTGACCATGGCTACCTGGGAGGAGACTTCCCTCCCAGAGGGGAAATGGGGGAAGGATGACGGCAGTACTGCCATCCTGGCACCCCCTCTTGAGAGCCACAGTCATCAGAACCATGGAATGACTGAGTGAGCATGCTTTCATACCTCCGACTCCGGAAACAATGACAGAAGCTCTGAAACCAGTTTGAAACCTGAACATCATGGCTTAACTTTTTTCTAAACTGGTATCTGTGGTTAAAATTATCAAGTTCTAATTTCAAAGTATTTCTAAGTTGAGCCAGAATGAGCAGTGGAAATTCATTATAATGCAGTATTTCCCAAAATGTGAGACACATTCCACCAGGGTTTTGTAAGATACCACCAGGGGTTTACAAGATGATTCTACGGAGTACACAAGCGAACGGTTTTTAAACTCAGTTAAGAATGTATTTGTTTAAGTTTGGTGATTGATTTTAAGACATATATTTATTTACAGTTACCTTTTATTTGGGGCAAGCAAAAAAAATGTTATTTAAATTCATGGTTATGCAAATAGTAGTATAGGTTCTATTAAACAAAAACCCAATGCCATCGAGTCGATTCCAACTCATAGCGACCCTATAGGACAGAGTAGAACTGCCCCACAGAGTTTCCAAGGAGCACCTGGTAGATTTGAACTGCTGACCCTTTTGTTATTCTATTAGAGAACAAAAATTGGGACACACTGTTACATCACATTCCTCATGCCAACCCTTGAAAATATGGCAGGAGAGAATGCCAGGGCCAAAATAAATCTTGGAGACCATCTAAGCCAATTCACTATTTTATTCACTTATTTATTCAATAAGTACTTACTGGGCACTTACTATGTATAAGGCTCTGGGCAGAACTGCAGTGAATCAGACCACAACAGCCTAGTGGGAAAGAAAGACACTAAATATACACACAGTAAATTAATTATAATTATGATAGGTTCTGTGAATAAGTGCAGCACGTATGAAACCATTAACAGCAAGATGATGTTTTAACTGACTTTTAAAGGATCAGGAGAAATTATCCAGGCAAAGCAGGGTTTAGGGACAGGTGTGGGAGCAGGTGATACAAAGAGCAGAGCATGAATGAGATCCTGAGAGGACTAGCGTGGCTGGAACATGGAAGGCCTTCAATCCTTTGCTGTGCAGATGTGTGTACAGAGCATTCACAGTGACAAATTTCAATCAGGACCAATCCAGAAACAGGTCCAAGAGGCTGAGTGACTTGGCACTGGCCACACAACCCAAAAGCAGCAGAACCAAGGCCCCAATTCATTTTCTCATGAATTTACACATTTACCATCTATTTATGTAGTACCCACTTATGTATGCCCTGGTTGAGGTGCTGGGACCCTGCAGGGAACAAAACATGCAAAACCCCTGCCCCATGGAACCTACATTCAGATGTGGTAGAGACACTCAATAAACAAACAAGTCAATATGAGCATGTCAGTGGAAGAGGAGCTATTAGGGAAAAGTGAAGCTGGAAACCCTGGTGGCATAGTGGGTAAGAGTTCGGCTGCTAACCAAAAGGTTGGCAGTTTGAATCTACCACACACTCCTTGGAAACCCTACAGGGCAGTTCTACTCCGTCCTATAGTGTCGCTATTCGTCGGAATCAACTCAATGGCAACAGGTACGGGGAGACAGGAATGAGTGTTGGCTTGGGAGGGGGTCGCTATTTTGTAAGGAGACCTTCCGATAATGCGGGCAGAGACATGAAGAAAGTCAGGGCTAGCCAAGTCTCTTCATCTCACTGTAGGACTTTCTCCATCAAACCACTCTACTCACTGGCACTTCAGGCTCCTCTGCTATGCCCTGTGGTAAGGGTTTGTTCAACTTTAACTCTAGTTATATGCTGACAAACAAAACTTTTTAACTGGAAATTTAATCTCCTAAGTATGATCCATAAATGTACAAATGGTTATTCTACAAGAAGATATCTCTCTCTGTACATGCTAAATGGCTTTTGAGTTTATAAAGCATCTCATGGGCTTTTGGGGTATGCAGCTATTTTCCCAAAATGCAACCATCCCTGGTTCAGAGAAAGTTACAGTGTGTGCCTGTAAAACTGAGGATTTGACCCTGAGCCCATGGTGACTGCACCAAGGCAGCCTCTTCCCTGTGTGCTAGGATACCAGCTTCTCTCTTTGTAGCTGCCTTTTCCATATTCCAGTCTTTATTCAAACACACTAAAACTATACTTCTTTCCCAGTGTTTGAAAAAAAATTGTGACTAAACTCCAGCCCATGAATATTGTTTTATTACCTACCCCTCTTGGTGATTACTTTTAAAATCCTATTATTATGGATTGAATTACGTCCCCTCAAAATATGTGTTAAATTCCTGACCCTTGTACCTGTGGATGTGATCCTGTTTGGAAATAGTGTTTCTCTTTTCTTACGTAATGAGGTCATACCAGTGTTGGGTGGATCCTAAACCTAATCACCTGAGTTATAAAAGGGCCAGAATAGACACAGAGACACACACACAGGGAGAAGACAGATGCCAGAGCACCAAGGAACATCAAAGATCCCTGGCAGACACCAGAACCTACAAGAGGCTCACAGAAGGAATCAACATGGCTGAGGCCATCATTTGGACTTTTAGCCTCCAGAACTGTGAGAAAATAAATTTCTGCTCTTTAAAGTCATCCACTTATGGTATTTCTTTTTTGGTTTGGGTTTTTATTGTGGCAGCACTAGCTAATCAAAACAGCTACATTGCTCCTGATTGAGTTTAGGAACCTTTTGACTATTCTGGGCAAAGCAAAGAATTTGAGAAACAAACCACAATAAAAATGTTGAGTTCAATCACCCAAAAATTTGGGGAAGGCAGGTGGAAATTTATCCTTAAAGACCTAAGTCCATGTAATAAATACTTCTTTGCTGACTGGCAAATGAATGTTCCCGCAGTCTCTCTGATGTCTAGAGTGCCTAAGTTATGGGGCAGCTTTGGAATGATTTAGAACCGAGACTGGGGTCTCTGGACTCTGTGGAAGTTCATCACAATCTGAGTTATGAGGGATGCTTGTTCCTGGAAAACATTGATTTCCCAAAAATGGGGCATTGAGAGACCATGGGTGTACTGTCTTCTCCCTGGTCCATGGCAAAGTCAGAAAGAGGTTCACGATTCCCCAGATCCCAGCTCCAGTCTTTCAAATATTCCTCAAGGAAGAAGACTGCTCAGTAACTGATGGCCTAGGACCCTACCCTGGGAGACCTGGGCTTGTAGCATGGAATGAACGGAGTCGTCCAGTCTCGCTCTTGCCAATCCCCTACTGGTCACTGTACCTTGCCCTGTATTTGTCTAACAATGAGGTCCCCAATAGAGAATAAGATGTAGGACCACAGTGTACTGATAGGGAAGGTAAAGAAAAGGGGCGGGGCAAGAAACAAAGGAAATTTTGGAAAATGGGAGCCCTGGTGGCACAGTGGTTAAGAGGTCGGCTGCTAACCAAAAGGTCCGCAGTTTGAATCCACCAGCTGCTCCTTGAAAACCCAATGGGGTGGTTCTACTCTGTACTACAGGGTCGCTACGAGTTGGAATCAACTTAATTGCAACGGGTTTTGGTTTTTTGGGTAAATCAGGAGATGTAGTCCAGAGTGGGCTGACTCAGAAGACAGAGCTCCTGTAAGTAGAATAATAACTATATGATTGAAAAGAAGGACTGAATAGTGGGGAAGTCAAGAAAAGAGGTGGTAAAGGAAAAATCAGTGAAGGTTTTGGGGAAGCCCTGCCTGTTCATATCACAGAACATCAAGTCATAGTGCTGAATGTGGCTGGCGGCCCAGACATGCTGCCAGAAACTGCCAGTGCCTTATATGGCAGATTACGGAGAAACAGTCCATTTAAAGCAACACAATGGTCATGCCATTTCGCTTATTTTACTGAAAGGCTAGCTGTCCAAACAAAGCTCTAGACAGTATGATACATTTCCTGTGGTGGAATCTGAACTGCATTTAGACTTTTATTTGCCCTCTATCAACTTTCCTAACTGTACAGCACCCGGAAGAAGCATTATCAAGCTTCAGCATCATTTCAGCTCTGGTTACTTGTGGTCTTTGTGGCTTGGGTTATCAGACAAAGACATTCCCAGTAAATCATTCAAAGCACTTGGTTGGTGTATGTGTCCTATCTGATCTGATCGTTACGCATCACAGTTGATGAAATTCTAGCCTACTGTCATGAAAAAGACACCAAGAGAAAGAAGCACAGTTTAATTGAAATTAACATCTGCTAAGAGCTAAATTCACACTGGGCATACTTAACAATCATCAAGCCTTTAAGTAAACAATGATCATATGCATAGCCATCTACCTACGTCTCAATAACTTATTGTATGCCAGAAATCTGCTATTTTCCCTCTACAAATATTACATGAGCTAACTCAAATTATACACCTTTAAGTTAAATTCATACAATGTACTTGTGAATAAGAAAACATGCTCACAGTGAAAATATTCCTTAAAAATACAAATAATACACTCGTTAGCAAGAATTTGCTTATTTCCAAAACACTATTACATTAAATTCTTCTAGTCTATTCTGAATCATTTTACTTTCTGTCAGTACTCTCCATAGAACTTTTAAAAAGAAATAAATACATGGTTAGAAATGTACTTCTCGTGGTTCTCATAGCATTTCAAAATAACTATCAAATTAATGCACTTGGCTTCTTGATTTACTTTATGCTTTCCAGGAAGTTTTTAATCCAGGAAAGAAGGATTTCCAGTTCACTGATGGCTTTGTAGATTTCTTTATTTCCAATCTGCAGATAAAGTACAAATCAAATGCAGAAATTTTTCATATTTAAAAAAAATTGCAAAATTTTTCATTTATCTTTTATTAGAATACTTACCCCATAAAAAGCTCTTTTATCCTGGTAATGGATTCCCTCTCTCTAGCAGAAGAAGGGCAGAAAATCTAAGAAATCAACAGTAAATACAATAACGTTGTTGAAAAGGCACTAGTAATACTTACCCTTCCATCCATTCAACAAGTATTTGTTGAGCATGTACTATGTGCTGGGCCCTGGATACACACTGGCAAATAAATGATACATGATCTCTGTCCTCACGGAGTTTACAGCCTTATGGGGAAGGCAAATGATCAATAAAGAAACACGCATGAAATAAAATATTGTAAATTATGATAAAGCTTTGTTTGTCATGCGCAAGACTCTACGACTTACAGGGGCAACCTACTTCCAATTGGGTGGACAAGGAGGGCTCCTTTGAAGAAGGACATTTAAAATAAGACCTCAAAAATGAGAAGGAGGCACCTATGTAAGGAAGTAAAGGGAGGTTGAGGGAGGATACACAGGAGAGAATAATTAAGGCAGAGGGAAAGTTTTGCAAAGGCCCTGAGGCAGGAAAAAATTTAGTGCTTTCCTGAAACTGAGAGAAAGAAGGAATGGCTAGAGTGAGAAAGAGAAAGAGGCAAGAGAGATGTGGGCTTAAGTTAGGAGTTGGGATTTTATCATAAGTATAACTCACGGCATGAAGCATGGGGATGACGAGAATAAATTCATTTTTTGAGAAATAACACAGACTTCTCTATACAATGCACAGGACCATGTGCAGGTGTAGATCGCCAGGAGAAAGCACCCAGAAACTTAATGTTAGTTTTAAAATTAGGAGAAGTAGCAGCCTGATGTCTTGAGAAACTGGCTTGTGGGCTGTCTGAGGAATCTGCCAATCTCCTTTGTGGAGATGAATTTTCAAACCCTATCTGATCATTAGAGTCCTTGGGTATCAGAAATGTTTAAGCTCTCAACTACTAGCCAAAAGACTGGCAGCTCAAGCCCACCCAGTGGCACCTCAGAAGACAAGCCTAGCAATCTGCTTCCAAAAGGTCACAGCCTTAAAACCCTATGGAGCAGCTCTACTCTGCACGCATGGGCCCTCCAGAGTCCGAATCAACTTGACGGCAACTAACAACATCTGAGCATAGAAATTGCTTAGGAGTCAAGCATAGATAAATTAATGTCCTGCTCTATTCTCCCATAAATTTCCCATAGGGTTATTTAAAGAGAAAGGAAGAAAAAGTAAGAATGTCTAATTTGTCTATTTAGTTTTCACTCATAAACCTTAGTACTGAAATGGACCATGGAGATTGCAGATGCCAGCTCTTCTCAATTTGCAGGTAGGGAAACCAGCCCAGGTAGTTATATCACTCACCCAAGACTTCACAGGAGGTCCTGCCCTAGTGATAAAATAGCATAGGGCCATGTCAATAAAAATAACAGTTAAAACTCATAAAATTGAAGCAGTTAAAGGAAGAGCCTATTAAAATGTAGGTCAAAAACCATATATGACACAGTAAGGTGGAACTGAAACAAAGTCCACCTCCCAGTCACACTGACGAAGTGTCATCCATTAGTGCAGAGGAATCAAAGAATCTTCCATCATTCCCAGATACCCTACCTATGGTCTATATCAAGAATCAGCAAAGTTTCACTAGATAATAAATATTTTAGGCTTTGCAGGTCAAAAGACAAAACCAAGGATATTATGCAAGAAAGCAAGCAAATTCCTTCAAATCTTTTGTCGACAAAATTCCAAATATAATACTAACTTTTCTTTTGTAATGCAAATATACCAATGAAAGAATGGCATTCTCTTGAAGATAGCATTTCACTTAACTGGAATTCAAAGTTGGTCAGAATCAACTCGACGGCAATGGGTTTGGCTTGTGTTTTGTTTTTTGTATTATCAAATTGATTGCAAATGTTCATCTGTAAAAACCATTCTTAGCTTGCGAGCCATACAAAAACAGGCTGCAGGTCAGATTTGGCCTGTGGATCATAGTTTGCTGACCCCTGGTCTACATGAACAGCAAGGCAAAGGGCTACAATGGTTAGGAGCTCCAGCTTTGAAATCAAGCAGCACTGTGTGGAAACCTTGGTTTTGTCACTAATCAGCTGTGGTGCGATGGATCACCTTTGTGTGGCCTTTCTAGCCATGGTCTTATAACTCTAACCCAAGTGATTGGGTGGGACTGTGCAAATAAGGCAATTGTGGCCCACCAAAAGGGATTGGTTAGTTTTGCCTTAAAAGAGCCAATTCCAGAGCAGAGTGAGAATCCCACCACCACCAAGAAAGAACAGCCATGAGTGGAGAGCCCATACTTTGGACCCAGGATTCCTACACTGAAAAGCTCCTGGAACCAGGAGACAGACAGCTCAAGAAGTGGTGGCAGAGAAATGACAGCAGAAGACCACCGTGAGCTTCCCAGCCCACGGAGCAAGAAAGGTGAGTGCCTGGCGGGCCTCTGGAAACTTATCAGCAGGTGACAAAACAGCTTGTAACACTTGCCTGGGCAGGGCAGAGGCCTAGGGCCAGAGGGAGGTGTGCCTGTGGAAAAAAAAAAGCACAACTGAAAAGACACTGTTCTGATGGAAAAACTACATCGTGAAGTGTTCCTGAGCCTGAACTGTAACCTGTTACTTCCCTAATAAACCCCATAATCATAAATGTTGTCTGTGAGTTCTGTGTGGTCATTGCAATGAATTATTGAACCCAGCAGAGAAGTAGAGAGTGCCACGGGAGGGACAGTTGGTGTCAGAACTGGTAAAGATGGCAGAGAAAGGAGGCATGACTGAACTCCACCTTATAAGAATCAGCTTTGGGGTGTTGATCTTGATTCTACTTCCCCATTATAAAGTTAAAGCAGGTCAGACCCACTCCCACGCCATTTTTACACCAGCTTTAATTTTTTTAAGTAATAGTGGACAAGTTACTTTAACCTTTCTAAGTTTAATTTTCCTCATGTATCAAAAATAATAAAAGTGACCATTTTAAAGGTTGTTTTTTTGTTGTTTTCTTTTTAAGGAATCTATTTTTTTTATGAGATAATACATATATAGTGCGTAGCTTAATGTCTTGCAAATCATAAAACTATTAAATAATAAATGTTGGCTACTATTATTTTTAGAGCCCTGGTGGAGCAGTGGTTAAAAGCTCAGCTGTTAACCAAAAGGTTGGCAGTTCAAATCCACCAGCCACTCCTTAGAAACCCTGTGGGACATTTCTATTCTGTCCTATTGGGTTGCTATGAGTCAGAACCTACTCAATGGCAAGGGGTTAGGTTTTTTATTTATTTGTTTTTGGCGCTATTGCTTCTACATAACATAGCAAATTAAACTTTAAATGTAGTAATTTACAATAAATCCATTTGACATCCTCAAAAAGACCCAAGTAAAGAAGCCCTTTGAAATATTGTTCTATATTGTTGTTGTTAGGTGCTGTCAAGTCGGTTCTGACTCATAGCAACCCCATGTACAACAGAACAAAGCACTGCCTGGTCCTGTGCCATCCTCACAATTGTTGTTATGCCTGAACCCACCGGTATAGCCACTGTGTCAATTCATCTTGTTGAAGGTCTTCCTCTTTTTCACTGAACCTCTACTTTACTAAACATGATGTCCTTTTCCAAGGACTGATCCCTCCTGATATCACGTCCAAAGTATATGAGATACAGTCTGGTTGTACTTCTTCCAAGACAGATTTCTTCATTCTTCTGGTATATTCATTGTTCTTCTCCAACACCATAATTCAAAAGCATCAATTCTTCTTTGGTTTTCTTTATTCATTGTCCAGCTTTCGCATGCATACGAGGTGACTGAAAACACCGTGGCTTGGATCAGGCATGCGTTAGTCTTTTAAAGTGACATCTTTGCTTTTGAACACTTTAAAGATGTCTTTTGCAGCAGATTTGCCCAATGCAATGTATCTTTTGATTTCTTGACTGCTGCTTCTATGGGTGTTGATTGTGGATCCAAGTAAAATGAAATCCTTGATAACTTCAAACTTTTCTCCATTTATCATGGTGTTGCTTATAGATCCTGTTGTGAGGATTTTTGTTTTCTTTGTGTTGAGGTGTAATCCATATTGAAGGCTGTGGTCTTTGATCTTCATCAGTAAGTGCTTAAGTTCTCTTCATTTTCAGCAAGCAAGTCGTGTCATCTGCACAATGCAGGTTGTAAATGAATCTTCCTCCAATCCTGACACCCCATTCTTCCTTATATAGTCCAGCTTCTTGGCTTATCTGCTCAGCATATGGATTGAATAAGTATGGTGAAATGATACAACCCTGACGCACACCTTTCCTAACTTTAAACTACACAGTATCCCCTTGCTCTGTTCGAACAACTCCTTCTAGACCTATTAACAGGTTCCTCACGAGCACAATTAAATATTCTGGAATTCTCATTCTTCACAATGTTATCCATAATTTGTTATGATCCATACAGTCGGATGCTTTTGCATAGTCAATAAAACACAAGTAAACATCTTTCTGGCATTCTCTGCTTTCAGCCAGGATCCATCTTACATCAGCAAAGATATCCCTGTTTCCATGTCCTCTTCTGAATCCAGCTTGAATTTCTGGCACCACTTTTGAATGATCTTCAGCAAACTTTTACTTGCATGTGATATTAATGATGCTGTTCAATAATTTCCCCATTCTGTTGGATCACCTTTCTTTGGAATAGGCATAAATATGGATCTCCTCCAGTCAGGTGGCCAGGTATCTGTCTTCCAAATTTCTTAGCATAGATGAGTGATCACCACCAGTGCTGTATCCTTTTATAGAAACATCTCAGTTGGTATTCTGTCAATTCCTGGGGCCTTGTTTTTCATCAACGCCTTCACTGTAGCTTGGACCTCTTCCTTCAGTACCATCAGTTCCTGGTCATATGCTACCTCCTGAAATGGCTGAATGTCAACCAATTCTTTTTGGTGTAGTGACTCTGTACTTCTTCCATCTTCTTTTGATGCTTCCTGCATCATTTAATATTTTCCCCATAGAATTCTTCAATATTGCAACTCAAGACTTGAATTTTTTCTTCATTTCTTTCAGCTTGAGAAAAGCTGAGCACGTTCTTAGCTTTTGGTTTTCTATCTCCAGGTCTTTGAACACGTCATTATAATACTTTGTTTTCTGGAGACCACTTTGAAATCCTCTGTTCAGCTCTTTTACTTCATCATTTCTTCCATTTGCTTTAGTTACTCAACCTTCAAGAGGAAGTTTCAGAGCCTTTTCTGGTATCCATTTTGGGCTTTTCTTTCTTTCCTGTCTTTTTAACGACTTCTTACTATATTCAGGTGGAATATACTCAAGGCAGTACTTTGGCTCTCATGGATTTGTTCTAATTTTCTTCAGTTTCAACTTGAACTTGCTTATGAGTAATTGATGGTCTGTTCCACAGACAGCCCCTGGCCTAGTTGTGACTGATGATATTGAGCTTTTTCATTGTCTCTTTCTGTAGATGTAGTCGATTTGATTCTTGTGTATTCTATCTGATGAGGTCCACGTGTATAGCCACTGATTATGTTGTTGAAAAAAGGTACTTGCAATGAAGAAGTCTTTGGTTTTGCAAAATTCTATTATGCAATCTCCAGTATCATTTGTATTACCAAGGCCATATTTTCCAACTATGGCTCGTTCTTTGTTTCTAGCTTTCACATTCCAATCACCAGTAATTATCAATGCATCCTGACTGCATGTTTGATCACTTTCAGACTGCAGAAGCTGGTAAAAATCTTCAATTTCTTTATCTTTGGCCTTAGTGGTTGTTGTGTAAATTTGAATGATAGTCATATTAATGGGTCTTTGTAGGCATATGGACATTATCCTATCACTGACAGTGTTGTACTTCAGGATAGATCTTGAAATGCTCTTTTTGACAATGAGTGCAACGCCACTCCTCTTTCAAGTTGTTATTTCTAGCATAGTAGGCCACATGGTTGTCCAATTCAAAATGGCCATTACTAGTCCATTTCAGCTCACTAATGCCTGGGATATCCATGCTTATGTGTTCCATTTCATTTTTGATGATTTCCAATTTTCCTAGATTCATACTTCAGACGTATTTCACGCCCTGATTATTAATGGATGTTTGCAGCTGTTTCTTCTCATTTTCATTCATGCATGACTCAAATTATTCTATATACATACTTAAACCAGATTATTAATAGTAATAATAGGCAACATTTCCTAGGAACTTATTATGTGCCAGGCCTGTGATATGTACTTTATATGGATTCTCTCATGTACTCCTCATCATACATAATAACTTCATGACTCTAACTATCAGAGTCAAGATTGTGTGCCTGAGTGACCAGTTAAACACCTGCTTTTGAGAATACTCTCTGGGAATATTTCCTGTTATACTTCCATCAACTCCTGCTACATGGACTCCTCCTTCCCTGTGAGATGGGCAGAATACTTTAATCTGTCAATAGTGTGTATGTGAATTCACAGAAAAATTTTGTCTTCGTTGTCAATGACGCTAAGTATCTTTTGATAATAATAGTGCCATTGTTCTTCTTGGTATAAAACTTCATTTCCCTCAAAAAAGTAAAATTACTTCACAAGTCTGTTATTTTCCTCACTGTGTTATAAGGTTCCCTCTCTTTCCACAGGCAATAAAATTGTATTATACTAAATGACTACACACTAGTAATGGACAAAGCTCTTAATTCAATACAATCAAAACACAATTACTTCCATTGAGGCAAACCGTGTTCTTAGTTAGTTAAGTAATCTAACCTGGTAGGCTCTGGTCCTACAATTCAAGGCTTAACTTTTCTATGTGAAAACTTGAAGAACCCATTGGTATTTCATTAATCAACAAATAGATTCATTTATTTCTCCAAAGAAAAATGTTCCAGGTGCTGATCTTCATAAATCAGTGCCCAGGTCAATAGGCAGAGAAGTGATCCCACCCACTGTGGACGGTGCCAGCCAGTGTCAGAGAACACAGTCAGAGAATTCATTCATTAAACAACCTTTCATGAAGTGCCTGCTATGTACCAGGCCCTCTGCTGGACACTGAAGATATAAGGATGAGCAAAGCAGAGTCATTAAACAAAATAGCTGTAAATAGGAAAATTAACAACCTACGAGATCAAGATCAGAAGGAAAAAATTCAGCAGTTCCAAAAGCTCTCTATTTTATTTCAATTTCCCTTTAAGGGAAGCCAGAAATACTGAAAAGACTGTTAGGTAAAAACGATCATTGTCAACATTTATTTTGTTAGTATTATGTGCCAGGCATTAATGTAAAGATTTTAATTATATTAGCTCATTCAGGTCTCACTACAATCCTACGAAGTAGTCACTATTAATATCTCCATTTAACAGGTGAGGAGATTGATGTATAGAGGTTACACTGTTCACACAGCAAGTGAAAGTACTGATATCTGAACCTAAGAAGTCTGGCTCCAGTGTCCATATTTATAGCCACTATGACTGGAAGTCCCTGGCTGGTGCGAATGGTTAAAACACTTAGCTGTTAACAATAGGTTGGAGGTTCGAGCCCACCCAGAGGCTCCTTGGAAGAAAGACCTACGTTTTGTTCTGTTGTACATAGGGTCGCTATGAGTCGGATTGGACTTGATGGCACCTAACAACAACAACAACAACATATTTCATTGTATAGTTGCCGTTGCTGAAAAGGAGGCCAGTGGTTTTATCGTGAGCATGGCTGATCTATTTGACAAACTCAACTAAAGCATATATGATCAAGACTAGAGGCAATTTACTAGTGAAAAAAAAAAAAAGTGTCATTGAGTTGATTCCAATTCATAGCTATCTTGTAGGACAGAGTAGAATTGCCACATAGGGTTTCCAAGGCTGTAATGTTTTACGGAAGCTGACTGCCACATCTTTCTCCCCCAGAGAGTCTGTGGGTTCAAACTGCCGACCTTTTGGCTAGCAGCTGAGAGCTTAAACGTGGGTCACCAGGGCTCCTTTAATTTACCAGTAGTGCTAGAATAACTTTTTTCTTTGATGAGTTCAAAGTGTGAAATAATCATGTTAATAAAAAACACAACAGCCTAATTATTCATTAAGTCAACACCTATTTATTGTGTAGTTACAATATGCTGTTGTTGTAGATGCTGTCAATCCAATTTTGACTCAGAGTGACCCCATGTGACACAGTAGAACTTCCCCATAGGTGTTTTGGCTGTAATGTTTACGGAAGCAGATCGCCAGGTCTCTCTCTTGCAAAGCTGCTAAAGCAAAAAAAAAAAAAAAAAAGCCAAACCTGTTGCCCTGGAGTCAATTCCGACTCATAGAAACACTACAGGGCATAGTAGAACTGCCCCAAAGAGTTTCCGAGGACAGCCTGGTGGATTTGAACTGCCAATCTTTTGGTTAACAGCAGTAGCTCTTAACCACTGGGGCCACCAGGGTTTCCAAAGTTGCTAGGTGAGTTCAAACCACCAACTTTTCTAATAGCAGTTGAGCTCTTAACTGTCAGTGCTAAGATCCTCAGGTGGAGCAAACAGTTTGTACTCAACTGCTAACTGAAAGGTTGGAGGTTCAAACCCACCCAATGGTACCCCAGAAGAAAGGCGTGGTGATATGCCTTCTTTAAGATTACAGCCAAGAAAACCTTATGGAGCAGTTCTACTCTGTAACACATGGAGTCCCCATGAATCAGAATCGAATAGGCTGCAACTAACAACAACGGATGTAGAATAGTGTCTGTGCCCATATAGTATTGATTTATTTCATTATTTCATTAATAAAAAGTGTCCTGTGTGATGAAAATTACCTCGGGGCACAAGGAATGGCTCACAATCTACTGAGAGTCAGACCAAAGCAAAACCAAACCTGTTGCGGTGAAGTCGATTCCTACTCATAGCAACCTTGTAGGACAGGGTAGAACTGCCCCATAGGGTTTCCAAGGAGCAGCTGATGTATTCAAACTGCGACCTTTTGGATAGCAGCCAAACTCTTAACCACTGCACCACCTGGGCTCTGTCGAAAGTCAGACAGCTATGAGGAATTACAATACTATGTGATAAATAGTGTAATAGGGGGAGAAAAAAAAAACTGCTCTGGGAGACAGAGAAGGGACAACCAGACGGGGGCATCCCAGCAGGCTTCCAGAAGGAGAAAACAGGTGAATTGCAACTTGAAGCGTGAGTGGGATCCAGCGAAAGGAGCAGGGACAAAGGAAGAGTAGGCAGAGGGAGTGAGATGTTCCGAGGCTGGAGAGAGCAGAGATGGGACACCCTTCAGGTCTCCGCTGAAATCCCTACTAACGGATCTAAGCACCGCCCCACCCCTAGCCCTGCTGCGGCACATCCTGGCGTTTGCTCCTTCACAGCATCCATCATAATCTGAAACTAGCTGAAACTGGTTGAAAGCATGGTCAGTCCTCTCTGGGAGGACAGTGACAATCTCTATCCATTTCCGCCAAACCCAAAGCATCTGGAAGAGTATTCAGCAAATACTAAACTCAAAAACCCACTGCAATGGAGTTGATTCCGACTAGTAGCAACCCTACAGGGCTTCCAAGGCTATAAATCTCTAAGAAAGCTGACTGTCACATCTTTCTTCCTCAGAGCCTCAAGTGGTTTAGAACCGGCGACCTTCCAGTTACCAGTCGATCGCTTTAATCACTGCAGCCACCAGGGTTCCCCGGCAAATACTAGATCCGGAAGAAATGTCTGTTGAGTGAATGAATGAAGAATCAATGGATGAATGAAATGCAAGTATCAGATTACTGGTTCGAGACCCACAAAAGCCTACTGGTTTAATAATAATTTGAAGCACACCATAGGCAACAGTGGTCGTTTGTACCTTTGTTAAAAGCAATTGGATGACCAAATAATTAATACAAACCTTAGTTGTGTCCCCAAGCTTCTAATGTGTTTAAAAAACATACAAATTCCCATTGGGTTTTTTTGGTGGTTTTTTACGACAGCTAAAGCAAAAATGGAAACTTGCTCTCCATCAATAACTCTAATGCAACAAGACCCATGGGTCAGTGTATTAGACAGCTACCTGCTACAGTCCCTCAGACAACTAGTTGAGCATACTATATTCTCACAAACAATGGACTCAATAGGATCATACAATATGACAAACAGATATAGTATTCTCACAGTCAATACATACATAGATACATACCCATTGCCATCAAGTCAATTCTGACTCACAGGAACCCTATAGGACAGAATAGAACTGCCCAATACAGTTTCCAAGGAGCACCTGGTGTATTCAAACTGCTGACCTTTTGGTTAGCAGCTGTAGCTCTTAACCACTATGCCACAAGCGTTTCCATCAGAGTCAATAGGAGAGTATAAAACCATACATAAGATCGTCTGCATTTTACCCATCTAAGCATACAACTTCAGATTACAATCATCTTTACTTATTTTTAAGTTTAGCTAAGTGGCTAAGATAGTTCCTACTCGAGCCACACATGGCCTTGGTTTTCTGAAATGTATATTTTTCCCCAAAATACAAATAATAGTTAAAGGATTAGATTAACAGTTAAATTAATTAAATTTTGTTAAATGACAGCAGATACAGTTTTAAGTAAATCTTGTAAACTAACTTTTGCACAGTTTTTTATTAAGGATTTATAAATAATATCTAAGGTATATTTAAAACAGCAGTTGAGAAAAGTGCCTTAGTACAGCCTGTTTTGAAAACAGACACACACACGAAATTAAATGTCACTTTGGCAAAAGTGCAGGCACTAGGACACCTACACAAAACCATCAAGACCAGGAAACTTAGAAAGAAAAGAATAAAATTAGCATTGTTGGAGGAAAGCATGACTATATTTGCAACCAAGTGTTCATGAAAGGAGGAAAGAATGACTAAGTGTCTCTTTGCAAAACTGAATTCACAAACAGATATTGCTTTTAAAAATCACAAATATTCAACACCAGCATAAATATACATCAGAAGAGTTTACAAAATATTATCTCATTTCTGTATTTCCTATAACTACCAGAGTCATCTGATATTAATATGTTTATATAGTCTCACTTACCTAGAATAATCTTACACCCTCACAGAAAATTTCTCAGTGTTCTAATCATTGAAAAAAGAACTAGAAAAAGTCCTTAAATACCTTGAATGCAAATAAATACTAGTTTAGGGTGACTTTATTGTAGATTTATTTTAATTCTCAGTGTAAATATCATTTATCTGAGTGAATTTATGTAATTTAACACATGAAGAAAACTCCTGAGTGATAGAGCTGTGTCCCATGATTTTGACAGAAAAGTTATATATCATTAAACAAGGAATGACTTTGTCAGCAAAGAGACTGCATAACATAATTAAAGAACGTATTTACCAAGATTAAAACCAATTACTCGCAAATGATCTCTTTTCTTTAAAGTACTACTATAAACTATATGCATTACACGTGGTAATGCTAACATTAAGCACTAAAAAGGCATTTGATCGCTTAAGAGAACCACTCCTTTGGAAATTGTTGGAAAAACGTAATCGAAAAAAGATTAGTGTTCTATGTATGGAAAGCAGTAAGGAAAGGCACTAACAATTTTTCAGAACTACTACGTGCTAGACACCCCCACTTTAACATATTATTTCATTTAACTGTTCCAAGAACTACAAGATGAGATTATTATATTATTGTTAGTCCTTAATAAGTTAGGAAACTGATGCTGAGGGACATCACCAGGGAATTGCAGAACTGGAATTTGAACTTAGATCCATCTGTACTATCAGGCTGCTAAATTCAAAGTCTAATGTACACTCAGAAGTTTAAAAACTAGGATTTTTTAACTTTGCAGTTAACCAAAGAATAAGAGAGTGTTGGTCTCACATTCTAATTCTTGTTTTATTAGTTAAACCAATTGCAATTTTATTAAAAAAAAAAAAATTTTTTTTGAAATCATGAGACTGAATAATTGTCAAGGTTTCATAGGTTGATATGTTAGTTGTAACTGATGATAAAAGTTACTTAGCAAAACCATTACAAAAAATGCCAATACAAATCAAACCTTAAAATAAATTACACACAATCAACAAGAAGAAATATATCTCTCGAATTAGCAATTACTGTTCAGGCTCTAAAAATGTTAATCAAAAAGATGATGAAATCTTGAAAATGAGTGAAATTTTTTTTTTTTTTTCAGTTTAAAGTTTGATCACTAGCAATCAGGCATAATTGTTTTATAAATTCAGATAGTCACCTGTCAAGTTCCCTTTCAAGGCTGAGAATATTTGAGCCCTATAAGAATTTTTTTTTTTTTTTTACTGGGTATAAGAATCTGGAAAATGTTTTCTTGTGTATACATAGGCCAAATTTCCAAGTACCATGGTTAGCAAAGATCATAAAAATAATTTTTTTTTTCTCAGAATAATTGTACCAAATCAGAGCACTATATTGTTAGATCCCGCAAAATGTCTGAATGTTGCCAGAAAAAATGAGATGTCATGCAATTGCAGTGGTACTGGGGATTTCAGACCTTGAGGTCTACCATGATACTTACCATAGTGCTATATCTTAAAAGTGGCTCAAGAAGATACCAGTCTTAGTGGACTTGCAAAGAAGCCCAAAAGCCAGGTAGCTTAAAGAAATCAGAAAAGTTTCATAAAAATTAAAAATAATTTAAGAACATGAGTTAATAAGGATAAAAAATAAAATAAGGATACTAAAGGAAAATGAAGCAAAAATGACAGCAATTCATTGTTCACCTTGGGAGAATGTTAGAAAACCAATTCCTTATACTGAAAATTGGTAAACAAATAAAAAGAATCAAGTATTTATCCTGTATTTTCTTTATATAAATAGTTCCTTAGGACAGCCAAATAGTCACAAGTGCGTTCAGTTTACAGAATTATTCCAGCTTATAAATAAATAGAGAAGGTACAATAGAGCTTAAAAAAATATCATTTTACAAGCCCTTATGAATTAATGGATCTCGATAATAATCATCAGGACTTGCTAACATCACAAAAATAAAGACCATGTGCCTCTCAATGAAAGTACACAACAGTACCTATAAAGTGTTCTTACCAAAGCATCAAGCCTGATTCTGACTGAGTCATTCTATATAATACCAATATATGAGAAATAAACAGAAAAACATATTAAATGACACTATGGAAATGCAATCAGACAGAGAATAAGACAAATGACCCAATTTCTTTAACAGATAAATTCCAAAAAGAATGAAGAGGGAAAAGAGAAGCAGGAGGAGAGAGTGAACAGGAGGAGAAGGAGAAGACAAAGAGAAACATGGAGAGGGAACTTTCAACTAAAAGAAACTTAAAAGATATATTAATCAATTGCAATGTCTAAACCTCGTTTGGATCCTAATTCAAACAAGGTAATTTAGAAAAATTATAAGACAATCAGGATGTTTGAATGCTGACTCAATATTAAGGAATCAATGTTAATATTTTAGGTGTGATAAAGGCAATGTAGTGTGCATTTTTATAAATCTTTTGGAAATAAATAATGAAATAGGATGAAATAATATCATCTCTAGTATTTTCTACCAAGCAATCCAGGGTAGGAAGAATTGCAGGGGTGGGCTGGAGGTGCAGATGAATCAAAACAATCTGGATGATGTTTCCTATTCTCTCTCTGGTTTTGAATATGCTTGAAATTTTCAATAATAAAAAAATAGTGAATAAAGCATGGTTAACAATAAGCAACATAACAGATGAAGCAAGAGGGACCATATTTACATTCCTAACTGAAAGAACTAAAAAATATATGAAACAATAGTTTACAATATCTTAGACATAAGGCAAGAAAAGAAGCAAATAAGGTGGCCCTACTATTTCCCCAGCTTTACTAACCTAACTTCATGGATAGGTTTTGCAAGTTGGAGAATTGGGAGGGAAAATTACAGGTGGAAGCCAGCACTCTTATTTAGCTCAGGACAGAGTACCAGGAAGGAGAAAGCTCCAGATACCTGCAGAAGGGTCCCCTTGAGTCTTCAGCTGAGAACTGATCAGAGGATGCATGTGAGGAAACTACCCAGGGAAAGAACCACCAAGAGTGCTTAGAAAAACAATCCCCAGAACTCACAAATAAACTGAAATAATTCTTGTTGCCACCAGCCAGAGTAGAAAAGCTTATAAATCACAGGGAACTGAGTAGAGTTCACAGAAATATATTGTTTCAGTGGAAGTGCAAAACTAGCACTAGACTAAACATTGCTTTTGTTTTGCTTAACAAAACTTAAAAACAAGATCTGAATGGACAAATCTGTTTTCAAGTAATTTAAGTGGATTGTAGAACAAAGCTCAGTAATATTTCCAAGAACACTAAAATATCCAGGACACAATGAGGTAAAATGCACAATGCCTCGCATTCAATCAAAAGCTGCCAGACACGAAAAGAAGTAAAAACATTTTACAGTGTGGAGTAAAATGAATTAATTGAAACCAGTGTAAAACGTCACAAATGTTAGAATTAACAGACAAGGATATTAAAAGAGTCACTATAACTCTATTCCCTATGTCTTAAAAGCACAGGAAAGATAAAACATGTTAAATACAGAAATGGAAAATATCTTAAAAAGACCCAATAAAAAGACTTCTGGGAATAAAATCTATAATGTCCCAGGTGAAAAATGAACTGAATGGGATTAATAGCAGATTCGACATTGTAGAAGAAAAGATTAGTTAAACACGTAATGATAGAAACTTTCAAAATGAAACACTGAAAAAAGAAATAAACACAGCATTAATGTGTTATGGGACAACTTAAAATGGCCTAATATAGGTATGATTTGAGTCCCAAGAAGAGAGGAGATAGAAGGGGGTAAAGAAATTGTTTTGAAAATATAATAGCTGAAAATTTTCCAAATTTGATGGAAACTATAAACTCACACATACAAGAAACTCAACAAATCCTAAACATAAGAAACATGAAAGAAACTACAGCAATGCACATTATATTCAAATTGCTTTTAAAAAGTGATAAAAAGTAAATCTTCAAAAAAAAGAGAGGGGAGGGAGGCATATGACATACAGAGGAACAAAAAAAGAGAATGGGAGTAGATTTCTTCTCAGAAAAAATGTATGCCTAGACACCCTGAAGCAACATATTGAAATTATTGAAAGAAAAAATGCTATAAACCTAGAGTTCTGTACAGCAAAAAAAAAAAAAAATTTTTTAAATAAAAGGGAAACTAGAACAACTGGGTGCCCACATGCAAAAAAGTGAATCTGGAGAGAAAGGCTAGATCCTTTGCAAAAAATAAATGGATCAGGGGGTGAAGCCAACAAGGGGCTATAGATAAAAGTACCATGCCATCTCCCCACAGTAAAAACCTGAATAAGTAAAACAGAGACAAACATCAATCCTGGAACCCTAAGTGTCAAATGAAGAGATAAAGAACTCAGCCAAGCACCAAAAGGAATAAGAAACTGACAGAGAACAGAGAGCCAGGAGATACGAGCAGAGGTCGCCTTTCAGCTAACGCAGCACGAATACGCCATCTTGAACTCCTGTTGGAGATCGGCAGACAGGGCAGCCTTCATGGAGTTCACAGAAGTAGAGTACCTGGTAACCAACGATACACTCTTTCCTGCTCCCCACTCTTCTTCCCTCTGCTCAGACTCCACCCCTTCTTAGTGGGCCAAGGTCACGTGACAGGGAGGCACCAGCTCTGTGCCACTTGGATTTGCCCTGCCCACACCAGCCAGCTCCTTCAGTGCCATTTGTTTTGTTGCTCCTCTTGCTTTTTTCAGCTTCTTTTGGTTTCTCACCTCCTCCCACTCCATTCTCTTGAACACCTGGCTCCATGTGCATTTTTGCTTCTTCTTGACAGTCTGTGAAGCACCGCTCCACTGAGGAACTGCTTCCTCTGTCCATGCCACCACACTGGTGGGATTCCTGGAGCGTTTTTTTTTTTTTTGTGTTGTTCTTTTTGTTCTTTATTTCTCAGTTTCTTGTCTCTCTCTACTTTCTCTCTTTTCCTGTCTCCTGAATACCTGGTGCTGTGTGCCATCTCTGCCCCTTCTAGACAGACTGTACCCTGAGGCCTGGGAGCCACTTCCCCGGTTGCCAGTGGGATCCTTGGGGACATTTCTCTCCCTATCTTTTTTTTTTATTTTGTTTTTCTTTTTTCCATTTTGTTTTTCTTCATTTCTTAGTTTCTTGTCTCTCCATTCCAACAGTAGTCTCCCTCAGCATTTTTTTTTTTATTGGCTCCTGCTTTTCTCTCCTCTCTCTTCTTTCCCATACCCAAATTAGCTCCACACATCACAACCTCCCCCCTCCCTCCTGCCTATTTGCACCATGCGCTGAACATCGCATTCCCAAGCAGCACATGGCCTACTGGAACCTGACCTGCACTGGCCCTGGCCCACCTTGTTGGCCCCAGTACGTGCCACAAACAACCCATTCCAGCCCCTCCCCTTCAGCTGGACCTACCGTGCTGCACCATAGCTGAGCAACTGGCCCCGTTCATTGAACAAGAAGGTAAAAAGTATTGTGCTCACAGGCAAGAAAACAACAAAGAATGTACAGCCTGCCTGCTCAGACATGACCAAATAAAACAAAAAAGCTGGACAAAACAAACAAATCTGCAATCAATAAATGAAGAGAATAACTACCGAATGTCCTGAAGGAAGCAGACAATATATAAAAACATATTTTAAAAACAGGACAGGATGGTTCCAGTAGGCATTCAAAACAAAACACCAGAGGACTTTCCAGTAGAAGAAAAGGCACTGGAACTATCTGATAAGGAATTTGTATCTCTAATTTTTTATTTTAATATTCAGAGTCAGGCAAGAGTTGAAGCAAAAACCAGACAAAAATGAGAAAAAAATAGACAAATTCATGGAAAAAGCAGACAAATTCATGGAAAATACATAAAAAAGAATGGAAGAATTCAAGAAAATAAAATAGGAACAAACTGTCAAAATAAGTCCACAGCTAGGAATCATACAAAACCACAATTAGAAACCGAAACATAAACAAGGTTTCAGAAATCGACAGTGTCATAGAAGATCTGAGGACCTGGTTTGAAACAACGGAAGACAGGATCAGCAAAATTAAAGACAAATACTTGGATACGACTTTATTTGTGGAAGAATCAGAGAAAAGAATGAAGAAAAATGAGGAAACCCTGAGAACAACGTGGGATACAATCAAAAGCAAAAATATGCATGTGATTGGAGTTTCAGAACAGGGAGAGAAAACAAAAAACACAGAGAGGATCATTGAAGACTTGTTGAGAATCTGAACAGATCCATGACAAGAGATTGAAAACATTAAAAAATAAAATAAACTCCCAATAAAAAAAAAAAGCCTTAGTCCAGATGGCTTCACTGGGGAATTCTACCAAACATTCAGAGAAGAGCTTACACCAGTACTATTCAAAATATTTCAGAACATAGAAAAAGAATTCTATGAAGCCAGTATGACCCTGATACCAAAACCGGGCAAATAACACCACAAAAAAAGAAAATTACAGAGCAATATCTCTGTAATATAGATGCAAAAATTCTCAACAAAATTCTAGCCAGTAGAATTCAGCTTCGTATCAAAAAAATAATACACCATGGCCAAGTAGGATTCATACCAGGTATGCAAAGATGGTTTAACATTAGCAAATCAATCAACGTAATCCACTACATAAATAAAAGAACCACATGATCATCTTAATTGACACAGAAAAGGCATTTGACAAGGTCCAACATCTATTCCTGATGAAAACTCTCAATAAAACAGGTTTAGAAGGGAAATCTCTCAACATAATAAAGGGCATTTTGTTGAAGGTTGCTTTGTGGCCTAAGATGTGGTCTATACTGGAGAATATTCCATGTGAGTTGGAAAAGAATGTGTACTTTGAATTTGTTGGGTGGAATGTTCTGTATATGTCTGAGTTCAAGTTGGCTGATTGTGACCTTTAGGTCTTTTATATCTTTGTTGAGTTTCTTTCTAGATGTTCTGTCCTTTATCGAGAGTGGTATGGGGAAGTCTCTTACTATTATTGTGGAACTGTCAATTTCTCTTTTCAGTGCTGTTAGAGTTGGTTTTATGTATTTTGGAGCCCTGTCATTGGTTGTGTAGATATTTATTATGGTTATGTCTCCATGATGGGTCATCCCTTTAATCATTATATACTGCCCTTCTTTATCTTTTATGATGGGTTTTGTTTTAAAGTCTGTTTTATCTGCTCTTTTTTTGATATCTGTTTGCTTGATATATTTTTTTCCATCCTTTGATTTTTAATAAATTTATATCTTTGTTTCAGGAAACCATGGTGGTGTAGTGGTTAAGCGCTACAGTTGCTAATCAAAAGGTCCACAGTTCAAATCCACTAGGTGCTCCTCGGCAACTCTATGGGGCAGTTCTACTCTGTCCTTTAGGGTCGCTATGAGTTGGAATCAACTTGGATTCAGTAGGTTTAGTTATTTTTTGGATTATACAAAACCAACAGGCAACATGATTCTTAATGGAGAGAGGCTGAAAACATTTCCCTTGAGAACGGGAACAAGACAAGGATACCCTTTATCACCACTACTATTTAACATTGTGCTGGAAGTCCTAGCTAGAGCAGTAAGGCAAGAAACAGAAATAAAGGGCACCAAATTGGTAAGGAAGAAGTAAAACTGTCTGTATTTGCAGATGACATGATATTATACATAGAAAACCCAAAAGACTCCACAAGAAAACTACTGGAACTAATAGAAAGATTCAGCAGAGTAGCAAGATACAAGATAAATACACAAAAATATGTTGGATTCCTACACACCAATAAAGAGAATGATGAAAAGGAAATCAGGAAAACAATACCATCTATAATAAAAACCAAACAAGAACACTACAAAACACTACTGAAAGAAACCAAAAGGGATCTACATAGAAGGAAAAAAATACATGCTCATGGATAGATAGATTCAACATTGTGAAAATGACAATTCTACACAAAGCAATATACAAATACAATGCAATCCCAATCCAAATACTAACAGCATTCTTTAAAGAGATGGAAATCTAATCATTAACTTTATATGGAAAGGGAAGACGCCTCGAATAAGTAAAGCACTATCGAAGAAGAATAAAGTAGGAAGATGCACGCTACCTAATCTTAGAACCTACTATACATCTATTGTAGTCAAAGCAGCCTTGTACTGGTACAACAACAGATACATTGACCAATGGAACAGGATTGAGAACCCATATGTAAATCCATCCACCTATGGTCACCTGATCTTCAACAAGGGCCCAAAGTCCATCAAATGAGGAAAAGACAGTCTTTTTAACAAATGGTGTTGGCAAAACTGGATGCCTAGCTCCAAAAAAAAATGAAACAGGACCCATACCTCACTCCATACACAAAAACTAATTCAAAATGGATCAAAGACCTAAATATAAAACCCAAAACTATAAAGATCATGGAAGAAAAAATAGGATCAACACTAGAAGCCGTAATTCACGGTATTAACAGGATACAAACCATAACTAACAACACACAAACTCCAAAAGATAAGCTAGATAACTGGGATTTTCTAAAAATTAAACACCTATGCTCAAGAAAAGACTTCGCCAAAAGAGAAAAAGAAAACCTACAGACTGGGAAAAAAAATTTGGCTATTACAAATCTGACAAGGCCTAATCTCTAAAATCTACAAAAAAAAACTCCAACATCTCCGCAACAAAAAGACAAATAATCCAATCTAAAAAACGGGCAAATGAAATGAACAGACACTTAACCAAAGAAGACATTCAAGCAGCTAATAGACACATGAGGAAATGCTGGTGATCACTAGCCATTAGAGAAATGCAAATCAAAACCACAATGAGATACCATCTCACCAACGTTACCGGCACAAATCAAAAAGACAGAAAATAACAAATGTTGGAGAGGCTGCAGGGCGATTGAAACTCTTATGCACTGCTGGTGGGAATGTAAAATCGTACAATCATTTTGGAAAATGATATGGCACTTCCTTAGAAAGCTAGAAATAGAAATACTATATGATCCAGCAATCCCCCCACTCCTAGGAATATATCCTAGAGAAATAAGAGCTGTCACACAAATATACGTATGCACATTCATGTTCATTGCAGCATTGTTCACAATAGGAAAAAGATGGAAACAACCTAGATCCCCATCAACAGATGAATGCATAAACAGACTATGGTACATACACACCATGGAATACTACACAATCTTAAAGAACAATGCTGAATTTATAAAGCATCTCACAACATGGATGAATCTGGAGGGCATTACACTGAGTGAAGTAAGTCAATCACGAAATGACAAATATCCTATCAGACCACCACAAGGTTTACACATAAAAAGAAATAATCTTTGATGGTTACGAGGGAGGGATGGGATAGGGATGGAAAAACACTAACAGACAGTAGATAAGTGGTAACTTTGGTGAAGGGTAAGACAGTACACAATACTGGGGAAGCCAGCACAACTTGTCCAAACCAAAGTCATGGAAGCTCCATAGACACAATCAAACTCCCCGAGAGACTGAATTACTGGGCTGGGGGCTGTAGGGGAATATCTAGCTCAATTGGCATAACATAGTTTATTAAGAAAATGTTCTACATTCCACTTTGGTGAGTAACATCTGGGGTCTTGAAAGCCTGTGAGTGGCCATCTAAGATAATCCACTAGTCTCACCTCTTTGGGAGCAAGGGAGAATGAAGAAAACTAAAGACACAAGGGAAAGATTAGTCCAAAGGACTAGGGGACCACAACCACCACAGCCTCGACCAGCCTGAGTCCAGTACAACTAGATGGTGCCCTGCTACCACCACTGACTGCTTTGACGGGGATCACAGTAGAGGGTCCCAGACACAGCTGGAGAAAATTGTAGAACAAAATTCTTATTCAAAAAGAAAGACCAGACTTACTGGTCCGACAGAGACTGGAGAAACCCCGAGAGTATTGCCTGCCCCTGGACACCCTTTTAGCTCAGTAATGAAGTCACTCCTGAGGTTCACCCTTCATCCAAAGATTAAGCAGGCCCATAAAACAAAACGAGACTAAAGGGGCACACCAGCCCAGGGGCAAGGACTAGAAGGTAGGAGGGGACAGTAAAGTTGGTAATAGGGAATCCAAGATTGAGAAGGGAGAGTATTGACATGTCATGGAGTTATTAACCAATGTCATAAAACTTATATGTGTACTAACTCTTTAAGAAGAAGCTAGTTTGTTCTGTAAACCTTCATCTAAAGTACAATAAAAATAAATAAATGGATCAAAGCCCTAAATGTAATACATACATCTATACAACTTCTAGAAGATAACATAAGAGAAAATCTAGGTGACTTTAGGTATGGCAGTGACTTTTTAGATACAACCACAAAAGCATGATCCCAAACCATAAAATAAAAAAATTATGAGTTAGACTTTATTAAAATTAAAAACATCTGCTCTGCGAATGACACAGTTAAGAGGATGAAAAGACAAGCCACAGACAGGGAGAAAATATTTGCAAAACACAAATCTGCTACAGGACTTGTATCAAAAATATACAGAGAATTCAAACAATTCAACTACAAAATAGGCAAAAGATCTAAAAAAGAACTTCACCAAAGAAGATACACAGATAGCAAATAATCATACGAAAAAAACGCTCAGCATCATATGTCATTGAAGCCAAAACCAAACCAAACCCATTGCCCTCAAGTCTATTCCAACCCTGAGTGACCCTATTGGACCAAGTAGAACTGCCCTATAGTGTTTCCAAGGAGCTGCTGGTGGATTCGAACTGCCAACCTTTTGGTTAGCAGCAACAGTTCTTAACCATTCCACCACCAGGGCTCTGATATGTCATTTAGGGAATTGCAAATTAAAACAACAATGATAAACTACTACACACTTATTAGAATGCCTAAAATCCAAAATACTGACAACAACAAATGCTGACAAGGAAGTGGATTACCAGGAATCCTCATTCATTGCTGACGGGAACACGAAATGATACAGCCACTTTGGAAGATGGTCTGTCAGTTTCTTAGAAAGCTAAACATAAGCTTAGCATAAGATCAAGCAATCAAGACCAAATGAGAGGAAAATATATGTCCACATAAAAGTGTACACGTAAATATTTGTAACAGCTTTGTTGATAATTGCCAAAAATTGGAAACAACAAAGATGTCCTCCAATAGGTAAATGGATAAACTGTGGCACATCCATATAAGGGAGTATTTTTCAGTGAAACAAATAAATGAGCTATCAAGCTATAAAAAGATGTAGAGAAACCTTAGCATATTGCTAAGTCAAAGAAGCCAGTCTGAAAAAACTACATTCTGTATGATTTCAGTATATGACATGCTGGAAAAGGCAAAACTATAGAGACAGTGAAAACATCAGTGGTTTCCAAGGATTCAGGGGTGGAGGGGTGAGGAATGAAGGGGTACGGCACTGGGCGTTTTCAGGACAATGAAACTGTTCAGTATGGGACTGTCATGGTGGAGACATGACATTATGTACTTGTCAAAACCCATAGGGCTATACAACACAAAGAGTGACCCCTATATGGACTTTAGTTGATAATAATGGGTCAATATTGTTCAGGAATTGTAACAAATAGCCCCTACCAATGTAAGACGTTAATAACTGGAAGAAACTGTGTGCAGAGGGGAATAGGGTATATGGGAACTCTCTGTACTTTCTGCACAGTTTTCTGTAAATCTAAAACTGCTCTAAGAAGTAAAGCATATTTAGAAAAAGAAAGGTTGGAGGTCCTCAGAAGAAAGGCCTGGAGATCTACTTCTGAAAAAATCAGCCATTGAGGCTTTTTTTGTGTGTGAAATATCTTCTCTGACATACATGGAGTAGTCATAAGTTGGAATGGACTCAACAGTAACGGGTTTAATTATTTTCCATATATTGGCTGTTTATACACTATGCTTAGTGTCCATTTTTAGTTAAGAAAATATCACATTTAAATTAATGTTGCCTACTTCTTTTTCACCACTTCATGTTGGAAGAAGTGCAACCAGAATGCTCTTTAGAGGCAAGGAGGGCAAGACCGTGTCTTACATACTTCCGACACGTTGTCAGGAGGGATGAGTCCCTGGAGAAGGACATCATGCTTGGCAAAGTACAGAGTCAAAAAGAGGAAGACCCTCAACGAGGTGGATTGACACAGTGGCTGCAACAATGACCTCGAGCATAACAACGATTGTAACGATGGTGCAGGACCGGGCAGTGTTTCGCTCTGTTATGCGTAGGGTCGCTATGAGTCGGAACCGACTCAACGGCACCTAACAACAACAACACTTCATGCTTTATAACTTCTCACTGGTAAACTCTGCCCCAGCTACTAACTTAGAGTTCTACATAGACAGATGCTCAGTAAATTTATATTAAACAGCAGCCTCTGCTGGCAAAAATACAAAAGTATGACTGGCCAAAAGATTAAACACTATTTTCCTAAAGCAATGTCTGAGGAGATTTTCTAAAGCTCAGGTTATTCCTATCACTTTCTTTTTTACAGTTTCACAGGAGTTCTTGGTTTACCCCAGGGCATAAACTCCATAGCTTGTGAGACAAAGTAACAGAAGCTAACAATGGTAGATTTGAGATGGGAGAATGTAATAAAGAAAGCACAAAATTAGGTGGGTTTTGGGGACGTAGTGGCTAAGCATTCGGCTGCTAACCGGAAGGTCGGCAGGTTGAACCCATCAGCTGCTCCTAGGGAGAAAGATGTGGCAGTCTACTTCCGTAGGCCTCAGAAACCCTACAGAGCAGTTCTACCCTGTCCTATAGCGTCGCTGTGAGTCAGGATCTCGGCGGCAAAGGGTTTGGTTTTGGTGTTGATTGGATGATGTGTTCGTATTTGGCCATAAGGGGGAGCCAATCACTTTGGTAAGCCAAAACAACTAGCCAGAAAGTGCCACTCTGCTTGAAATTACTGTGGCTCAAGTCCTAAAAAAGCATTTCAATTAATAGATTTACATCTTTTTGGAGAAAAAAAATATATTCTTAAAAGCTGCTTCAAAAAATCCAAAGTTCCTAGACAGATCTATATTTTCTAAGCTTTTTATTTTATTATTTCTTTTGGAATACTCCTCGTTTGGATTATAACTAACTCTTTGAGTCAGGAAATAGAATCAGTGGTAGAAACAGATGTGAATTTGGGTGTTTGAGGTGTCCAGATACACTGTATTGTGTATACCACATGAGAATTTCTTCTAGTGCTTAATCATGATTAACAAATTTCACTTGTAATGACATTAAATAGGATGGCTAATACGCCTAAACAGAGGAACCAAGGACTCTAGCATAGAGGGAAATAGGAGGAACTTTTTAGAAATCCCATTCCTAAAAGGCTGCAGAGGCTCCCTGTCCTTCAGATACTGAATTGGGAAGGACTCTGTTGTCCCTTTGTATGACTTCCCCCAAGCCTACAGTGATTGCCATAGTTTTCATAATTCTCCCCAGTATTGAGTCTTTCAGTCTCTTCCTCTCAGAGTCTTTAGTGACAAAAACTCTCTCTTACTGGGGTGATAATAAATAACCTAATCAGCTGGTCATAAAGGAAAAATAAAATTAAATAGTTATTCAACTTAAATTTAAGAGAATATTTGTAACAATTCACTGCCTTAATAACATAGCTTTATAGGTTAAATGGAGCCCTGGTGGCGCAGTTGTTAAGAGCTCAGCTGCTAACTAAACGGCTGGCAGTTTGAATCCACCATCTGCTCCTTGGAAATCCTATGGGGCAGTTCTACTCCATCCTGTAGGGTTGCTATGAGTTGAAATTCATTCAACAGCAACAGTTTGGTTTTTGATGGGTTAAGTATAGAATAAACCAAAGTTAAATGTTGATCTTTCCATTATTTCAGGGAAAAGAATATGGTCCAGACCATTATCCCTGTGTTCTACGAAGTGGTACTAGTTTGTAATTTTTATTGTTGCTAGTTTAATGGAATATGAGAGTTTATGAAAGACCATATCACCTAAGCCCCCCGAAAAGAAAAAAACTTCAGTATGAACTAACCAAAGAAAAAGAGAAGGTAAACTTGCCAAAAACTTTTACCTAACTGACCATCTCACACTCGAATGTGCCACTGTACTATGTGCTAGAATTTGGGTTACTGGGCACTTAATGGACCCAAGAAGAAGACATTCTAACTTTTAATGGAAAATCCACCTGCAACTGCCCAGTATTAAAGTCTCAATTACCATGATTTCCAAGGGAAGAAAATTCCTCACCTGGCACCCCAAGAACAACCCCACCTTGCACGATCTGCAAGGCACAACCGCAGGAGGCTGGAGGGAATGTATGTGGATCCCAAACAAGGTCACACAGAGGCAATTCCTGTAACATTGCACAGAGCCTAGGTTTTTTTTTTTTTTTTTTCCTTTCCCTTCACTGGTCTATTATTAATGTGGATGTTTTGTAGAAATGTGGTCACTTTTACCTCCTTAGTTAATTCACCGTTGCTTTCTGTGACAATGACATTACTATAACTTCAAATAATTCAGATATCGAAGAAGACATACCCCTCTCTTTTTTTATTTTTGTTTTGCCCAAGACTTTTTTTTGGTTTTTGGTATGCCTTAAAAAGGGGCCCTGGTGGCACAGTGGTTAAGCGTTTGGCTGCTTATCAAAATGTCACAGTTCAAATCCACTAGCCACTCCTTGGAAACTCTATGGGGGCAGTTCTACTCCGTCCTGTATGGTTCCTATGAGTCAGAATCAACTTGATGGCAGTGGGTATGGATATGCCTTAAAAAGGGTACCACTATAAAACTTATATAAATAGATAAGAAAAAGACAATTAAAAACTCTTATTATGGGACTTTAAAGAAGAAAGAAAGAAAAATAACAGTCTAGAATAGTGCCTGGCACACAGTTGGTGCCCAAGAAATATTTGTTAAATAAATGAATGGATTACTTGGAAATCATATGATGAGGGAATGATTATATGCATATTGCTGCCCATACTTACACAGCGACTTGGTTTCTGCCTAAGGCTATGAAAGTCTTCCACAAAGTGTATTTCCTTGCAAACTTGTAATTGGAGGTGACCAAAAACATCTTCCGTGAAGAAGGACAGTTATTCTTGAAATTGGCAATTTTTCTATAAATAAGATATAAGATATTGCATAAGGTAAACCATGAATAGTTTTATTTTTTAAACGTCACTGACACGCCCCCTGATTATTATGTAACGACCATCTGAAAAAATAAAACTGCAGGAAAAAAAACATCAAACAAGTAGAAAAGTGAAAAAGAGAAAGACTTTCTGGCTTACCGTAAACAGCTTTCTTGTTTTCTTTTTTAGTAGTCTTATATTTTTGACGCGATCTTCCTAGAATAAATCAAAGAGAACCAAGTTTTATACAGGATCATGAGTGTTCTACGGAGTGCCTGATACTTACTGGAATTGTTGCTTTGAGCCACGTCGCCTTGACAAAGAGGCCGTCCACACTTGGGTCAAGGTCGCCTTTGAGCAGCAAGTTTTGGTGCAGGAAGGTGGCTTGTGCTTGGCAATGGCAAGAGACAGAGTGACAAATAGCAACCCAGACCTCAAACTGCAATTCACCCACATTTCTCTCTGCCCTAGTCTGAGCTCTTGTCACTAACAGCAGCCAGACAGCTACTTGTGTTGGTTAGATAATAGGATAACCTACTTATTTTAGCCCTCAAAGCCACCTCTCCGGTGATGTTATGACAGATAACTTACAGTTAATATACAAGAAGATCGCTTTGGTGGCTCTATTTTTTGGAACTTGCCTTGTAATCACAAAAAGTTGACCGCACCATCTGTGACATTAAGTAAGAGCTCAAGTTTACTGGTAAGTTTGGGCTACATTTTCAAAACAACAACAACAAAAAAAATTCAGAACTTCAGTTCCGTATCACAACAGATTTCATTATTTTAACAGTCGTGACATACCATGCCAATGAGTGAGCCTGATCTCCAGGAGACCATGGGATATATACATATATATTATCCTCATATAAAAAATCTTCTTCTCTGAATCTCAGAAAACTTAAACAAAGGAGCAGAAATGAAAAGTCCTCTGTGACTTCTCATAACTCCAAATGGTTTTATATTTATCCCTTGCCAAATCTGTCTTCTGGTTCCACCTCTTCCCCTATTAACAAATGTTTATTAAGGATCTATCTATGCAAAAAACTGTGCTAGGTACTAGGGAGCCACCAAAGAGGATGCCCCGTGGACTCCCATCCTCAATTCTGTCCCAATTCTCCCTATGCCAATGAGTGTGGTGTAGGGCAGGTGTGAGCCCTCATCTGAGGCAGACACAGCATAGAAGCGCAGATTGCTCACCACAGCATAGCATGAATAGAGTTACATAGTAACAGGCGCAAATCAGCCTTAGGAATCTGGTTGTGAGTTCCAACAGATTCATCAGGACTAGGTAAGAGATCAAAAATCAGAACCCAAGACTAAGCTCTAGATCAAAGCAAGCAGGACTGCCAAAGCAGCAAGGAAAAGAAGTATAATATGAGAGATGCAACAACTTAGGGGTGTTTTCTCCTATTTCATAAAGGGAGTGGGTGTCTTTGAAGGCCCCAAGCTTTTTTTCCACAGGAGCACCTCTTCTGGGCTTAAAGAGGGGTTTGGTGAAGGACACACCCCATCAAATGAAATAAGAACTGCTCACAAAGAGCTAAAATGGAACACAGCTGCTGGGGAGTACAAAATGAGGTTCATTGAAATTTTTTGTTAAAAAAAAAAAAGGAATTAGTTTTAGAATAGCTTAAGGAATGTTTGGACTGGGACATGAAAAACCTAAACATTTTTGATCAGAGGAATGCCTAATATTCAAAATCCCTTAGGAAGAAAAGAATGTGAACACCAGAAATCAAATTTCAAATGCTGTCAAAGGGTGTGGGATTAACACCCCGAGTGAGTGTACATAGACAATTAGAGCTAAATTACTTACATTGCCACCAAGCCCAAAGTCTGGCTAATTACACAGCCTATTAATACACTGTGTGGGTGCGATAAAAGGACCACACAAAATACCTCCAGGAATCACATACAGTTTTGAACAGGCAACCTGGGGTCCCTGATGTGTACAAATAAAACTTAGGTACAACTCAAATTGCAAATATTGATAAATGAAATTGATAGGGGTCCTGGCTGTTTTTTAAACTCCAGTAGTTGCATTTCCATAAATATCTTACATCCCTCAAAATCATCATCACCCAAGGAAGACCATACATAGTCCAAAGATGCCTCTGTTTTGGTTTACAGCTAACTCAGGAAAGCTGTGGTCGTTTCTTTTTGGTCTGGAAACTGTATGTCTCCTTTGATCATAGTCATCCTACACCTTAGTCAGCAGATTTGCCTCCTTAAGGTCTTTTAAACAGTCATATCTGACCTCAAAGGAAAATAGTGACCAATATAAAAGATATCCAAAACGCAGATCCTAAAGCTAATTCTAAAGGAAATTTCCAAAAGGGTCCTAAGTAACAGGAGAACCATTAGAATAAGTGCTTAATATCCTTGGGGGCACTAATTTGAAAGAAAATTCTCTGCCATTTGGATGTATGTTTATCATATCACATTCACATATCCCTTACAGAGAAATGAATAAAAATCAGTATTAATTGCAGAGACATTTGGTTTTGAAACTCAGATTTACCACTTATTAGTTGTATGTCCTCGGGAGAGTTATTCCTCATCTCTAACCTTCAGATTTTTTCATCATTAAAAAAAGACAGTAATTATACCTATTTCAGATGAATATCATGAGCAAAAAGAATATGGCCATATAAATACAGTGTTTAGCACAGTGACAGCTGTAGAGGCACTCTGGAAGTGGTAGTTGCTGCAGTATTATTTATCAAGTAATAAATGCATGTGTAATACTCTGAATAATGTTAAAGTTCGTTATCTTGAGCTTTCAGAACCTTTGAAAAATGATTAAGGTGAGGAAAGTCAAGGATGATCAATGACCTGACAATATTTTAAAGAGTATGTGGGCATGAAGAATTCAATTTATCCCACACAAGTCCAGAGGGCAGACTAAGACTATTAAGTGGATAGTTTAGGGAGGCTGCTTCTGTGTAAAGTATGGGAGAACATTGTAACAATCAATCTACTCAAAAACATAATTGAGTGCCCCAATTCCCAAGTACTACCAGGGCAGTTAGTTCTCTTGAAATTCAAGTCCCCTCCCACTCAAAAGAATCCTAGCTGCCATCTCTGATGCCCAAGCATATTCGATGAGCAAAATAAGCTCACCAACTCATCCAGAAACCACAGCTCTCTTTGATCTCTCGGTGGCTTACTTTTGTATCTGCTCTTCTATGGGAGAAAAAAAAAAATTGGGATTCCTAACCTTAGTTGCTCTAAGACACACACTTTTTCAATTTAATGTCTCTGAATACAGAATGTGTGTTACATGTAGTCTTATAGTTGTAGTTACCCAGTCAGTCGTCCAGATGCAGTTGTCCCTTCCTGTGTAGTTGCCAACTTGTTCATAACTGTTAATGATGTCATCACTTCAACTGAACTGTGTACACATCATTTTACTAAAGGAGTTGCGTTGAATTGCTGTTTTAATGTGTCTTCAGAAAGATTACACTATGATTCAACACTGAAAGAAACATTGCTGTGTTCACAGAAAGGCACAGAATAGCACTGGGGTATAAATTTGATACTCTTGCTGTTGTCAGTTGCTGTCAAATTGGCATTGAGGCCCGGTGACCCCATGTACAACAGAATAAAATGTTGCCCAGTCCTGTGTCATCTTCATGATCGTTGTTATGCTCAAGTCCATTGTTGTGGCTACTATGTATTTTGAGTGTCTTCCAACCTAGGGCGATTATCTTCCAGCACTATATCAGACAATGTTTTGTTGTGATCCACAAGGTTTTCATTGATTAATTTTCAGGAGTAGATTTTCTGGCCATTTTTCCTAGTCTGTCTTAGTCTGGAAGCTCTGTTGAAACCTGTCCAGCATGGATGACTCTGCTAGTATGTGAAATACTGATGGCATAGCATCCAGCATCACAGCAACATGCAAGCCACCGCAGTTCAACAAACTGACAGACAGGTGGTGGAAAATTTGATACTAGAAAAGTAAATATTTGTCTTTGATGGAAGGACAAAAATTACGTATTTTCTTGCAAAGCAACAACCAGGTGTTAAATGTTAAGTAAGTATTACATCATAGTTTAATCAGTAGTGCTTCTTCTCCTTTCTTAGTGGTAAATGAATAATGGTGCAACTTCCAACAAGTGACATCTTAAATTCATTGAAATACAACTTAGTATTTCATAGGCTGCTTGGGGGAAGGCAATTTTCATATCCTAAAATTCAGGAGTAGGGGGCATAACTAAATGCTTCATATTATATTTGAAGAACCTGAAAGGATTAGAGGGAATAGTAACTGGTGTTCACACAGGGCCAAGAATGGTGCCTACTCTGACCAGCCAGACTGTCTTCAGAAAAGGTGGTATCTCTCCGTGTTACAGAGGAAGAATCTAAGTAAGGTTCAGTGAAGTTCAATCACATGCCCAATGGCACACAGCTTGTAAAAGGCAGAAGATTCCAATCTATGTGGGATGCCAAAGCCCATGTGTCTCCCACTATCTGTGTGGCCTCTCACCACACTGCAGAGCAGGGCTCAGGGAAGGTCTAAGAAAATAAGAGACAAGGGAGTTACCTAAGAAAAAAGGAAGGGATAGAACAAAAGGGAAGAACCTAAGGAATACTAAAGCTTACATTTTTGTGCATGTTATAGCCCTTGTATATAAATTATAACAATATCTAATTTCACATGGTACTTCACAAAGCATGTTGGTGGTTTGAGTCCACCCAGACGCATCTCAAAAGAATGGTCTGGCAATCTACTTCCAGAAAAATGAGCCATTAAAAACCCTATGGAGCATAGGTCTACTCTGACACACATGGTGTCACCATGAGCTGGAGTCAACTTGATGGCAACTGGTTTTGTTTTGGTTTTCTTAAAGACATTCCCTTACTTAGCACTTCTATAAAGGGTAGAGGAAGTCTTGTTTTCTCCAGTTTACTTTGAGAAAGCTATCACTGAGAGTGGTTAAGTGATGTGCCCAAGGTCACCATTATGGATTGAAATGTGGCTCCCAAAAATATGTGTTGTAAATCCTAATCCCTATACCTGTGTTTCCCCGACATGTCTGTTCAGTTTGTCGTACTGTAGAAGCTTGCATGTTGCTGTGGTGCTGGAAGCTATTCAAATACCAGTATTCAAATACCCATGGTGGACAGGTTTCAGCTGAGCTTCCACACTAAGACTGACCAGGAGGAAGGACTCAGGAGTTTACTTCTGGAAAGAATTAGCCAGTGAAAACCTTATGAATAGCAGCGGAACATTGTCTGATATATGCTGGAAGATGAGCCCCTCAGTTTGGAAGGCACTCAAAATATGACTGGGGAAGAGCTGCCTCCTCAGAGTACAGTCGACCTTAATGACATGGATGGAATAAAGTTTTTGGGACCTTCATTTGCTGACGTGGAGTCATGGATTAAATTATGTCCCCCCAAAAATGTATCAACTTGGTTAGGCCATGATTCCCAGTATTCTGTGGTTGTCCTCCATTTTGTGATTGTAATTTTATGTTAAGAGGATTAGGGCGGGATTGTAACACCACCTTTACTCAGGTCACCTCCCTGATCCAATGTAAAGGGAGTTTCCCTGGGGTGAGGCCCGCACCACCTTTTATCTCTCAAGAGATAAAAGGAAAGGGAAGCAAGCAGAGAGTGGGGGACCCCATACCACCAAGAAAGCAGCACTAGGAGCAGAGACGTCCTTTGAACATGAGGCTCCTGCACCTGAGAAGCTCCTCGACCATGGGAAGATTGAGAACAAGCACCTTCCTCCAGAGCTGACAGAGAAAGAAAGCCTTCCCCTGCAGGCGAAGCACTGAATTTGGACTTGTAACCTACTAGACTGTGAGAAACCAAATTTTTCTTTGTTAAAGCCATCCACTTGTGGTATTTCTGTTATAGCAGCACTAGATGACTAAGACATGCAGTATGACTGAAAATGAGAAGAAACAGCTGCAAGCACCCATTAATAATTGGAACATGGAATGTACAAAGTATGAATCTAGGAAAATTGGTATTCATTAAAAGTGAAATGGAGGGGCGGGGCCAAGATGGCAGACTAGGTAGACGCTACCTCGGATCCCTTTTGCAACAAAGACTCGGAAAAACAAGTGAATCGATCACATACATAACAATCTACGAACCCTGAACAACAAACACAGATTTAGAGATGGAGAAAGAACAAATATGGGGAAGCAGCGACTGTTTTCGGAGCCTGGAGCCAGCATCCCAGTCAGGTAACCTTGGCGCCGGGCTTAGGTCTGGACCCAGGGGAGTTGAACACAAAATCTTGTGATGGCGCAAACAAGGGGCAGAGCCCTACCCCCCTGAACTGACCCCGGGAGGGGGCCCAGCTGGTCCGCGTAGGTGGCGTGGCAACGCGGCAGGTGGGAGAAGTCCCTGGGAGGCAGTGACTGGTTTTGGAGCTGGGAGTGCAGCATCCCAGCAGGGGAACATTGACACTGGGCTTTGGACTGGCAGCGGAGGATCTGACCGCTACTTCAGGGGGCCAGACCCTCAGGGGCAATCTCCACACAGCCAGCACACATAGGCAACACGCCCCTTGGGAATCTCAGGTAAAATAGTCATTCCAAGCAAGATAAGCAACTTTGGCTATATTCCGGGGTGCTACTCTCCTGTTTCTCTGAACCTTACCCCACCCTTCCCAGGCGGCTTCATTAACATTGGAATTTCCTGAGCCAGAGGGAGAACGGCTCTGGCTCCGCGGCGGCTTTGCTTTCCCCCTTTTTTTTTATTGGTCTTTTCCTAACCCATTCTTTCGGCCTGAGAGAAGGAACCACAAAAAACCCAGGGACCAAAAATCCATCCCTGATTGGACTAAAAACACAGAAACAGCTACAGCCAAGCATATATGATCCAAATCTCGGACTTTCATCCTCACAGGGAACAAGGTGGCGCTTATAATCAAAAGGGAGTTCTGATAGGGATCTGACTGCATTTTTTTTTTAGCGGATTTTCTGGAAAAACACGTTTCCCAGGTCTGATATCTCTGCTTATTCAACAGAGCTCTAACTGACCCACAACAGGGAACTGAGGGCTGAAGCTCCCCCTAGACCACCTAGCCTCTTGCCTTAGGGGTCTAAGGAGGGTGACACCTACCAATCAGTAGAGGTACTTGCATTGGGGGCCTAAGGTACAGCTGCAGTGCCCTCCCACCAAGGTGCTATAGAAATAGAGACACACCTACCTCACTGACACTTGGGGGAAGCCTGTGAGCATCCTGCCCCACCTGGAGGGTGAACCCCAACTGCTAATAGAATCTGGTGCACACACCTATCACCACTACTTCTCGAGGTGGATAGGTGTTAGGGTGAAGCACACACTTGATGACCCAAAATCAGAATCTACTCAAGAATAGTGAATAGACTCAGGCATATATATCGGGCAACAGCCCAAACCAGCTGGTAATAGGTCATAAGTAAGTCAAGGGCTACAACAAACAAGACAGCACAATCTAGTAGCCCATCCACGTATATTGAAAGAAAACAAAACAAGATAAGACTCAGTGAGCAATTATAGAATAAACCACTACTATATTTTTTTTTTATATCTTAGTGATGGCTCAGAGTCAGCAGTCGATATCAAACCACATAAAGAAGCAGACCATGACAGCTTCTACAACCCCCCAAACAAAAGAATCAAAATCTTTTCCAAATGAAGATACAATCCTGGAATTATCAGATACAGAAGATAAAAAACTAATTTACAGAATGCTTCAAGACATCAGGGATGACCTCAGAAATGAAATAAGGCAAACTGCAGAAAAAGCCAAGGAACACACTGATAAAACAGTTAAAGAACTCAAAAAGATTATTCAAGAACATAGTGGAAAAATTAATAAGTTGCAAGAATCCATAGAGAGACAGCATGTAGAAATCCAAAAGATTAACAATAAAATTACAGAATTAGACAACGCAATAGGAAGTCAGAGGAGCAGACTCAAGCAATTAGAATGCAGACTGGGAAATCTGGAGGACCAGGGAATTAACACCAACATAGCTGAAAAAAAATCAGATAAAAGAATTTAAAAAAAATGAAGAAACCCTAAGAATCATGTGGGACTCTATCAAGAAGAATAACTTGCGTGTGATTGGAGTCCCAGAACAGGGAGGGAGGACAGAAAACACAGAGAAAATAGTTGAAGATCTGCTGACAGAAAACTTCCCTGACATCATGAAAGATGAAAGGATATCTATACAAGATGCTCATCGAACCCCATTTAAGATTGATCCAAAAAGAAAAACACCAAGACATATTATCATCAAACTTGCCAAAACCAAAGATAAAGAGAAAATTTTAAAAGTAGCCAGGGAGAAAAGAAAGGTCTCCTTCAAGGAAGAATCAATAAGTTCAGACTACTCAGCAGAAACCATGCAGGCAAGAAGGGAATGGGATGACATACACAGAGCACTGAAGGAGAAAAACTGCCAGCCAAGGATCATATATCCAGCAAAACTCTCTCGGAAATATGAAGGCAAAATTAAGATATTTACAGATAAACACAAGTTTAGAGAATTTACAAAAACCAAACCAAAGCTACAAGAAATACTAAAGGAAATTGTTTGGTCAGAAAACCAATAATATCAGATACCAGCACAACACAAGGTCACAAAACAGAACATCCTGATATCAACTCAAATAGGGAAATCACAAAAACAAATTAAGATTAATTTAAAAAAAAATGCTCATAACAGGGAATCATTGAAGTCAATACGTAAAAGATCACAATAAGCAAAAAGAGGGACTAAATACAGGTGGCATAGAACTGCCATATGGAGAGTGATACAAGGCGATATAGGACAATACAAGTTAGGTTTTTACTCAGAAAAATAGGGGTAAATATTAAGGCAACCACAAAGAGGTATAACAACTCCATAACTCAAGACAAAAGCCAAGAAAAACGTAACAACTCAACAAACATAAAGTCAAATACTATGAAAATGAGGATCTCACAATTTACTAAGAAAAACGTCTCAGCACAAAAAAGTAAGTGGAAAAATGAAATTGTCAACAACACACAGAAAAAGGCATCAAAATGACAACACTAAATACTTATTTATCTATAATTACGCTGAATGTAAATGGACTAAATGCACCAATAAAGAGACAGAGAGTCTCAGACTGGATAAAGAAACACAATCCGTCTATATGCTGCCTACAAGAGACACACCTTAGACTTAGAGACACAAACAAACTAAAACTCAAAGGATGGAAAAAAAAATCAAGCAAACAATATGCAAAAAAGAAGAGGAGTAGCAATATTAATTTCTGACAAAATAGACTTTAGACTTAAATCCACCACAAAGGATAAAGAAGGACACTACATAATGATAAAAGGGACAATTGATCAGGAAGATATAACCATATTAAATATTTATTCACCCAATGACAGGGCTGCAAGATATATAAATCAAATTTTAACAGAACTTAAAAGTGAGATAGACACCTCCACAATTATAGTAGGAGACTTCAACACACCACTTTCAGAGAAGGACAGGACATCCAGTAAGAAGCTCACTAGAGACACGGAAGACCTAATTGCTACAATCAACCAACTTGACCTCATTGACTTATACAGAACTCTACACCCAACTGCTGCAAAGTATACTTTTTTTTCTAGCGCACATGGAACATTCTCTAGAACAGACCACATACTAGGTCATAAAACAAACCTTTGCAGAATCCAAAACATCAAAATATTACAAAGCATCTTCTCAGACCACAAGGCAATAAAACTAGAAATCAATAACAGAAAAACTAGGGAAAAGAAATCAAATACTTGGAAAATGAACAATACCCTCCTGAAAAAAGACTGGGTTATAGAAGACATTAAGGAGGGAATAAGGAAATTCATAGAATGCAACGAGAATGAAAATACTTCCTATCAAAACCTAGCAAAAGCAGTGCTCAGAGGCCAATTTATATTGATAAATGCACACATACAAAAAGAAGAAAGAGCCAAAATCAGAGAACTGTCCCGACAACTTGAACAAATAGAAAGTGAGCAACAAAAGAATCCATCAGGCACCAGAAGAAAACAAATAATAAAAATTAGAGCTGAACTAAATGAATTAGAGAACAGAAAAACAATTGAAAGAATTAACAAAGCCAAAAGCTGGTTCTTTGAAAAAATTAACAAAATTGATAAACCATTGGCTAGACTGACTAAAGAAATACAGGAAAGGAAACAAATAACCCGAATAAGAAACGAGAAGGGCCACATCACAACAGACCCAACTGAAATTAAAAGAATCATATCAGATTATTACGAAAAATTGTACTCTAACAAATTTGCAAACCTAGAAGAAGTGGATGAATTCCTGGAAAAACACTACCTATCTAAACTAACACATTCAGAAGTAGAACAACTAAATAGACCCATAACAAAAAAAGAGATTGAAATGGTAATCAAAAAAGTCCCCCCCCCCCAAAAAAAGCCCTGGCCCGGACGGCTTCACTGCAGAGTTCTACCAAAGTTTCAGAGAAGAGTTAACACCACTACTACTAAAGGTACTTCAAAGCATAGAAGATGACGGAATACTACCCAACTCATTCTATGAAGCCACCATCTCCCTGATACCAAATCCAGGTAAAGACATTACAAAAAAAGAAAATTACAGACCTGTATCCCTCATGAACATAGATGCAAAAATCCTCAACAAAATTCTAGCCAATAGAATTCAACAACATATCAAAAAAATAATTCACCACGACCAAGTGGGATTTATACCAGCTATGCAAGGCTGGTTTAATATTAGAAAAACCATTAATGTAATCCACCACATAAATAAAACAAAAGACAAAAACCACATGATCTTATCAATTGATGCAGAAAAGGCATTTGACAAAGTCCAACACCCATTTATGATAAAAACTCTCACCAAAATAGGAATTGAAGGAAAATTCCTCAGCATAATAAAGGGCATCTATGCAAAGCCAACAGCCAACATCACTCTAAATGCAGAGAACCTGAAAGCATTTCCCTTGAGAACGGGAACCAGACAAGGATGCCCTTTATCACTGCTCTTATTCAACATTGTGCTAGAAGTCCTAGCCAGAGCAATTAGGCTAGACAAAGAAATAAAGGGCATCCGGATTGGCAAAGAGGAAGTAAAATTATCTCTATTTGCAGATGACATGATCTTATACACAGAAAACCCTAAGGAATCCTCCAGAAAACTACTCAAACTAATAGAAGAGTTTGGCAGAGTCTCAGGTTATAAGCTAAACATACAAAAATCACTTGGATTCCTCTACATCAACAAAAAGAACACTGAAGAGGAAATCACCAAATCAATACCATTCACAGTAGCCCCCAAGAAGATAAAATACTTAGGAATAAATCTTACCAAGGATGTAAAAGACCTATACAAAGAAAACTACAAAGCTCTACTACAAAAAATTAAAAAGGACATACTTAAGTGGAAAAACATACCTTGCTCATGCATAGGAAGACTTAACATAGTAAAAATGTCTATTCTACCAAAAGCCATCTATACATACAATGCACTTCCGATCCAAATTCCAATGTCATTTTTTAAGGTGATAGAGAAACAAATCACCCACTTCATATGGAAGGGAAAGAAGCCTCGGATAAGCAAAGCATTACTGAAAAAGAAGAAAGTGGGAGGCCTCACTCTACCTGATTTCAGAACCTATTATACAGCCACAGTAGTCAAAACAGCCTGGTACTGGTACAACAACAGACACATAGACCAATGGAACAGAATTGAGAACCCAGATATAAATCCATACACATATGAGCAGCTGATATTTGACAAAGGCCCAGAGTCAGTTAATTGGGGAAAAGATAGTCTTTTTAACAAATGGTGCTGGCATAACTGGATATCCATTTGCAAAAGAATGAAACAGGACCCATACCTCACACCAAGCACAAAAACTAACTCCAAGTGGATCAAAGACCTAAACATAAAGACCAAAACGATAAAGATCATGGAAGAAAAAATAGGGACAACCTTAGGAGCCCTAATACAAGGCATAAATAGAATACAAAACATTACCAACAATGTTGAAGAGAAACCAGATAACTGGGAGCTCCTAAAAATCAAACACCTATGCTCATCTAAAGACTTCACCAAAAGAGTAAAAAGACCACCTACAGACTGGGAAAGAATTTTCAGCTACGACATCTCCAACCAGAGCCTGATCTCTAAAATCTATATGATTCTGTCAAAACTCAACCACAAAAAGACAAACAACCCAATCAAGAAGTGGGCAAAGGATATGAACAGGCACTTCACTAAAGAAGATATTCAGGCAGCTAACAGATACATGAGAAAATGCTCTCGATCATTAGCCATTAGAGAAATGCAAATTAAAACCACGATGAGATTCCATCTCACTCCAACAAGGCTGGCATTAATCCAAAAAACACAAAATAATAAATGTTGGAGAGGCTGCAGAGAGATTGGAACTCTTATACACTGCTGGTGGGAATGTAAAATGGTACAACCACTTTGGAAATCTATCTGGCGTTATCTTAAACAGTTAGAAATAGAACTATTATACAACCCAGAAATCCCACTCCTCGGAATATACCCTAGAGAAATAAGAGCCTTCACACAAACAGATATATGCACACCCATGTTTATTGTAGCTCTGTTTACAATAGCAAAAAGCTGGAAGCAACCAAGGTGTCCATCAACGGATGAATGGTTAAATAAATTGTGGTATATTCACACAATGGAATACTACGCATCGATAAAGAACAGTGACGAATCTGTGAAACATTTCATAACATGGAGGAACCTGGAAGGCATTATGCTGAGCGAAATTAGTCAGAGGCAAAAGGACAAATATTGTATAAGACCACTATTATAAGATCTTGAGAAATAGTATAAACTGAGAAGAACACATACTTTTGTGGTTACGAGGGGGGGAGGGAGGGAGGGGGGGAGGGGGTTTTTTACTGATTAATTTTTTTTTTTTTTAGTAGATAACTGTTTTAGGTGAAGGGAAGGACAATACTCAACACATGGAAGGTCAGCTCAACTGGACTGGACCAAAACCAAAGAAGTTTCCGGGATAAACTGAATGCTTCAAAGGTCAGCGGAGCAAGGGCGGGGGTTTGGGGACCATGGTTTAAGGGGACTTCTAAGTCAAATGGCAAAATAATTCTATTATGAAAACATTCTGCATCCCACTTTGAAATGTGGCGTCTGGGGTCTTAAATGCTAACAAGCGGCCATCTAAGATGCATCAATTGGTCTCAACCCACCTGGAGCAAAGGAGAATGAAGAACACCAAGGTCACACGACAACTAAGAGCCCAAGAGACAGAAAGGGCCACATGAACTAGAGACCTACATCATCCTGAGACCAGAAGAACTAGTTGGTGCCCGGCCACAATTGATGACTGCCCTGACAGGGAGCACAACAGAGAACCCCTGAGGGAGCAGGAGATCAGTGGGATGCAGACCCCAAATTCTCATAAAAAGACCATACTTAATGGTCTGACTGAGACTAGAGGAATCCCGGCGGTCATGGTCCTCAAACCTTCTGTTGGCACAGGACAGGAACCATCCCCGAAGACAACTCATCAGACATGAAAGGGACTGGACAGTGGGTAGGTGAGAGATGCTGATGAAGAGTGAGCTAATTATATCAAGTGGTCACTTGAGACTGTGTTGGCATCTCCTGTCTGGAGGGGGGACGGGAGGATATAGAGAGTTGGAAGCTGGCAAAATTGTCACGAAAGGAGAGACTGGAAGGGCTGACTCATTAGGGGGAGAGCGAGTGGGAGTACAGAGTAAGATGTATATAAACTTATATGTGACAGTCTGACTTGATTTGTAAACGTTCACTTGAAGCTCAATAAAAGTTAATAAAAAAAAGTGAAACGGAACACAAAAAGATCAATATGCTAGGCATTAGTAAGTTGAAATGGGCTGGTATTGGCCATTTTGCATCAGACAATCATATGGTCTACTATGCCAGGAAGGACAAATTGAAGAGAAATTGTGTTGCATTCATCATCAAAAAGGACATTTCAAGATCTATCCTGCAATACAATGCTGTCAATGACAGGATAATATCCACACAACTACAAAGAAGACCAATTAATACAACTATTATTTAAATTTATGCACCAACCATTAAGGCCAAAGATGAAGAAACTGAAGATTTTACCAACTTCTGCAGTCTGAAATTGATCAAACATGCAATCAGGATGCATTGATAATTACTGGTGATTGGAGTGAGAAAGTTGGAAACAAAGAAGAAGGATCAGTAGTTGGAAAATATGCCCTTAGTGTTAGAAATGATGACGGAGATCCCATGATAGAATTTTGCAAGACCAATGACTTCTTCATTGAAAATACCTTTTTTCAATGACATAAACAGCAAACATAAAATGGATCTCTCCGGAATACATAGGACTCAGATTGACTGTATCTGTGGAAAGAGACGATGGAAAAGCTCAATATCATCAGCCAGAACAAGTCCAGGGGCCAACTGCACAACAGATCATCAATTGCTCATATGCAAGATCAAGTTGAAGCTGAAGAAAACAAGTCCAAGAGAGCCAAAGTATGACCTTAAGTATATCCCACCTAAATTTAGAGACCATCTCAAAAATAGATCCAACACTATGAACACTAATGACTGAAGACCAGACAAGTTGTGGAATGACATAAAGGACATCATACATGAAGAAAGCAAGAGGTCATTAAAAAGACAAGAAAGATAGAAAAGACCAAAATGGATGTCAAAAGAGACTCTGAAATTTGCCCTTGGATGTAGAGTTGATAAAGCAAACAGAAGAACTGATGAAGTAGAAGAACTGAAGAGAAGATGTCAAAGTGTAGCTCGAGAAGACAAAGTCGAGTATTATAATGACATGTGTAAAGACCTGGAGTTAGAAAACCAAAATGGAAGAACACGCTCATCATTTCTTAAGCTGAAAGAACTAAAGAAAAAATTTAAGCCTTGAGATGCAATAGTGATGGATTCTATGGGCAAAATACTGAATGACACAGGAAGCATCAAAAGAAGATGCAATGAATACACAGGGTCACTGTACCAAAAAGAATAGGCCAGTGTTCAATCATTTCAGGAGGAAGCATATGATCAAGAACCTACTGTACTGAAGGAAGAAGGCCAAGCTACACTGAAGGCACTGGTGAAAAAACAGGAATTGACAAAATACCAAATGAGATGTTTCAACAAATGGATGCAGCACTGGAAGTGCTCACCCATCTATATCAAGAAATATAGAAGACAGCTACCCGGCCAACTGACGGGAAGAGATCCATATTTGTGCCTATTCCAAAGAAAAGTGATCTAACTGAAAGTGGAAATTATCGAACAATATCATTAATATCACACACAAGTAAAATTTTGCTGAAGATCATTCAAAAGGGACTACAACAGTACATCAACAGGCAACAGCCAGGAATTCAAGCCAGATTCAGAAGACATGCAACTAGGGATATCATTAATGATGTTGGATGGGTCCTGGCTGAAAGTAGAAAACATCAGAAAGGTGTATTTTATTGACTGTACAAAGGCATTCAATTGTGTGGATCATGACAAATTATGGATGACATCGTGAAGAATGGAAATTCCAGAACACTTAATTGTGCTCATGAGGAACCTATATATAGACAAAGAGGCAGCATTCAAACATAACAAGGAGATACTGAGTGGTATAGTCAGGAAAGGTGTGCATCAGGGTTGTATCCTTTCACCATACCTATTCAATCTGTATGCTGAGCAAATAATCCAAGAAGCTGGACTATATGAAGAAGAACATGGCATCAAGACGGGAGGAACACAACCTGCATTATGCAGATGGCACAGCCTTCCTTGCTGAAAGCGAAGAGGACTTGAAGCGCTTACTGTTGAAGATGAAACACTGCAGCCTTCAGTATGGATTACACCTCAACATAAAGAAAACAAGAATCCTCACAACTGGACCAATGAGCAACATCACATCAGTGGAGAAAAGATTGAAGTCGTCAAGTATCTCATTTTGCTTGAATCCACAATCAACACTTATGGAAGCAGCAGTCAAGAAATCAAACAACACATTGCATTGGGCAAATCTGCTGCAAAAGACCTCTTTAAAGTGTTTAAAAGCAAAAGATATCACTTAAAGTACTAATGTACATCTGACCCAAGCCATGGTGTTTTCAATCACCTCACATGCATGTGAAAGCTGGGCAATGAATAAGGAAGACCAAAGAATTGATGCCTTTGAATTATGGTGTTGGCAAAGAATATTGAATATACCATGGACTGCCAAAAGAACAAACAAATCTGTCTTGGAAGAAGTAGAACCAGAATGTTCCTTAGAAGCACATACTTTGGACATGTTATCAGAAGGAATTAGTCCCTGGAGAAGGACATCATGCTTGGTCAAGTAGCAGCTCAGCAAAAAAGAGGAAGACCCTCAATGAGATGAACTGACATAGTGGCTGCAACAATGGGCCCAAGCTTCACAAGGATCATGAGGATGGCACAGGACCAAGCAGTGTTTCATTCTGTTTTACATAGGGTTGCTATGAGTGGGAACCAACTTGTGGCACCTAACAACAACAATGCCTGTGGTTATAATCCCATTTAGAAATAGCTTTTCTTTGTTCTGTTAATGAGGCAGTATTAGTGTAGGGTGTGTCTTAAATCTATCTCTTTTGAGATATAAAAGTGCAAATTAAGCTCAAGCAAAAAAGGAAACACAGCTGGGGGAAGATAGATGCCATGCCACATCAACATCACCATTGTCGCCAAGGAATAGAAGCTAAAAGGAAACAAGGATGTTTCTGCAGTGCCAACAGGGACAGAGAACCTTCCCTTAGAGCCAGCACTCTGAATTTAGACTTCTAGCCTCCTAAACTGTGAGAAAACAAATTTCTGTTTGTTAAAGTCACCCACATATGTTGTTTCTGTTATAATAGCACTAGATAACTACGACAGTCATCAATCCAGAAGGGAGCAAATCTGGACCTGACCCAGTTCCTTCATCTACAAACCCAATGGCCTTTCCACTGTACCCTCTTGTCTCTAGGTTAATAAATAAGCATTACTTATGTGTGATTCCTGGAGCCCTGGTGGCACGGTGGCTAAGAACTCGGGTGCTAACCAAAAGGTCGGCAGTTCGAATCCACTAGCTGCTCCTTGGAAACACTATAGAGCAGTTCCACTCTGCCTTATAGGGTCACTATGACTCAGAATCAACTCAATGGCAACAGATTTTTTTTGGTTTTATGTGTGATTCCAAGATCTTCTTTTGGGCAGTATGAAAACATAGGTTTATTAAAATCTTTGCACATTTCAATAGCTACTATGTACTATTAATACTATACATAGCTTTGTAGGTTTTTGGTTGTTTTAGTATTTTCAGGTTTGACAAATTGCTACCATCAACAAAACCTGCAAAAAATATGGTAATCTAATCATAATTTCAAAAACATATACAAAAACATGTCGGAAGCAGGTTTTCCATAATAGCCCATCACATAGAAAAAAAAATTTTTTTTTCCTTTTTTTTTCCCATCACATAGGATGATGGAAAATAGACTTCTGTTGATCTCCCATCACTTAGCCCAGCAAATTAAAAGGAATAAAAGCAGGCACAATGCACAAATCCAAAGCATTCTCCAAAGTTTTATTTCCACATGTATGACTTAAGAATAGCCTTTCTGCCTCATTTTCTAAGTGCATCAAAAAAGAATGTTGTCAGTGATAGAGTAATAACAGCAAAAATGGAGGCAGAGTTTAGGAATCACAAGAGCGAGAGTCCCAGAAATAGATATATCTTTTCTGTCAAAAAGTGTTCATTGCTTTCATTTTTAGAGCGCTTCTGACCCTGGGACAGTCAACATGAGCACCTGATAGATTCTCCTTGAGCTCAGTGCATATGAGCTTGAATTTGTGGGTCACTAGCAACATAATTTCTGCCTTAAGGACTTTTCATTGCGCTCAGAGTAAAATTCAAGGTCCTAACAATAGCCTGAGGCCCTACATGATTTGGCCTATTCCCTTTACCTTTCTGGCCTCTTCTACTGCTCCCCTCCTTGTTCACAACTCCAGCCACAATGGCCTATTTTCTGTTCTTCAGACTCACCAAGTATGCTTTGCACTTGCTGTTTTCTTTGCCTGATATGCCTTGCCCCCAAATATCTGCATGGCTTGTTCTTTCAACCCTTTCAAGCCTTTGGTCAGATACCATGTAGGGCATCTCTAAACAGGCTTTATAAGAAACACTGTGTTTTGGATCAGATCAAGAGAAGGAGGGAAAGAGATGAAAATTATACGCCAGCTTTCTTCCATGAAGGCTTGCCCCATCATGAGTTAAGTCCTCACACTTCTGGACATTAACTGGACCATACAGCAATCAAGGAGTCCTGGTAGCACAGTGATTAAGTGTTCAGCTGCTAACCAGAAAGTCAGCAGTCGGAATCCACCAGCTGCTCCTTGGAAACCTAAGGGGCAGTTCTACTCTGTCCTGTAGGGTCTCTATCAGATAGAAATGACTCAACAGCAATAGGTTTGGTTTTTGATTTTATAACAGTCAAAGGGAAGACAGATCCTACAACCTGCCCATGATGCTTTATCTGTATGTAGAGTGGTAGAAGGAGTCAGAGTCTTTCACTGCATTGGCAAGTGGGAATTAGAGAGGCCATGTGACATGACACATAAGATACAATATAGAGATTTACTTTCTATTGTAACCAAAAAAAAAGGATTGTTTAAAAAAAAAATGACAAAGAAGATGACAAGGACTTTCTGTTTGTTGAAGCCATCCACTTGTGGTATTTCTGTTATAGCAGCACTACATGCATGTAAAGAAACCACCTAAGGCTGGGTGTCTTAGTCATCTAGTACTGCTATAACAGAAATATCACAAGTGGATGGCATCAACAAACGGAAGTTTATGCTCTCTCAATCAAGTGAGCTAAAAGTTCAAATTCAGGGCATCATTTCCAGTGAAGGCCTTCTCTCTCTGTCACCTCTGGAGGAAGGTCCTTGTCATCAATCTTTCCCTGAATTAGTAGCTTCTCAGTTCAGAGACCCCAAAGGACATTCTTTTCTCCTAATACTACTTTCTTGGTGGTATGAGGTCCTCCTGTCTCTCTGCTCACTTCTCTCTTTTGTATCTCAAAAGAGATTGGCTCAAGACAAAATCTAATCTTGCAGATTGAGTCCTGCTTCATTAACATAACTGCCACTAATCCCATCTCATTAACATCATAGAGACAGAATTTGCAACACATAGGAAAATCGCATCAGCTGACAAAATGGTGGAAAATCACACAATACTGGGAATCATAGACTAACCAAGTTGACAGATATTTTGGGGAGACAGAATTCAATCCATGACACTGGAGAAGAGCCACCTGAGAGGATTAGAGGGGACAGTAACTGGAGCTCTTACAGGGCCAAGAAGGGTGACAGATTCCACCAGCCAGATTAAAAAAAAAAAAAACTAATAATTCACAGGACATTGGGTAGAGTACTCAAAAGCGTTAGATTGTTGTTGTGAGGTACCATTGAGTCAATTTTCAACTTATAGTAAACTCATGTGACAGAGAAGCCCCATAGGGTTTTCTAGGCTGTTAATCTTTGAGGAGTGGATGATAGCTCTTTCTTCCTTGGAGCCACTGGATGGGTTTGAACCAACAATCTTTTAGTTAGCAGCCAGTTGCTTAACTGATGTGCCACCAGGACTCATTCTTATCTCAGGTTGTTGTTGTTAGGAGCTGTTGAGTCACCTCCAACTCATAATCACCCGTTACTGCACCATCCTCACAATCTTTGTTATGCTTGATCCCATTACTGCAGCCACTGTGTCAATCCATCTTGTTGAGTGTCTTCCTCTTTTTTGCTGATGCTCTACTTGACCAAACATGATGCCCTTCTTCAGGGACTGATCCCTTCTGATAACATGTCCAAGGTATATGAAACATTGTCTCACCATCCTTGCTTCTAAGGAGCATTCTGGCTGTACTTCTTCCAAGACAGATTTGTTTGTTCTTTTGGCAGTCCGTGATATATTCAATATTCTTTACCAACACCACAGTGCAAAGGCATCAGCTCTTCTTCAGTCTTCCTTATTCATTGTCCAGCTTTCACATGCATATGAGGAGATTGAAAATACCTTGGCTTGGGTCAGGCACACCTTAGTCATCAAGATGACATATTTACTTTTCAATACTTTGAGACCTTTTGCAGCAGATTTGTCCAATGCTATGCATCTTTAATTTCTTGACTGCTACTTCCATGGGCGATGATTGTGGATCCAAGTAAAACGGAACCCTTGACAACTTCAATCTTTTCTCAATTTATCATAATTAACTCTAGAATAAATGCTACCCTTGTCCTGCGTAATAAACCTTAAAACCAAGACCCAATAAAATCAAATGGTTTGCAAGAAAATTAACTCAGATCCAGAAAAAAAGCTCAAGAATATTTATATGAACAGAAAAATATCCAGCACCCTCAGTTTCCTCATCTGTAAATGGTAATGAAAATATTCTCCAACTGTAGGTTCATTAAGGAGCCCTGGTGGTGCAGTGGTTAAAAGCCCGGCTGCTAACCAAAAGGTTGTTGATTCGAACCCACAAGCCACTCTGAGGGAGAAGGATGCAATGGTCTGCTTCGGTAAAAATTACAGCCTTGGGAACCCCATGAGGCACTTTTACTCTGTCCTATAGGGTGGCTATGAGTTGGACTCAATGGAAACGGGTTTGGTTTTTTTTGTTTATATGTTCATGTGGACATTAAATGAAATCATACACAAAGCACTTAGCACATTGCCCAGCACACAGTGATTATTCAACAGCATTAACTATTTTGTGATCACTGCTGTTGCTGTTGTTTTAGGGGCCACTTAGATTCCTCAGTATTAAGGTATACCAAAAAAAAAAAAATCATTTTTCATGAAGTCGATTCGGACTCACAGCAACACTATAGGACACAGTAGAACTGCCCCACATGGTTTCCAAGGAGAACCTGGTGGGTACAAACTGCTGACCTCTTGATTAGCAGCCATGGCTCTTAACCACTATGCCACCAGGGTTTCCAAGGTATGCCAACAGTGCCATTAATATTAATGATTTTTAGAAAATTAAATCTCAATTATTATCAAATATAAAAAAGCTTTTTATGGGAAACTGGTTAGTAACTGTGATTCTACAACTTCTTGATAAGGGTAAATGGACTTAAATTTTTGCAGCAGGAATATAGGATAGAGTCAAAGAAGTGAGGTCTTCAAAACTCCAGACTGTATGACTGTAATGGATTGAATCGTGCCTGCCAAAAATATGTGTTGTAATCCTAACCCCTATACATGTAAATGTAATCCCTTTTGGGAGTAGGGCTTTCTTTGTTATGTTAATGAGCCTTTGCCAGCATAGGGTGTGTTTTTAGCCAAACACATTTGATATAAAAGGAGCATATAAGGTAGAGAAGAAGCAAGCGAAAACAGAGGGGTAGATATACACCATATGAAGATCACCCAAGAACCCAGGAACAGAAGCTGAAAGGAGGCAAGGACCTTCCCCCAGAGCCAGCAAAAAAGAAAGCCTCCGCCTACAGCCAGTGCCCTGAATTCAGACTTCTAGCCTCCTAAACTATTAAAGCCACCTACTTGTGGTGTTTCAGTTATAACAGCACTAAGAAACTAAGACCATGAGCAAATAAGATTACAAGTGTCTTTCTTGTCATCCGTCATTCTTATCAGACCAGAATGGCTAACACAGATTCTTTCCTAAAGAAATTATTTAAGCCTTTTCTGTTTGTATGTTTCTCTGATCATAAGTGTTATAACTAGTCAAGTTCTCTCCCTTCCTTTTCCCCCAAAGTTTTAAATTTGCAGTTGCCTGAGCCTCTGCTTAGATGGGGAGAGGCTTCAGTGTACCGTCTGAGGAACAAATGGTGAATGATCAGGTCCAGATCTTCTAAGCTGGCCGAGGAAAGAGTAGGTTCTACCCAACTCTTCACACCTTAAAAGTGTGTGATCTTTTGAACTATAAAATATGTGCCTAAAAATAGCATCTGCAGCACTGTCAAGATGAAAATGTCACAGATGAAAACAACTTTAAAAAGCGTCTTACAGCATGCTGACCTCAAAAAGAAACAGAGCTTATTCTCCAAAGAAGATATGCAAATAGTCAACAAACGCGTGAAAAGATGTTCAACATTATTAGTCACTAAAAAAGAAAAAAAAAAAAAAACCCGTTGCCGTTGAGTCAATTCTGACTCGTAGTGACACTATAAGACAGAGTAGAACTACCCCATAGGGTTTCCAAGGAGCGGTTGGTAGATTTGAACTGTCAACCTTTTGGTTAACAGCCGTAGCTCTTAACCACTATGCCACCAGAGCCCCCTATTAGTGGAAAGTGCAAATCAAAACCACAATGAGATACTGCCTCACACCACTAGGATGGCCATTATCAGAAATAACAAATGTTAGGGGGGATCTGCAGAAACATTCACAATAGCCAAAATAAGAAATCAGTCCAAGCGTCTGTCAACAGATGAATGGATAAACAAAATGTGGTATATTCATACAGTGGAATATTATTCAGCTGTAAGGAGAAATGAAGTTCTAATACATGCTATGACATGAACGAGCCTTGAAAATGTTATGGTGAGTAAAATAAGTCATACACAAAAGAACAAGTATTGGGTGACCTCACTGATACGAATTATTGGCAACAGGCAAATGCATATAGACAAAATCTCATTAGTGGTTACCACGGCCTGGTGCAAAGGGTAAATGAGGAGTTATTGCTTCTGTCTGGGGTGATGAAAAACTTTTGGAAATAGCAGTGATCATTGCGCAACGTGATAAGTGAATTTATGTCACTGAATAATACTTTTAAAAATGGTTAAAATGGCAATTTTTTGTGTGTGTGCTTTAGGTGAAAGTTTGCAGAGCAAATTAGGTTCTCATTAAACAATTAGTATGCAAACTGTTTTGTGACATTGGTTGCCAACCCCAGTTATGTCAAAACTCTTCCTTTCTCCACCTTAGTTTCCTCATTTTTCTTTCCTTTCCTGCCTTCTTGTCTTTGCTTTTGGGCAGGTGTGCCCATTTGGCCTCATATACAGGATTGAACTATGGAACACTTCCTCACGTGTGTTATTGTTTGTTTTATAGACCTGTCTAGTCTTTGGCTGGAAACCCTGGTGGTGTAGTGTTTAAGTGCTATGGCTGCTAACCAAAGGGTAGGCAGTTCAAATCCTCCAGGCGTTCCTTGGAAACTCTATGGGGCAGTTCTACTCCGTCCTATAGGGTCGCTATGAGTTGGAATCGACTCGATGGCACTGGGTTTGGTTTTGGTTTTTTAATCTTTGGCTGAAGAGTAAACTACAGGAGTTACTTCAGTTCTGAGTTAGAAAGGTGTCCTCGGGCCATACTCTTGGGGTTTCTCCAGCCTCTGTCAGACCAGTAAGTCTGGTCTTTGTGTGTGTGTGTGTGTGAATTTGAATTTTGTTCTACATTTTTCTCCCACTCTGCCCAGGGCCCTCTTTGTGATCCCTGTCAGAGCACTATGTGGTAGTAACCAGGCACCATCTAGTTCTTCTGGGCTCAGGATAGTAGAAGCTGTGCTACTTGTGGTCATTTAGTCTTTTGGACTAATATTTCCTTTGTGTCTTTGATTTTCTTCCTTTGCTCCAGATGGAATGGGACCAGTAGATATATCTTAGATGACCACTCACAAGCTTTTAAGACCACAGGTGCTACTCACCAAAGTGAAGTAGAACATTTAGTTTATAAACTACATTGTGCAAACTGACCTAGATGTCCCCCGAGAGCATGGTCCCCAGCCCTCAACCCGTTATCACAGTCCGTCAGGGAGTCTGGATGTGTCCATGAAGCTTCTGTGACTTTGCCTTGGTCAAGTTGTGCTGACTTCCTCTGTATTGTGTACTGTCTTTTCCTTCACCAAAGTTACCACTTTTCTACTATCTAGGTAGTGTTTTTCTCTCCCCACCCCTTCCTTCCCTCGTAACCATCAAAGTTTTTTTTCTGTGTGTGTACCCTTCCTCTAGTTTTTATAATAGTAATCTCATATAGTATTTGTCCTTTTGTGATTGACTTATTTCATTCAACATAATGCCCTCCAGACTCATCCATGTCATGAGATGTTTTATGGATTCATCATTGTTCTTTATTATTGCATAGTATTCCATTTTGTGTATATACCATAATTTGTTTATCCATTCATCTATTGATGGACACTTAGGTAGTGTCCATCTTTTTTACTACCGTGAACTAAAGCTTCAATGAACATTGGTGTGCCTATGTTATTCGTGTGATAGCTCTTATTCCTCTAGGATATGGTTCTAGGAGTGGGAAGCCCTGGTGGTACAGTGATTAAGAGCTCAGCTGCTAACTAAAATGTCAGCAGTTCAAATCCACTAGCTGCTCCTTGTAAACCCTATGGGGGCAGTTCTACTCTGTTGTATGAGGCCACTATGAGTTGGAATTGACTCAACAGCAATGGGGTTTGGGAATGGTATTTCTATTTCTAGCTTTTTAAGGAAGTGCCATATCATTTTCCAAAGTGGTTGTACCATTTTACATTCCAACCAGCAGTGCATAAGAGTTCCAGTCTCCTCACAACCTCTCCAACATTAGTTATTTTCTGTTTTTTTTTTTTTTTTAATTCTGTCCAGTAATGTCGAGGTGAGATGGTATCTCATTGTAGTTTTGATTGGCATTTCTCTAGTGGTTAATGAAGTGTTGAAAAGCAAAGATGTCACCTTGAAGACTAAGGTGTGCCTGACCCAAGCCATGGGGTTTTCACCTCATATGCATGCAAAAGCTGGATAATGAATAAGGAAGACCAAAGAATTGAAGCCTTTGAATTGTGGTGTTGGTGAAGAATATTGAATATACCATGGACTGCCAAAAGAACAAACAAATCCGTCTTGGAAGAAGTATAACCAGAATGCTCCTTAGAAGTAAGGATGGTGAGACTATGTCTCACATATTTTAGACATATTATCAGGAGGGTTCAGTCCCTGGAGAAGGACTTCATGCTTGGTAAAGAAGAGGGTCAGTGAAAAAAGAGAAAGACCTTTGACAAGATGGATTGACACAGTGGCTGCAACAATGGGCTCAAGCATAACAACAATTGTGAGGGTGGCACATGACCAGGCAGTGTTTCGTTCTGTTGTACATAGGGTTGGGTCGCTATGAGTTGGAGCCAGCTCAATGGCACCTAAAAACAACAGTAGCTAATGACCTCGAGCATTTCCTCATGTGTTTGCTAGCTGCCTGAACGTCTTCTTTGGTGAAGTGTCTGTTCATATCTTCTGCCATTTTATGGATAAAAGACCTGAGTATAAAACCAAAATGGATTCTTTGCCTTTTGTGGTTGAGGTGTTGGAGTATCTTATAGATTTTAGAGATTAGACCTTTGTCTCGTATTTCACAGCCAAAATTTTTTCCCAGTCTGTAGGTTCTCTTTTTATTCTTTTGGTGAAATCTTTTGATCAGCATAAGTGTTTAATTTTTAGAAGATCCTAGTTATCTAGTTTATCTTCTGGTGTTTGTGTACTGTTAGTTATGGCTTGTATTCTATTTATGCCATATATTAGGCCCCCTAGAGTTGATTCCTATTTTTCCTTCCGTGATCTTTATAGTTTTTGGTTTTATACTCAGGTCTTTTATCCATAAGATGGCAAACTTTTGTTATTTTTTTTTAAAACACAATAAAATTAATTAAATAAATAAAGGACACTAAAAAAATTTATCCTTTGAAAAATAAAAAGAAATAGCACCTATTAATAAGGACCCAACTGGTCAGTTTCTATTAGGTGGTATTGAGGTTAAATGGAATATATATTGTGAGAGTAACGTACTGGATGCAAGAAGGATCCCATAATAGATTTTATTATGCCAATTGACTTAGATGTCCTCTGAAACCATGGTCCCCAAACCCAGTTGAATTCCATAGAAATAAGAAGATGACTGTGACTAGGAGAGGCATGTAGGGTCACTGTGAAAATTCTTAGCAGCCGTAACAGTGAAAGAGGAGAAAGAAGAACCACACTCAAGAGAAGCAGCGAAAAAGCGAAGTGAGGTTGAGAGGAAATCAGAATAGTTCAACTGTAGTAATTCTCCCAGCTTCTAGCTGGCACAAGAGCCCTACTGAAACAAAGATTCCAATGTGTGGCACTGTGTGGGAACAGGAGATGGGGGCAAGCAGAGTCATGGAAAGGAGCCAGGGCACTGCTGGGCCAAGAGGGAGAAGAGAGCTCCGGAGGCTCCTTTAGGTAATAGGACACATTAACTTAAAAACCAAAAACCAAACCTCTCTCCTTCAAGTCTCATTAATTCCTACTCGCAGTGGCCCCATAGGGCAGAGCAGAACTGCCCCATAGGATTTCCAAGGCTGTAATCTTCTTTTTTTTCCTCTCTCTCTCTTTTTAATTTTTATTGTGCTTTAAGTGAAAGTTTACAAATCAAGTCAGTCTTTCATACAAAAATTTATATACACCTTGCTGTATACTCCTAGTTGCTCTCCCCCTAATGAGACAGCACAATTCTTCTCTCCACCCTCTATTTCTGTGTCCATTCAGCCAGCCTCTGTCCCCCTCTGCCTTCTCATCTCCCCTCCAGACAGGAGTTGCCCACCTAGCCTCATGCGTCTACTTGATCCAAGAAGCTCACTCCTCACCAGTATCATTTTCTATCTTATACTCTAGTCCAAACCCTATCTGAAGAGTTGGCTTTGGGAATGGTTCCTGTCTTGGGCTAACAGAAGGTCTGGGGACCATGAACTCCGGGGTCCTTCTAGTCTCAGTCTGGTCTTTTTATGAGAATTTGAGGTCTGCATCTCACTGCTCTCCTGCTCCCTCTGTTGTGTTCCCTGTCAGGGCAGTCATCGGTTGTAGGTGGGCACCATCTTGTTCTTCTGGTCTCAGGCTGATGTAGTCTCCGGTTTATGTGGCCCTTTCTGTCTCTTGGGCTCATAATTACCTCGTGTCTTTGGTGTTCTTCATTCTCCTTTGCTCCAGGTGGGTTGAGACGAATTGATGCATCTTAGTTGGCTGCTTGCTAGAGTTTAAGACCACAGACGCCACTCCCCAAAGTGGGATGCAGAATATTTTCTTAATAGATTTTATTACGCCAATTGACCTAGATGTCCCCTGAAACCATGGTCCCCAAACCCCGCCCCTGCTGCACTGGCCTTTGAAGTGTTTGGTTTATTCAGGAAACTTCTTTGCTTTTAGTTTAGTCCAGTTGTGCTGACTTCTCCTGTATTGTGTGTTGTCTTCCCTTCACCTAAAATAGTTCTTGTCTACTATCTAATTAGTGCATATGCCTCTCCCTCCCTCCCTCCCCACTCCCATAACTATCAAAGAATATTTTCTTCTCTGTTTAAACTATTTCTTGAGTTCTTATAATAGTGGTCTCGTATAATATTTGTCCTTTTGTAACTGACTAATTTCACTCAACATAACGCCTTCCAGATTCCTCCATGTTATGAAATGCTCCACGGATTCATCATTGTTCTTTACCAATGCATAGTATTCCATTGTGTGAATATATCGTAATTTATCCAGTTATCGTTGGTGGGCACCTTGGTGGCTTCCATCTTTTTGCTATTGTAAACAGTGCTGCAGTGAACATGGGTGTGCATACATCTGTTCGTGTAAAGGCTCTTACTTCTCTAGGATATATTCCAATGAGTGGGATTGCTGGATCGTATGGTAGTTCTATTTCTAGCTTTTTAAGGAAGCACCAAATTGATTTCTAAAATGGCTGTACCATTTTATGTCCGCACCAGCACTGTATAGTGTTCCAGTCTCTCCACAACCTCTTCAACATTTATTACTTTGTGATTCTTGGGATTAATGCCAGCCTTGTTGGAGTGAGATAGAATCTCATTGTAGTTTTCATTTACATTTCTCTAATGGCTGATAATTGTGCACATTTCCTTGTGTATCTGTTAGCTACCTGAATGTCACCTTTACTGAAGTGCCAAGGCTGTAATATTTATATATGTATGCATGTATGTAGCACATGATCGGGAACCAGTGGTACTGAAGGAAGAAGTCCAAGCTGCACTGAGGACATTGGCGAAAAACAAGGCTCCAGGAATTGATGGAATATCAATTGAGATATTTCAACAAATGGTTGTAGCACTGGAAGTGCTCACTGGTCTATGCCAAGAAATATGGAAGACAGCTTCCTGGCCAACTGACTGGAAGAGATCCATATTTATGCCTATTCCCAAGAAAGGTGATCCAACCAAATGTGGAAATTATCAAACAATATCATTAATATCACACATAAGCAAAATTTTGCTGAAGCTCATTCAAAAGTGGCTGCAGCAATATATCAACAAGGAACTACCAGAAATTCGGGCTGGTTTCAGAAGAGGACATGGAACCAGGGATATCAGTGCTGATGTCAGATGGATCCTGGCTGAAAGCAGAGAATACCAGAAAGATGTTTATCTATGTTTTATTGAGTATGCAAATGTATTCAACTGTGTGGAGCACAACAAATTAAGTATAACATTGTGAAGAATGGGAATTCCAGAATACTTCATTGTGCTTATGGGGAACCTGTACATAGATCAAGAAGCAGTTGTTCAGACAGAACAAGGGGATACTGAGTGGTTTAAAGTCAAGAAAGTTGGGCGTCAGGGTTGTATCCTTTCACCATACCTATTCAATCTGTATGCTGAGCAAATACTCCAAGAAGCTGGACTATATGAAGAAGAACAGGGCATCAGGATTGGAGGAATACTCATTAACAACTTGTGTCATGCAGGTGACACAGTCTTGCTTGCTGAAAGTGAAGAGGACTTGAAGCACTTACTAATGAAGATCAAAGACCACAGCCTTCAGTATTGATTATACCTCAACATAAAGAAAGCAAACATCCTCACAACTACACCAATAAGCTACATCATGATAAATGGAGAAAAGATTGAAGTTGTCTAGGATTTCATTTGACTTGGACCCACAATCAACACCCATGGAAGCATTTGTCAAGATATCAAAAGATGCATTGCACTGGGCAAATATGCTGCAAAGGACCTTTTTAAAGTGTTGAAAAGCAAAGATGTCACCTTGAAGACTATGATGCACCTGGCCCAAGCCACGGTGTTTCCAATCACATCATATGCATGTGAAAGCTGGACAATGAAGAAGAATTGACGCCTTTGGATTGTGGTGTTGGCAAAGAATATTGACTATACCGTAGACTGCCAAAAGAATGAACAAATCTGTTTTGGAAGAAGTACAGCCAGAATGCTCCTTAGAAGCAAAGATGGCGAGATTGCATCTTACATGCTTTGGTCATGTTGTCAGGAGGATCGGTCCCTGGAGAATGACATCATGCTTGGTAAGTACAGGGTCAGCAGAAAAGAGGAAGACCCTCAATGAGGTGGATTGACACAGTTGCTGCAACACTGGGCTCAAGCATAACAATTTTAAGGATGGCGCAGGACCGGACAGTGTTTCGTTCTGTTGCGCAGAGGGTCCTTTTGAGTCGGAACCGATTTGACGGCACCTAACAACAACAACACCAACAATCTTTACAGAATTAGATTGTTGCATCTTTCTCCTGTGGAGCCACTGGTGGGTTCAAAATGCTGACCTTTTGGTTAGCAGCCAAATGCTTCACCACTGCACCACCAGGACTCCTCCACATTGACCTAAACACTTCTATTTCCCTGTGAAGAAAGCTACTGGATAAATACAAAAAGATTTTTTTTTTTTTGTTTTAAGCTTTTTTTAATTACAGAAAGTATTTTAACTTTAGAAATCAAAATACTATTCTCTCCTTTTGTTTATTGCAGAGTAAAAAATTTACACACAACACAGATATGCCAAAACCTAGCTTTGTCCATAAGTGATCTGTTTAAATTACCAGACTTCATCCTGCTTGCAGGGAAGCAGGCGGCGCGAGGGGAGAGGAGGATAAATAGGTAAAAGTTCCGGAAGAAAACATATGGCATGCTCAAACTGGGTAATGGAGAAGAATTTAAGAAAAGATTGGTATTTTTAAAGATGTGGAAAGGGTTTAAGAAATTCCACAAGAAATCGTGCAATGCCCAAGGCTAATAATAGCTGGAAGCCTGTTAGGGGCAAGAGTTGAGAGCAGTTTCCAGAACTGGGACAGAGCTATGTGGGATGAGGGCTGTCTGCAAGAAGCTGGGTCTTCTTGTAGAAAGATACCATTAACCTGCATGGAAACCTGGCAGAAGGGATTCAGGGAATAAATCCTCTGACCTTATTCTTCTTTCACCCTTCCATGTCCTGCCATCTGCTGCCATTAGCAAATGCAATCAAAAGCCAGAGAGAAAGGACATATATTGGTCAATTTCTATAGGTCAGCCTATCTGGGCACAAAATAGAGTGTATAAGGGTAGAATACGGATCTAGAAGGCCAGATATGCACAATCTATCCCTTTCAGCCTCAGCATCCACTCTCTTCCTTGTCTAGGTGAAAAAAAAAATTGAGTCTCCAACACAGGTGACATATAGAATCTCATCAGCTACAATATCATTACAAGATGGCATCTATTTGGTCATAGTCCCACCTGAAAACTAAACTAAAATATTAGCCAGCACAAGTACTCTACATATCAGTTGGAGGAAAGGAGAAGAAAGGACAATTAACATAAAATACTTCTGCTACAGTTCCTACTTTTATAGCTGTTTGCAAGATCTAAGTTAATTAATACACGGATTCCTTCTTCCACAACAGATTCCAAGTTGCCCTTACTCTCTGGCTGCACCTCAGCTGGATGAAGTCCTTCACTGGTCAAGTGACTTAAACCCTCACTCCCATAAGAGTCAAATACTTAACGATCCTGTCTTTTTTGAGTGATGTAACTTTCCATTGATCAGACTATTGAGCAAGGAAGAAACTCAGTGAATCTTCTTGGTCCAGTTTCAATATGCCTAACCCTCATCGTGTAGCAATAATACAATTCCTCACTATCTAGAAATCAGAATGAGTCATTTTAGCCTTCTCTGCCTGTTTTTTCAACAGTAAACATTCCTTGAAAGTATGCTTTAAAGACAAATTCCCTGTGGTTGTCTCAGAGACAAACAGACCGTTGGAACTATCTTCATCTGATACAAGTGTCTTCACGCAAATCTTAAAATCTCGACCTCCTTTTAGAACAAAATTGTCTGCCTGTCTTCAGTTCAATTCCTAAGCGAAGCACTGCATATTAATGAATAATATAATGTAAATTGAAGACTAGAAGAAATACTAAAGAAGTACTTTTCTTTCATGGTCCATATGTATGTAGCTTTATTTCCCAGGCAACCCAAATTGAGTGTCGCAGTAATAGGCACACACCTGTTTTCTCTGGCTTTTCTTCCATCTACTCCAGTGCCAGGCCCCCTGAGAGTCCTAAATAGTGCTTCGCATGTTTAGCGGATATCTCTTGCAAACTCATAGATTAGTTTTCTTGAATACCTAAGCGTTGCCATCTGCCACTGGGTGAGGAGATATTCAACTCTTCTGCCAATGCGAAGAGCAGCAGCAATGCTGACAGGCCAGCCAAACGCTAGCCACTGCTACTGATGTCCAAAAAACAGGCTTGCTTCAGCAGATGCCAACAAATGACTATGAGCAATTGACACTCTCTCATGTTGCTGCCAATATTGCCAGAACTGCCCTCCAGAAATGAAGAAAATATAGGGTCACTATGAGTCGGAATCAACTCGACAGCACTGGGTTCACAGGTACCTTATGTCTTGTATCCACTGGCATTCAGAATTTTTAAAGTTCTTTATTTCAGACTCCTTGTCCTAGGATTAAGGCATTTGTGCATCCGTGAGGGCTGGGCTCATTGTATCAACATTTATTTTAATAATCACCCATTTTTATTATTTCCAACTCTTTGCTAGTTTTAAAATTCTGCAATTCACTCATTCATTCAACAAATAATTATTGTGCACCACCTTGTGCCAGGGACTGTCCCAGGCTTTGGAAATACAGAAGTAAATAAAAGAGACAAAAAACCCTGCCCAAATGGAGTTTACATTCCAGCCCTGGAGACAGAACACTTCCTCCTTTTAGAAATGGTTTATTTTGTTCTCTTTTACTAAATCTTCCTTCTGTTCTCACCTGTAAAGGTTGGAGGGCCCAAAGGTCAGACCTCAGACCTCTTCTCCTCTGTCCACATTAATTTCTCAAAGGGAAGAATTGTTATGGATATTGGTGGAAAAAAATAGGCTTTAGAGTAGGACTCAAGTTTGAATCTAGACTCTGCCATTTATTAGCTGTGTGACCTCAAACAAGTTACACAACATTTTTGTGCATTAGTTTTCTCACATGTAAAATAAAAACAATAATATTACCTACCTGTTATGGATTGAATTGTGTCCCCCCAAAAATGTGTGTCAACTTTGTTAGACCATAATTCCCAATGTTGTGTGATTGTCTACCATTTTGTCATCTGATGTGATTTCCCTCTGTTTCGTACATAAATCCTACTTCTATGACATTAACAAGGCAGGGTTAGAGGAAATTATGTTAATGAGGTAGGATTCAATCTACAAGATTAGGTTGTATCTTGAGTCAATCTCTTTTGAGATATAAAAGAGAGAGGCTAGCAGAGAGACACGGGGACCTTATGCTACCAAGAATGAAGAATGAAGGGACCGTATCTTTGGACCCAAGGTCTCTGCAATGAGAATCTCCTAGACCAAGGGAAGACTGATGACAAGGACCCTCCTCCAGAACCAACAGAGAAAGAAAGCTTTCCCTTGGAGCTGGCAGCCTAAATTCAGACTTCTGCATGTCCTTCTCCTGACCAACTCTCTGGCTTCATCTTCAACTTTACCCTTGCTTACCCTGCTTCAGCCCTGACCTTCTTGCTATTACTTGAATACTTTGAACACGCCAAGCTTGTCCCCATCTTAGGGCTTATCTCTTGCTGTAGGACAGCTGTTCACAGAGTCCATGTTCTCACTCCGCTCAGGTTTCTAATCCTCAGAGAGGTCTTCCCTGATCTCTCTATTTAAAATTACAACCCTCCCCGTTAAGTCTGATCTCCATAACCTGCTCTGTTTTTCTTCATAGCACTTATCAGTATGTGTTACCATATAATTATCTGTTATATTTATCCAAGAATGTAAGTTCCATGAGGACGGGGCTTTTTTCGTCACCATGTTCCTTTGCACAAACTTGGCACTTGGTAAATATACAGCAAAAATTAAATGAATGACCAAAGTAAGTAACCAAATTATTTCACGTGTGGTAAGTACTATGGAGAAAAACGAAATGGGTTAACAGGAGTGGGAGGGGTGTGGAGATATGGTGAGGAGTCTATTTTTGGTAGGATGGCCAGGGAAGGTTTCTCTAAGGAGGTAACATTGGAGCAGAGATCTTAATGAAGGGAGTGATCATGAAATGCTTGCAGGAAGAGTGTTCTGGGCATAGTGAAGAGTGAGTTCAATGACTCCCAGGCAGGGATAAGACTGAGGTATGTGAAGATCAGCAAAGAGGCCAGTGTGGCTGCAGCAGACGGAAAAAGGAGAAGGGTGGTAGAAGATGAGATTGGGGAGGGGGCAAGGACATAATCAGAGCTTTGGATTTCATTCTTAATGTGAAGGGAAGCCATTGGGAAAGCAGGGAAGTGCCTTAATCTGATGTTTTTGTTTTATGTCTACTATAGCTGATGTGTTGGAAACAGTAGGAGCACTTGTAGAAGCTATTGCAGTATTCAGAGGAGAGATGAGGGCGGTTGAGTAGAACTGAGCCAAAGAGGATGTAAGAAATGGGCAAATTCAGCCCTTTTTTTGAAGTTAAAACTGACAGAATTCCTGATTGGTTCAATGCACAGAGTTGGGGAAGGAAAAGCCAAGGTTACTACACCTGCTTTTGAAATATATATGACATTACGTGAAGGGTTTAGAATCTCTTAGAAAATCCCTCCAATTTGGGGGATAAAACTTCTTTCATTTACGGATCACTTTCCCGAAGGTTGGTCAAAAGGAAATACTGTGCCAAGTTTTGCTCATGTCATTACACTGAGACTTATTTGGAAGAAGAGAGGAAAGAGTCCTAAAACCAAGCTTATTCCAGAAATCATCAAAGTTCTTTCATCTCTTAGCATTCATCATTTGAGGCTCAAATCCAGAGGTATTGACTCCACTTTATCCTCGAGTGAACCTGCATTTTAGGCGATATGTGCTCATCAACGAGGTTAGCTCACGACAAGGCTTGACTTAATCCTCAGCAAATAGAAACTTAACAGTCTTAGAAACCCTATGGTGAGTGGTGAGTGACAACTGGACAAACAACTGGGGAGTAGCCAGTAAAATAAACCGATGGCTTCTATTTGTTTGGAGAAGGAAACACTTTAGACAGCTGACCACTGACGTTCACTGTCTGTAAAAAGACCTACACGATCTCTTGAAGCCCTTTCCCCCAAGGAACCACTCTTCAGTGCCACTCTTCATCTGCCCACTTCTCCTTGGTAGGACTAATCCAACCTTTATCTTTACCTCTGCTCTCTCTACTCTGTACCACTGTATAAATATTAAAGATATACAGCCAATGTGTTTCATAATATCGTGTCCATCTTCCTTCCACCCCCAAGACTTCTCTACCAATGCTAAGCTCCACTACTAGAGAAGAACCCCAAAACACAGTCAAAAGCCAAGCCCATTGCCTTTGAATCAATTCCGACTCCTGGTAACCCTATAGGACAGAGCAGAACTGCCCCATGGAGTTTAAAAGAAGCACCTGGTGGATTTGAACAGCCAAGATTTTGGGGTTAGCAGGCATACCTCTTAACCACAGCTCTCCATTATCTTATCGTCTGACTTATGGGAACAGTGGAGAATGCCCCCACTACTAGGCTAACCAGAATTAAAGCAGTTCGTCTACAGCAACGGAGGCTGCATGTATTTCTCCTGAGTTATATCAACCTTTTATCCACAAACTGATAATGATGCAAATGGGTTCTTTTCAGCTTCTTACCTTTTTCAATTTCAGAGTTACATGCTGAATCAACTTCATAAATCTATATAGTCGGTATAGCAAAGAGCCTTGAAATCAGAAAGACCTAGTTCAATAAGGGTCAACTACTTATAGTTAAACAATGTGTCTCATCTTCAAAATGGGGAAAATAATAATACCTACCTCACTTGCTTGTACTGAACAAGAAAGTCATTTATATGAGGTTCTTGGCCCAGTTAATAAGTGGGAATGATGATGATGATTTTGAAGGGAAAAAACCACAAAGCCACAAGATTTAGGAAATCAAAGTATTTATTGAGATTGAACAAACACCTCTCCAAAATTATTTCATAAATATTAATAACAGCCTTAAAATCAAGTAGCAATATCATGTATTTCCACAAATAAATTCATATTAGTAAAATGGCATAAATAGAACATATGCTTATAACAATAAATAAATTAATAAATATAAAGTATTTTTTATATGGCAGCATGAAGTTCTTTAAGTTTCTTTTCACCCCCTAAAAGGAAAGGTAAGCAATCCTTTTTTGTGGGAATAGATAATTGCTTAAAAGAAAATATTTTCTGTGTGTAAGACACCAGTTACAATAAAATGTTATCAATAAATCTCTTTACACTTCAAAGTTTCACCTTCAAGTCAGACAGGCACAAATAACATTATTCCTCTTTTTAAGCTAAGCAGGGGTTCATTTGGAATCCACCCATGATGGTTGAGTTTGAGTTCCCATTTTCTTTTAGGTGAAAAAAAAAAAAAAGTGTGCATCTTATTGTTATTTCTAACAGGCAAGACGGGTTATTCATTTTTCATCTGTGCTCTGGTCAAACACAGGCATTCCTCAGGGCCATGAATAGCAAACCCAGTTCTCCAATTGCTTTAATCGCTCCATTCTGTCCAAGCTGTGAAATAAGAACACAGAAGTATTGAGTATTTTAACCTTGTTTTCCAAGAGGAACAAACTAGAATGAGATGGCATGATTAGGTTGCTGGAGACACAAATAAGGCTTTACTTAGCCTTTTGAAAAAGGCTATGATGAGGATGTTCTTTGAACAAGAGTAACATAGGACTTGCCAAAGACCTTAAAGCTGTGTTTATTGGAACTGAGCAGGCACCAGCAGGCATCATCACAACTGCACTGCACATGAATGAAGATGTTTAAAACCTGGCCAGAGGCTTGGCCACCCCTTTCCTTGCCAAAGCAAGCATATCAGTTATGCTGGGACTTGGGGATCCTGAATGCCATCCATACGGCTTGCCCTGTGTCATAGTCCCACAGCTGTCTATGACCAGTATTCAAAACAACTCAGCTCAAACAGCCTAAATCAAAATCACACATTTGCCAACTTTAGCTTTATTTGTTCTTTACCTTCTTGACAAACAAAAAAGGTTTCACTTTCATGGGAAAAATACCAATTAAGTCCTTTCCAGTTGCTTTAATTAATAGAAAGTCAGATACAGGTCCTAACACCCAGCCCCTTTCTCCTCCTTCCAAGTTGTATACAGATGAGGCTCTCAAATGCAAGGGGGCAGAGAAACCAAGTTCAAACTCAAGCATCCTCCACTGAAGATCATCTATTAAATCTATTCTAGATTATTTCAAGAAAAATCTCAGTCACTGTGTCCTCTACACTTTGTTCTTCTCTCTATCCCTCCTTTCTTCCATCACCCTACTTTTCCCTCCTTCCTTTGACATAGTGCCAAAGGATGCATTTTCTGTCTCAGACTCCCCAGACCATGAAGAGTTTTGAAGCTCACCTAGCCCTGCTCTCATATGCTCTGCTGCAGCCTGGCTCCCTGTTGTCTCCAGTGATGGGGAACTAATACCTCCCAGGACTGCCCCTCCCACTCCAGACCAGGTGAGCTTTCTTTAAATAACTTTCCTCTCTTGCATGTGCTTTCTGGGGCTACAGAAAAAAAAGTACAATCACTCTTCCACGGGGCAAATGTGGGAGTTGATTCTCTGTAAAACGGATTAAAGGTTTTAAAATCTCTGTTTCCCCATACAGATCACCAACAGATTTTCCTCACTTCACTTTTATTAAGACAACAAAATATGCTGACATTTAGGATATTTCTAAGCAAAAAGTACAAAACACTTCTTGGCCATGGCATGCTAATATTCAGCCCTCTGTATCTAAGTAATAGTTCTATAACAAGAGAATTATTCTTCAAAATGAAATACTGCGAAGGCCCCGGTATAGATAGATGTTAAGATCAAAGAAAGAGGGAAATGAGGTCAAGTTTGATACTGAAAATTCCATGAACTAAAGCCTGCATATTTCTGAGAGTTTAATTGTACCTACTTGCAAGAGCATCACTTTCTCATCTACTTATCATTCCTCAGAGTCCCTGAGGGGTGTAAATGGTTAACATCCTTAAATGATAGGTTGGAGGTGTATGTCCATCCAGAGGCACCTCGGAAGAAAGGACTAGAGACCTACTTCTGAAAAACCAGCCAACTAAAGCCCTATGGAGCACAGTTATACTCTGACACACACGTGGGGTTGCCATGAATCAGGATCGACTGGAAGGCAACTGGTTTAATCATTCCTCTGGATTTTGGGTGAGTCACAACAGTTAGTTTGAGTCTTTTGATGTTGAATCTTATCCCTGTCTAGACCACCGAAGAGTATCATTCACTGTAGAAACATACACTGGTCCATGATAGATAGATGCTCGTTACAGATTTGCTGAGGGAAAGAAGGAAGAAACCAGAAAGAAAAAGGAGAAGGAGAGAGGAAGAAAACGTGACTTCCAATTCAGATTTCTTTCTCACTAAAATAAATTAACCTTTGCTAATGTTTTCATTCTATTTAAAACTCTGGGAAAAAATCCGGTTTTTGTTTTGTTTTTTTCATTTTTGCTTATAAACAGAAACCAATAGCTGCTGGGTGTTACATCAGGATAATTAAATTTAAGTATCAATCATTCCAGTAATTTTCCCTTTGTGCAATTCCAGCTCTTTTGTTATTGCTGCTCTGAGTTTATATCTTCAAATTTTAAATCATCAAATTAATGTTTTTAAAAATCACTTCAAATTAATCTGCCTCAGGCACTTATCTACTTTTGAGCAAGTTTTTCTCATATTACATTAGTCAGTTGGAAACGGAAATTCTTCTGAGAATTAATAATGCTAAAACTAAGTATGTATTGCAGCTGGGAAAAGTGCTGGCCTGGAATTCAGGACACCTGTGTTCTAGCCCTGACTATGTCACTGAATGTTTGAGATCATGAGGTAATGAGACTAGATAGCCTAAGTTTCCAGCAAGTTCTAGAATTACATGATTTGCAAAACTTAGAAATTGATTTATAAATATATAGGCACCGTCATGGATTGAATTATGTTCCCCCAAAAAGTGTGTACATCAACTTGGTTAGGCCGTGATTCCCAGTACTGTACGGTTGTCTACATTTTGTGACTGTAATTTTATGTTGAAAGGATTAGGGTGGGATTGTAACACAACCCTCACTCTGGTCACCCCCCTGATCCAAGGTAAAGGGAGTTTCCCTGGGATGTGGTCTGCACCACCCTTTATCTCTCAAGAGATAAAAGGAAAGGGAAGCAAGCAGAGAGTGGGGGGCCTCATGCCACCAAGAAAGCAGCACCAGGGGCAGAGCACGTCCTTTGGACATGGGGTCCCTGCACCTGAGAAGCTCCTTGACCTTGGGAAGACTGAGGACAAGGACCTTCCTCCAGAGCTGACAGAGAAAGAAAGCATTCCCCTGCAGCCAATGCCCTGAATTTGGACTTGTAACCTACTAGACCGAGAGAAAATAAATTTCTCTTTGTAGAAGCCATCGGGTTGAGGTATTTCTGTTATAGCACCACTAGATGACTAACACAGACATATTTATACACACATGCAACTAAATAATCAACCTGATGGTAGAAGAATCAAATAGAAATCAGAGTGGAAAAAAGAAAGAAAGAAAGGAAAAAAAGACAACATCTGTCTCTCCTATTTAACAATTTAACGTTAATAGTTATCAGTAGTACCTTTTTCACAGTATCCTTCAGCTTTTGCACATTTTTCTGAATATGCTGGTCGTCATCCTGAATGCGCTACAAAATGAAAACAAAAGTAACTATTTTAATGTGGTCATGCCGAAGCTTAGTGAGCCACAGTCTCTCTACCTGACGCGTGTTACAAGTCACCCGGGATTAAAAAGCTTCTAGTAATTTTGCCCACAGTGACCCAGATTTTACCAGCGACCTAGATTTCTCAGCCTTTTGAATTCCTTTGGACACCAAAATCCAGTCACTTTCTTTACATGGGACCTCTCTTCAACCTTAAGAAATCCTACTGAGGTTTCAGTTTGTGAAAAAAGTTAAATGGTTTATGCAAATTCACTCAGGAATAAAACCTAAAAATTGTGCCTTATGAAAAACGTGTCCTCAGAACAAGAAAAGTACATAAACACCGTTGTGAACAGTAGCCCCTCTATGATAAATACCAGGTGCCCATTCCACTGAAAACTTTTCTCAGAGTGTTACCTGTTCAGAGTCATCAAGTTCACACACCTCTGACTCCGTCACTTCCCTTGACATCAAAAGGGGCAACAGTTTCTGCACTCCCACCCCAAACGTTAAAACTTTCAACTTTCCTCTTTTTTACTTTCTTTTTGTTTCCTATCCCCCTCCCCCAACAACTTTAACTCAGAGGGTCCATTTTCTCACCTAGGCTTTGTACCTTAAAGCTCCCAACACTTTCCTCATCACATATAACCTGAATTGCTGTTTTCTAGGGACAAGTGAAGCTTCAATGCACTTGATTTTTTAGACCTTGTTCACCACCATAAACTCAAAATGTGACTCAAAGCAAAAACAAACAAACATTCTCTTATTCCAAATGACTTTTGGCAATAGAGTTGCAGAGGCACCTCTTACTGCCAATATCATGGGAGTAGAGGGGACAGGAGAGGAGGAGGGGAAGAGTAGAGGTTAAGGTGGAGAAGGGGACTTTAAATGGAAGGAGAGAAGTAAGGAAAGCAGCTAGGAATGGGGGGACTTGGGCTGAGAGGAGAACTTACACATTGGCTTAGCTTGTTGCTCAGTCTGTCCAGGAAGGGCACCACCTCCTGCATATAGGGCTGGAATCTATCAGACTGTGGAAGCAGCACTTCTACCAGGGTGAAGTTCAGCACCTGCTTCATCAGATAGCAGCGCTCACTCATCTGCAGAGCCAAAGATAAACAGCAGGGGTCACAAAAGGCAGAAATCCAGAAGACCCAAACCATCATCACCACCCTTTAAGTAACCATGGCAGGCACCCTGCCCAGCTCCTCTTGACTAGGCTTACATGGACTCCATGAAACAGTTTCTCCCCAATGAGACGAACATCAGTGTTGTTATCTGCCAAACTGGCCTGGAAAAGAAGGAAAGACTAAGTACCTGGACATTGAGAAGATAGAAGAGAAGTCCGTAAGTAGAGGTATACCCCAGCCCTTCTCCCCAGAGCAACCTCAGTAAGACCAAAGCAAGAATCCAGATACGTGCATGAGTTTAATAAAATGTACCAAGGAGTGAAGTAAAAAAGAAATCATTAGATGGGCTACCAAATGGCTCCTCTTTGAGTAAAACTCAATGTTATAAATCCTAAACGCCAAAGTGAAAGGTCCTCTGATAAAGTCAGCTCTCCAGTCTATAACTTAAACAACCTGTTCCTGTTGAGTTGACACCAACTCTTAGTGACTCTACAGGATAGAGTAGAACTACCCCATAGGCTTTCCACGGTGCTACTGGTGGATTTGAACTGCCGACCTTTTGGTTAGCAGTCAAGCTCATAACCGCTGCACCAACAGGGCTCCAAAGAGTATCAAAAGGGAAATGGAAAACTATCACACTCTACCAGTGGGTATAAGTGTTGTGTATTTCAAGGCCTTAGAAAGGCTCTGAAAAAAATTATACAAACTATTCAGGTTCCTAGTAAATAAAATGAGAAAGAGAAATTGAAACAGACTAGAACTGCCCCACATGACTTCCACGGAGCTACTGGTGCCTTTGAATGGCCACCCTTTTGGTTAGCAGCCAAGCTCTTAACCACTGCACCACCAAGGCTCCAAAGAGTCTATAGAGGGACATGGAAAACTATCTCTGTTCTACCAGTGGGTATAAACATTGATTTTGAAGGCCTTAGAAATGCTCTGAAGAAAATTGTACAAACTATTTAGGTTCCAAGTAAATAAAATGAGAAAGAGAGATTGAGATGAGTACCTCCTTAGCCAGCATGAAGGTGCGGTTGGTGATATAGGACTGCTGGAAGTTGGCCTTGTCAAGCCTGCAGTGAAAACTGACGGGTACAGCTGCCCCTTCCTGCACCAACAGGGCAAGGAGCAGGAGGCAGCTGGCGGCCAGAGTCCCCATAAGGGAAGTGCACACAGACTTCTGCACGGTGGCCATCGTAGACAACTCAAACTCCAGCAATTGGCGATGAGGGCAGGAGAACCTGGTATCAAGAGAAAAAGAGGCAGAGATAACATGAGCGAAAAAAAATTAGTCAAGGAGTATCATGCCAAACAAGCCAGTTATACCAAGTTTGCTTGAAACATTTACCTGTTTCGATGATTCTTCTGTGATGTGAAGGGTAAAAATTGCTGCTTTTATAGCCCCCAGGACACTAAATATTTTTTTGTGTGTGTGAAAAAAATGACATCAGCAATAAGCTTATTTCCAGTATTGTCTTCTGAGAACTACCTAACCACCATAGGAGCCCACAAAACACCACCTCCTATTCTTCCCATCTTGAGATGCGAGTGTTTCCCTAAGACGTCACTATCAGGGCCTAAAGGGTGCTTTCACAGATAAATCCCAGAAATTTTCTAAACCCTACATAGTTTTCAAAGAAAACAGTTGCTTTGTCTTAGTAGATTCCAGGTTTAGTATAATAGTCTTTGATCTCCTAGAGTAACTGAGTAAGCATTTTGGTCACGGACTCATTTTCCTATCAGTTTCTCAGATTTTTATCTTAGTAGCGGTGATCATAAATGAAGGACCCACGTCTTATATCCTCTACTTTAAGGTAATGGCATCTTGGAGGTAATTTTGAAATATAATTATATCTCAACTATTTTAACATGCTTGATCCAAAACAAGGACTTATGTTTTAAAAATAACAGTGTTGCCTAATCACTGTTTTCTTCCCATATTGGGACTTTTTCTTAAGCAATCATAACAATAGGTACAAGTGCATCTTAAAATTTTATTCATTGAATTATAATCAATATCAATTTAAGCTTAGAAACAGAAATTCTGAACAATCTGATCACCATTTTTTTACCATGCAAATATTTTTTAACAAAAGAATATGATGGATTCAGTAGATATGAGCTTATCTTGAAATTTTGTGTGTTTATTCTAAACGAGACATGAGTTAAGTTTCTAAATCATATTTACAAGCAATCTTACCAGTGTTTTTATTATACATGTGGATTTCTGAAGAAGGGAATTTGGCAATACAAGGGACAAAAGTTGACTTCAAATTGTTAAAAATACATTGAATACTAAATGATACCTAAAATCTAGATGGGAAGAGAAACAAATTTTAGGTAAGTCTCTCAGTTCTAAAGTGACAAAAGAGAAATGGAAAAAGTTAAAACCCTTCAGTGGAGCTGACGCTGAGCACGGATGTCCAGACAGAGAGGGCCACCTTGATTGTTCCCCTATCCAAGGTCATCTTCTCACTTACAAAACTTACTCGTTTTCTTTCCACAACTACATATTTGTCATTAAAGGTATTTTCGGTAAATAAGCAATCTGCTTTCAAAATACAGTTCATCTATTGGTGGAGGGAGAAATAAGAATTAGGAAAATTCAGTTTAAAATTTGATTTTTCTCCTCACAACTAGTTAAGATTGAGAGTATTGAGGAACTGGGAGAAGGGAAGTGAATAACTAGAATCTTGAGCATTTTGTGAGATGGTACTAAACCACAGGAAGTACCACAGTGAAGGGTTAGGATGGCGTGAGGACACAGCGTTTGGGAAAGTGGCCTTTGGTGAAAGATGCAAAAGGGAAGGTGAGAGAGAGTAAATAAAAACACATTTATTCCAAATGTTTGTTTGGGGCCATTCATAAAGATGAGAAAAATTTTCTTTACCCAATTTTCTATTACATGAGATACAGCCACTTTTGCCCAGAACCCTGTACAATAGCACCTAGAAGAATGTCTGGCATACAGAAGGTGATAAATGAATATTCACAGAGCCCTGGCTCTGTCACTGGTCATCTGGAAATCATGGGATAATGAGACTAGATGGCTTAAGTTCTCAACAAGTTCTAGGATCCTGTGATTTGCAAAATTTAGAAATTGAATTACAGATAGACACATCTGTATACACATGTGCCTAAATAATCAGCCTGGTGGTAGAAGAATCAAATAGAAATCACAGACTGGAAAAAAGAAAGACAACATTTTTCTCTCCTGTTTAATGACTTGGCAGAAATATGCTACAAAATGAAAACAAGTGTAACTATTTTAATGTAGCCATGCTAAAGCTTAATGATTGAGTTTTCATTTAATTTACAGATTAATTGGGGGGGGAATTAATGTCTTTATAATGTGAACTCATTCCATTCAAGACCATTGACCATCTCTCTACTACTCAAGATTATCTTTCATACCCTTGGGCAGATTTTCAATATTTTCTCCACTGAGGTCTTAGGTATTATATTTAATTCCTGCTTACTTTATAAGAGAAATAAGGTGTTAAATTGTAATAATCACTTTCACCTAGGTGTACATGAGCACCAAATTGGCATGGAGAGACTGCTGGGAGAGACTATCTCTTGAAAACATGGAAAGAAAGTGCTTCTTGCTATATAGTCAGAGAAGATGAGGAAGTAGAGGTACCACGCAAAGAACAAAAGTCAGAGAGACTGAAGTTTCCAAAGATAAACTTTGTTTTACTTCACAGTTCTGCCCTAAGCTGACCCTGAAGAGACCCAGGACCACTTCCTACAATGGCTACTCCACCCCACCCATCCCTGCTATACTCTGACCACAAAGACACTTGTCAACCACAGCCACCTTTCTCTTCTTCCTGAGGGCTAAAGCTTATGAATCGATACTGCATCTCATCTTAAAGGGAGGGCTATACCCATGGGAATGTGTCATAATATGAACAAGTGTATTTTCTTCTCTAGTAGTGCCAAGTACTGAAATCAATTTAAAAGACAGAAGAAAACAACATTTATGCAAATTTCTCATTACTCTTGTGCATACAGCAAAATTTGACATTTGCTTCCTACTGCCTGTTGTCATGGATTGAATTATGTCCCCCCCAAAATGTGTGTATCAATTTAACTGGGCCAAGATTTCCAGTATTGTGTGGTTGTCCTCCATTTTGTGATTGTAATTTTATGTTAAATAGGATTAGGGTGAAATCGTAACACCCTTACCCAAGTCACATCCCTGATCCAATGTAAAGAGAGTTTTCCTGGGGTGTGGCCTGCGCTGCATTTTATCTTACAAGAGATAAAAGGAAAGGGAAGCAAGCAGAGAGTGGAGGACCTCATTCCACCGAGAAATCAGTGCCAGGAGCAGAGCACATCGTTAGGACCTGGGGTTCCTGCTCAGAGAAGCAACTAGTCTGGGAGAAGATTGATGAGAAGGCCAACAGAGAGAGAAAGCCTTTTCCTGGAGCTGACATCCTGAGTTTGGACTTTTAGCCTACTTTACTGTGAGGAAATAAATTTCTCTTTGTTAAAGCCATCCACTTGTGGTATTTCTGTTATAGCAGCCCTAGATAACCAAGACACCTACCATCTACTGTCATTGATTTAAGGGGCTATTCCATTCTTGTCCTGTATTATTTTGACTAGTAAATAAGTATAAAGAATCATAAGTCACATCTGCTTATACCACCAGAGATCCAAAGACATAATTAACTGATATCAATGAATAATTTATCCCAGTTCTCCAATCAGTACTAGGATTATTATTTTTTGTCAAAAGCATTTTGCTTAGGTTAAATATTATTTAATATTATTTAAAAACCTAACTTTAAAAATTCATATTCTAAACTCTAGATACCTTGAAGAAGTTTTACCAGACCTGCTCAATCTCTTGATAGGAAAGTTGTGGACCAGATAAACTAGACATTTCTTATATTTTCATAACTCTGTTGAAGCTTTGAAAATATGAATGATGAGCCCGTTCCAATTATGAGGTGATTTGGTTTTGAAATATCACAAAGGTTAATCCTGAGAAAATGCTCATTTTCTCTTTTGTCACTGTGCTAATTCAAAGGCTGTGTGTGGCTATAAGTTAGGGGAAAAATTACTAATTTGGGTTAGTTGGTCATGATGTCAGTTTGAACCAGTGGCAAGTTTGAAATGCATTCTGTTTTAAAAGAGATACAATTTGGTTATGACTTCCAAATTATGGCAACCAAATGAACTAAGCTAATAAAATTTCATTTTGTTTAAAAAAAAAAAAAACTATTTTGTTGCTATTAGAATATTTTACCAGGAAGGGGTTCTTGGAGGCAGAGCCAACACGGCGCTATAGACAGAAGCAAAGACCTGGAACACTAAGTAAAACAGGTACAAACATCAGTCTTGGAACCCTGAGTACCAAATGAAGGAGAGCACATAATGGAATAAGAAACTGACAGAGAACAGAGAATGAGAAGAACTACGGAGTAAAGATCCCACACCAGCTAATGTGGCCAGATTCGCCATCTTGGGCTACACTCACTGAAGAACTCAGACAGAGAGTACAGGAAAGCAACTTCTTGGTGCTCCCAGCAGGAGACAGCGCACCCAGTAACCAGGGATACTCACTTTCCCACTCCCCATCCTTCTTCCTTCTGTGCGGCCCCCACTGCTTGCCAATGATTCATGGCTGCTCACAGAAGAAACACTAGCTCACTGCTGCTTGGATCTGCCCACACCCACCAGCCGGCCCCATCAGCACCGTTTGTTTGCTTTTAGTTTGTATTTTTGCTTGTTTGTTTTTTGATATAAGTACATAAATACATACAATTATTTATTTTATTTAGTTAGTTGTGTTGGGGGGTGAGCTTTGTTTGTTTTTGGCTTTTTTTGTTGCTCTTCTCTCTCTCCTCTCCTTCCTTTTCTTTCTTCCACTCAGGCATCCCATGTGCCATCCCCTCCCCTTCTTGATAGGCTGTGATTTTTTGGTTTGTTTGCTTTGCTCTTTTTTGTTCATTTGTTTGTTTTTTGATATTCTTTTTTTGTCCTTTTTTGTTGCTGTCTCTCTTCCTTCCTTTTCTTTATTCTACTCAGGTAGCCCCATGTGCCATCCCCTCCCCTTCTTGATACAAAAAAAACCCAGTGCTGTCGACATAGGCTGTGATTTTTTGGTTTATTTGCTTTAATCTTTTTTGTTTGTTTGTTTTTTGATAGTCTTTTTTTGGCCTTTTTTGTTACTTCTCTCTCTCTCCTTTCCTTCCTTTCTTTTCTCCTGCCCGGCTAATCCTGTGTGCCATCAACTCCCCTTCTTGAGTGGCTGTGATTTTTTTTGGTTTGTTTCCTTTTTTTTTTTTTTTTGGTTTGTTTTTTGATATTGGGGGGGCTTTTTTGTTGCTTCTCTCTCACTCCCTTTCCTTTCTCCTGCCCAGCTAACCCTGTGTACTGTCCTCTCCCCTTCCTGACAGGCTGTGATTTTTTGATTTGTGTTTAATTTCTTTTTTATTTTCTTCTTTTTTTCTGTACCTTCTCTCTCTCACTCCTTTCTTTCCTTTCCATTCTTCCACCCACCCAGCCCTGTGCACCACCCTCCACCCCTTCTGGAGGGGCCATGCTACACAGCTTGGTTAGAGAGTCATTTCTTATGGCTTTCCTGGATCTACAATAGGCTCACTCAGTGCCATTTTACTTATTCATTTATTGTTTGGTTGTTTGTTTTCTTTTTTGTTGTTGTTATTATTTCTTCTCTCTACCTTCCCTCTTTTACTTTCTCCTATTAAAAAAAAAAAAATTTCTTTTTCTTTATCCACCCAACCCCATGTGCCACCCCCAACTTCTTGGTGGGCTGTGCTGTACCACTTATCTGGAAAGCCTCTAGCACATGGCCCCCCTGTGTCAGCATCTCCCCCACAGGTCAGCTCCTTCAGTGCCATATTTTTTATTTTTCTTTCTCTTTCCCCTCTCCTTTTCTTTCTTCCTTCCACATAGGCCCTGCACTTCCCCTACCCCTTTCTGATGGGCCATGCCATGCCACCCAGTGAGAGAGACATCAGCTCACCACCACCCCAATTACTCCCGACCCTCAATTGCCAGTGCCCCCAACACCATATTTTTTGTTGTTGTTGTTTTTATTTTTTTATATTTTTTTATTTGTTTGTTGGTTTATTCTCTCTCCTCTCTTTCCTTTCCTTTCTCCCACCCACCTAGCTTTGTTCATCACCCACACCATGTCTTGGCAGGTCAAGCCACTCAACTAGAGTCACCAGCACATGGTCTGGTTGGGTCTGACCCACCCTCATCCTCTGAATCCTACAGCACTGTCATTTTATGTACTTTTTTCTTTTTACTTCATTTTTTCCTTTTTTTTTTTTTACCTTTTTTGTCTTTGTTTCTCTCTCTTCTTTCTCTTCATTCATGCACTCACTTAGCTCTGCACATCACATGCTCTCCTTTCCCTTGTACCTATCTGCACCAGGCATCAAATGCCTCACCCTGAACAGTACTGGCATGATCCCCTGAACCATGTACAGCACTGTCCACAAGCCCTACCCCGTTGCCCCCAGTTTGTGCTACAAGCTACCCATCCCTGCCCCTCAACCTCCTCTGGACCCGACCTGATGCACCATAGCTGAGTGACCAGCCCTAAAACCTGGACAAGGTGATGATAAGTATTGTGCCCACAGGCCAGCAAGCAACAAAAAACCACCCAGACTACCTGTGCAGACAGAACCAAATAAAACAAAAAACTCAGGATGAAACAATCAAATCTACAATCAATAAATGAAGAAAATAATTCCTGAATGTCCCAGAGACAGCAGACATTATCAAAACCTATTTTTTAAAAAGTGAGCGGATGGCTCCAGAAGGTGACAAAAATAAAACAGCAGATGACCTCCTGCTAGAAGCAAAGGCACTGGAACTACCTGGTAGGGAATTCAGAACTCTAATATTCAGGGTTCTTGAACAGGTGAAGGAAAATGCAGATAAAAATAAGGAAAAAAATAGACAAAATGATGGAAAACAAAAAATCATGGAAAACATAGACAAAACAATGAAAGAAATCAGGAAAATAATAAGGGAACAAAATGTCAAAATAAATAAACAACTAGAAATCATACAAAAGCAGCAATTAGAAATCAAAAAGATAAAGGAGACTACAGAAATGGACAGTGCAACAGAAGATTTTAGGAGCAAATTTGAAACATTGGAAGACAGCATTAGGGAAATTGAAGATAAATCCTTGGATACCACTTCATTTGAGGAAAAATCAGAGAAAAGGTCAAAGAAAAATGAAGGAAACCTGAAAACTATATGGAATACAATCAAAAGCAAAAATTTGCATGTGATCGGAGTTCCACAACAGGGGAAGAAAACAGAAAACACAGAGAGGATCATTGAAGATTTGCTGACAGAAAACTACCCTAATATCACAAATGATGAAAAATGGACTATCCAAGAAGCTCAAGCAACCCCATATAGGATAGAACCCAAAAGAAAAACACCAAGACATATATCATAATCACACTTACTAAGACTGAAGACAAAGAAAGAATCCTGAGAGCATCTCAAGAAAAACCAAAAGTCACATACAAAAGGGAAATGATAAGAAAGACTACACTCTGGTTACTCAGCAGAAGTCATGCAGGCAAGAAGGTAATGGGATGACATATATAAAATCTTGAAAGAAAAAAGAAAACTGCCAACCAAGAGTTATATAACCAAAACCAAAACCAAACCCAGTGACATCAAGTACATTCTGACTCATGACAACCCTATAGGATAGAGTAGAACTGTTCCACAGAGTTTCCAAGGAGCGCCTGGCGGATTCAAACTGCCGACCTTTTGGTTAGCAGCAGTAGCACTTACCCACTATGCCACCAGGGTTTCCAAGAGTTATATATCCTACAAAAATCTCGCTTAAATATGACAATGAAATTAGGATATTTCCAGATAAACAGAAATTAAGGAAATATATAAAAATCAAACCAAACTTACAAGAATTATTAAAGATAGTTCTTTGATTAGAGAACCAACAACATCAGGCAACAACCTGAATCTAGTACATAACAGCATCAGCAGATACCAACCTAAATGATGAGCTCTCAAAAACAAAACAAAACTAAAAAATTTACAACAGGAAACAGCAGAGGTCAATCTGTAAATGATAACAAAATCAGAAAAATAAAAGAGGGAATAAGCAGTTTAGGTACAAACTTTCAAATGGAGAGTAAGTCAAGATGCTATCAAGTAATAAAAGACTGTATTAAGCTTAGGGAGATAGGGACAAATTTAAAGGTAACACAGACAAAGCTAACAAACCTCCATGTCAAAAAAGAAAAACATAAAGTCTCAATAAACACACCACTCTCAGTAAAGGACAGAAAGAAACTCAACAAAGATATGGAAGATCTAAAGGCCACAATCAACCTACTTGGCCTAATAGACATATACAAAACACTGTACCCAACAGCAGCAAAGTACATATTCTTTTCCAATGTATATAGAACATTCTCCAGAATAGACAATATCTTAGGCCACAACGCAACCCTCAACAAAATCCAAAACATTAAGATAATACAAAGTATCTTCTCAGATAACAATGCCATCAAAGTAGAAATTAATAATAGGAAGAACAAGGGAAGAACATAAAATACATGGAAATTGAATAACACCTTGCTTAAAAACCATTGGGTAATAGAAGAAATCAAAGGCAGGATCAAAAAATTTCTAGAATCAAACAAGAATGAAAACACATCATATCAAAAACCTTGGGACACAGCAAAGGCAGTGCTCAGAGGTTAATTTATAAGAATAGATGCACATATCAAAAAGGAAGAAAGGAATAAAATAAAAAAATATTAGCTACACAACTTGAACAAATACAAAGAGAAGAGCAAAAGAAGCCCACAGCCACCAGAAGTAAGGGAATAATAAAGATTAGAGCAGAAATAAAGAAATAGAGAATAGAAAAACAACAGAAAAAAATCAACAAAACAAAAAGTTCATTCTTTGAAACGATCAACAAAATCAACAAACCATTGGCCAAACTGACAAAAGAAAAACAGGAGAGGATGCAAATAACCCAAATAAAAAATGAAATGAGGGACATTACAACAGACCTAACTGAAATAAAAAGGATCATAACAGAGTAGTATGAAAAATTACACTCTAACAAATTTGAAAACTTAGAAGAAATGGCAAAACTTCTAGAAACACACTACCTATCCAAAATAACATAAACTGAAGTTGAAAATCTGAGCAGACCCATAAAAAGAGAAGAAGTTTAAAAGGGAATTAAAAAAAAACTCCCAACAACAAAAAAAAAGGCTCTACCCTGGTTGGCTTCACTAGAGAATTCTATCAAACATACAGAGAAGAGATTACAGCAGTCCTACTCAAACTATTTCAGAACATAGAAATGGACAGAATACTTCCAAATTCATTCTGTGAAGCCACCATAACCCTGATACCAAAACCAGGCAAAGACACTACAAAAAAAAGAAAATTACAGACCAATATCTCTCATGAATGTAAAACCTGCTGCTGTCGAGTCAATTATGGCTCATAGCAACCTTATAGGAGAAAGTAGAACTGCCCTATAGAGTTTCCAAGGAACACCTGGTGGATTAGAACTGCCTACCCTTTGGTTAGCAGCCATAGCACTTAACCACTACTCCACCAGGGTTTCCTTCATGAGTATAGATACAAAAACTCTCAACAAAATTCTAGCCTTTAGAATTCAGCATCATATCAAAAAATAGTACACCACGACCAAGTGGGATTCACACCAGGTGTGCAAGGATGGTTCAGAATTAGAAAATCAATCAACATAATCCACCACCTAAATATAATAAAAGAAAAGATTCACATGATAATCTCGATCAATGCAGAAAAGGCATTCAACAAAGTCCAACACCCATTTCTGAAGAAAACTCACAATAAAATAGGTATAGAAGGGAATTTCGTAAACATAATAAAGGGCATCTATACAAAAACCAACAGCCAACATCATTCTTAATGGAGAGAGGCTGAAGACATTCCCCTTGAGAAAAGGAACAAGACAAGGATACCCTTTATCACCTCTCCTATTTAACATTGTGCTGAAAGTCCTAGCTACAGCAATAAGGCAAAAAAGAAATAAAAGGCATCCAAATTGGCAAGGAAGAAACAAACCAGTCTCTACTTGCAGATGATATGATACTACACGTAGAAAACACAAAAGACTCCACAAGAAAACTACTGGAACTAATAGATTCAGCAGAGTGGCAGGATAGAAGATAAATATACAAAAATCATTTGGATTCCCATACACCAACAAAGAGAACCTCTAAAAGGAAATCAGAAAAATAATGTCATTCATAATAACCCCTAAAAAAAATAAGAGTAAATCTAACCAGGGATGTAAAAGACCTATACAACCAAAACTACAAAACACTACAGCAAGAAACTAAAAGAAACCCAAATAAATGGAAAAACATGCCATGCTCATGGATAGGTAGACTCAACATTGTGAAAACGTCAATTCTACCCAAAGCAATCTCCAAATACAATGCAACCCTGATCCAAATACCAACAACATTCTTTAAAGAAATGAAAAACACTAATCATTAACTTTATGTGGAAAGGTAAGAGTCCCCAGATAAGGAAAGCACTATTAAAGACAAAGAATAAAGTAGGAAGACTCATGCTACCTGACCTCAGAACCTACTATACAACTACAATAGTCAAAACAGCTTGGTATTGGAACAATGTCAGACAAACTGACCAATGGATTAAGAACCCAGATGCAAATTGATCCACCTATCATCACCTGATCTTTGACAAAGACACAAAGTCCATCAGATGGGGAAAGGACAGTATTTTAAACAAAATGGGCAAAATAGGATGTCCACCTGCAAAAAAATGAAACAGGACCCACACCTCAGACCTTACACAAAAAAAACTAATTTGAAATGGATCAAAGACCTAAATATAAAATCAAAAACTATAAAAATCAGAGAAGAAAAAATAGAGACAAGGCTAAACCAAAAACTATAAAAATCAGAGAAAAAAAAATGGAGACAAGGCTAGAGGCCCTAATATGTGGCATTAACAGGATACAAACCATAATTAACAATATACAAACTCCAGAAGATAAGCCAGATAACTGGGATCTTCTAAAAATTAAACACCTATGCTCATCAAAAGACTTCACCAAAAGAGGAAAAAGAGAACCTACAGGGGGGGAAAAAAATCTGGCTATGAAATATCCAACAAAGTTCTAATCTCTAAAATCTACAGGAAAAATCCAACACTCTACAACAAAAAGACAAATAATCCAATCAAAAAATACTCAAAGGATATGAATAGGCACTTCACTAAAGAAGACATTCAAGAGGCTATCATATATACATGAGGAAATGCTCAAGATCACTAGCCATTAGAGAAATGCAAATCAACACCACAATGAGATACCATCTCATCCTAAAATTCTTGGCATGAATCAAAAAAACAGAAAATAACAAATGTTGGTAAGGCTGTGAGGAGATTGGAACTCTTATGCACTGCCAGTGGAAGGCAAAATGACACGGTCATTTTGGAAAACAATATGATGCTTCCTTAAAAAGCTAGAAATAGAAATATCATATGATCCAGCAATCTCACTCCTAGGAATATAATACATGAATAGACACGAGCAAACCCATGTTCACTGCAGCATTGTTCATAATAACAAAAAGATGGAAACAACCTAGGAGCCCATCAATAGATGAATGGATAAACAAACTATTGTACATACACACAATGGAATACTACTCAACCATAAAGAAAAATGATCAATCTGGGAAGCATCTCACAACATGGATGAATCTGGAGGGCATTATGCTGAGTGAAATAAGTCAAGCACAAAAGGACAAATATTGTATGAGACTACTACAATAAAAACTCATGAAAAGGTTTACACACAAAAAGAAACAGTCTTCGATGGTTACTAGGGAAAGGAAGGGTGGGGTAGAAAAAAATTAAATAGACATACATAAGTGATAACTTTGGTGATGGGTACGACAATAGATGATACTGGGGAAGCCAGCACAACCTGTACAAGGCAAGGTTATGGAAGCTCCATACACACATCCAAACTCCCTGGGGGACCCAATTACAGGGCCGAGGACTGTGGGGATCATGGTCTCCAGGAACATCTAGCTCAATTGGCATAACATAGTTTATGAAGGAAATGATCTACATTCTACTTTGGTTGGTAGTGTCTAGGTTCTTAAAAGATTGTGAATAGCCATCTAAGGTACTCCACTGGTCTGACCCCATCTGAGGAAGGGAGAATGCATAAATGCATAAAACTAAAGACACAAGGGAAAGATTAGTCCAAAGGACTAATGGACTACAAGTACCATTGCCTCCACCAGAGTGAGTCCAGCATAATTACAGGGTGCCCAGCTATCATCACTGACTGCTGTAACAGGGATCACAATAGAGAGTCTCAGACATAGCTGGAGGAAAATGTAGAACAAAATTCTAATTCACACACACACACACACACACTCACACACACACACACACGACCAGACTTACTGGTCTGACAGATACTAGAGAAACCCTGAGAATATGACTCCAAGATACCCTTACAGCTCAGTAATAGGGTCACTCTTGAGGTTCACTTTTCAGCCAGAGATGAGACAGGCCCATAGAACAAAACTAGACTAAATGAGCACACTAGCCCAGGGGCAAGGACAAGAGGGCATGAGGGGACAGAAAAGCTGGTAATGGAGAGCCCAGGGTGCAGAGTGGGAGGGTGTTGACATGCCATGCGGTTGGCAACCAATGTCACAAAACAATATTTGTATTAATTGTTTAGTGAGAAACTAGTTTGCTCTGTAACCCTTCATCTAAGTACAATAAAAAAAAATTTTTTAAAAAGAAGGGATTCTTGAAGCCACTTTTAATAATAATAAAAAAGATACAGTAATAACATAATAATTGTGATGGAATGGTCTTAGAATTAATCCCAAGTGGGCTTGCATTTGAAAAAAAATACAGTGTACCTAAATATTGATTAGGGAATTGGAATTTAAAGTTTGCTGATTAATTAATTAATATGCCTTTAGAGAAAGTAAAAAAAGTAGGCCTTGCAAAATTCTACGATGTATCTCCAGTGTCATTTCTATCGCCAAGGCCATTATTGCCAACTGCTTATCCTCCTTCTTTGTTCCCAATTTTGCATTCCAATCAGCAGTAATTATCAATGCATCTTGACTGCGTATTGGATCAATTTCAGACTGAAGAAGTTAAAAAAAAAAACCTTCAATTACTTTATCTTTAGCATTAGTGATTGGTAAGTGTCTTAGTTATCTAATGCCACTCTAACAGAAATACCACAGGTGGATGGCATTAACAAAGAGAAATTTATCCTCTCATAGTTTAGTAGGTTACAAGTCCAAATTCAGGGTGTCAGCTCCAGGGGAAGGCTTTGTCTGTCAGCTCTTGGAGGAATATTCCTTGTCATCAATCTTCCCCTGGTCAAGGAGCTTCTCAGGTGCAGGGGCCCCAGGTCCAAAGGACGCACTCTGCTCTCAGTGCTGCTTTTTTGGTGGTATGAGGTCCCCACTCTCTGCTTCCCTTTCCTTTTATCTCTTGAGAAATAAAAGGTGGTACAGGCCACATCCCAGGGAAACTCCCTTTACACTGAATCAGGGAGGTGACCTAAGTGAGGGTGGTGTTACAACCCCATCCTAATCCTCTCAACATAAAATTGCAGTCACAAAATGGAGGACAACAACACAACACTGGGAATCATGGCCCAGCACAATTGATACACACTTTTGGGGGGGAACATAATTCAATCCATGGTAGTGAGTAAATTTGCCTAATAGTCATATTAACTGATCTTCCTTGAAAGTATATGGATATTATCCTACCACTGACAGCAGCGCGTTGTACTTCAGGATAAATCTTGAAATGTACTTTTTAATGATGCTTGTGATGCCATTCCTCTTCATTTTGTCATTCCAGGCAGAGTAGATAATATGCTTGCCTGATTCAAAATGGCCAATACCATTCCTTTTCAGCTCACTAATGCCTAGGATATTGATCATTATACTTTCCATTTTATTTTTTGATGACTTTCAATTTTCCTACTCCATGTTCCAATTATTAATGGACTTTTGAAGCTGTTTCTTCTCATTTTAAGTCATGCCACATCAGCAAATGAAGGTCCTGAAAGCTTAACTCCATCCGTGTTATTAAGGAAGACTCTACTTTAAAGAGGCAGCTCCTCCCCAGTTGTATTTTGAGTGTCTTCCAACCAGAAGGGATCATCTTCCAGCACTAAATCAGACATTGTTTCAATGCTATTCATAAGGTTTTCACTGGCCGATTTTTTTTAGAAGTAGACTGTCAGGTCCTCCTTCCTAGCCTGTCTTAGTCTGGAAGCTCTGCTGAAACCTGTCTACCATGGATGATGCTGCTAGTGCTTGAAATACCAGTGGCATAGCTTCCACCATCATAGCAACATGAAAGCCATCACAGTACAACAAACTGACAGATGAGTGGTGGCCTATACATGTGTGGACCCCATCAAATGGATTACACAGGAATCAAATTGACTACCTCTGTGGAAACAGAAAATGGAGAAGCTCAGACCCATCAGTCAGAGCAAGGCTGGGTCCAACTGTGGAACAGACCATCAATTGCTGCCATGCAAGTTCAAGTTGAAGCTGAAGAAAATTAAAACAAGTCCATGAGAGCGAAAGTACAACACAGAGTATATCAAACCTGAATTTAGAGACAATTCTGTCTTAGTTACCTAATTATGCTATAACAGAAATACCACAAATTAATGGCTTTCACAAACAAATTTATTCTTTCACAGTATAGGAGACTAGAAGCCCAAATGCAGGGACAGTGCCATCTCCCAGAGAATGATTCCTCTCTCTGCCATTTCTAGGGTAAATTCCTTGTCATCTCTCTTCTCCTGATCTAGAAGCTTCTTAGTGCAGAGACACCAGATTCAAAAGATGTACTGCTCTCCTGGCACTTCTTTATTGGTGGCATGAGGTCCCCCGCCTTTCTGCTTGATTTTCACTTTTACAATTCAAAAGAGATTGACTCAAGATGCAACCTAATCCTGTAGATTGAGTCCTATCTCATTAACATCATAGAAGACAGGATTTACAACAGATAGGATAATCACATCTGTTCACAAAATGCTGGATGACCGCACAATACTGGGAGTCATGGCCTAGCCAAGTTGACACATATTTTGGGATACATTTAAATCCATAACATAACCTCAAGAACAGATTTGACACATTGACTGCTAATGACTGAAGATCAGACAAGTTGTGGAATGACATCCAGGACATCATACATGAAGAAAGCAAAAGGTCATTTAAAAGATCGGAAAGAAATAAAAAAAACTAAACTGGATATCAGACGAGGCTCTGAAACTTGCTCTTGAACATCTAGCAGCTAAAGCAAATGAAAGTCATGATGAAGTAAAAGACTTGAAAAGATTTCAAAGATTTGCTCAAGAAGAAAAAGCAAGTATTATAATGAAATGTACAAAGACTAGAATTAGAAAACCAAAAGGAAGAATGCACTCAGCATTTCTCAAGCTGAAAGAACTGAAGAAAAAAATTCAAGCCTTGAGTTGTAATATTGAAGGATTCTATGGGCAAAATACTCAATGACACAGGAAGCATCAAAAGAAGATACAAGGAATACAAAAAGTCACTGTACTAAAAAGAATTGGTCAACATTCAACCATTTCAGGACATAGCATATGATCAAGAACCAATGGTACAGAAGGAAAAAGTCCAAGGTGGACTGAAGGGAATGGTGAAATACAAGGCTCCAGAAACTGACAGAATACCAACTGAAATGTTTCAATAAGCAGATACAGCACTGGAAGTGCTCACTTGTCTATGCCAAGAAATTTGGAAGACAGCTACCTGGCCAATCAACTGGAAGAGATCTATGTATGTGCCCATTCAAAAAAAGATGACCCAACAGAATGTGGAAATTATCAAACAGCATCGTCAATATCACACAGAAGTAAAATTTTGCTAAAGGTAATTCAAAAACAGTTGCAGCAGTACCTTGACAGGGAATTACCAGAAACTCAAGCTAGATTCAGAAGAGGACATGGAACAAGGGATATCATTGCTGATGTCAGATGGACCTTGGCTGAAAGCAGAGGATACCAGGAAAATGTTTACCTGTGTCGTATTGACAATGCAAAGCTACTGGACTTGTGGATCATAACAAATAAGGGAAAACATTGCAAAGAATGGGAATTCCAGAAACAATTGTGCTCACAAGGGCACTGTACATAGACTTAGTGACAGTTGTTCAAACAGAAGAAGGGGATACTGTGTGATTTAAAATCAGGAAGGGAGTGTCTCAGGGTTGTATCCTTTTACCATACTTATTCAATCTGCATGCTGAGCATATAACCCAAGAAGTCAGAACATATGAAGAAGAAGGCAGCATCAGGATTGGAGGAAGACTCATTAAACCTGTGATGTGTGGATGACACAACTTGCTTACTGAAAGCAAAGAGGACTTGGGGCACTTACTGATGAAGATCAATGACCACAGCCTTCAGTATGGATTACATCTCAACATAAAGAAAACAATCCTCACAACTGGACCAATAAGCAACATCATGATAAATGGAGAAAAGATTGAAATTGTCAAGGATTTCATTTTATTTTGTTTCACAGTCAATACCTATGAATGCAGCGGTCAAGAAATCAGATGACATATTGCCACAAAAGACCTCTTTCAAGTGTTAAAAAGCAAAGATATCGCCTCAAGGATTTTAAGCATTCAGCATTTGGGGCTTATATCCAGAGGTATTGCCTGCACTTTATCCACGAATGAATCTGCTTCTTAGGCGATGTGTGCTCATCAAAGAAATTATCTCACCACCGGGCTTGGCCTAATCCTTGGCAAGCAGAAACTTAACAGTCTTAGAAACCCTATGGTGAGTAGTGAGTGGCAACTGGACAAGCAACTGGGGAGTAGCCTGTAAGATAAGCCCATGGTTTCTGATTGTTTGGAAAAGGGAACACTTTAGACAGCTGTCCACTGACTTTCACTGTCTGTAAAAAGACCTACACGATCTCTTGAAGCCCTTTCCCCCAAGGAACCACTCTTCATCTGCCCACTTCTCCTTGGTAGGACTAGTCCAACCCTTATCTTTACCTCTGCTCTTTCTACTCTGTACCACTGTACAAATACTAAAGATGTACAACTTTGTCTCTCTCAATGTGTTTCATAGTACCGTGCCCATCTTCCACCCACAAGACTTCTCTATTGGCGCTAAGCTCCGCTATTACAGAAGACCTCAAAACACGGTCAAAAACCAAACCCATTGCTGTTCAGTTCGCTCTGACTCATAGGACGCTATAGCAGAACTGTCCCCTAGGGTTTCCAAGGAGGAGCTGGTGGATTCCAACTACCGACTTTTTTTGGTGAGCAGCCATAGCTCTTAACCACAGCTCCCCATTATCTTATTGCCTGACTTAGAGGAAAAATGGAGAATGCCCCCACTATTAGGCTAACTAGAACTGAAGAAGTTCATCTACAGCAATAGAGGCTGCATGTATTTCTTCGGAATTATGTCACCCCTCTCTTTTACCTACAAACTGCTAATAATGCAGATGGGCTCTTTTCAATTTCTTACTTACCTTTTTCAGTTTCAGAGTTACATGCTGAATCAACTTAATAAACCTGTATAGGCAATACAGCAAAGAGCCTTGAAATCAGAAAGACCTGGTTCAATAAGGGCCAACAAAGTATGGCTTAATAATGTGTCTTTGATTCAGTTTTCTCATCTTCAAAGTGGGGATAATAGTAACACCTACCTCATTTGCTCATAGTGAAGAAAAAAGTCATTTATATAAGGTTGTTGGCCCAGTTAGCAAATTGGAATAATTACATGATGATGACGATGATAATGATAATAATTTTGAAGGGAGAAAAATCACAAAGCCTCAAGATTTAGGAAATCAAAGTATTTATTGAGGTCAGATAAGCTTATCGTCACAATTACTGTCATAAATATTAATAATAGCCTTAAAATCAAGTAGTAATATATATTTCTATAAATAAATTCATATTAACAAAATGGCATAAATAAGATGTATACTTATAACAATAAATAAATAAATATAAAGTATTCATTATATGGAAGCATGAAGTTATTTAAGGGTCCCCCCCCCACTCACCCAAAAGGAATGGGAAGCAACCTTGTTTGTGGGAATAGATAATTGCTTAAAATAAAATATTTTCTGTGTGGAAGACACCAGTTAAAATAAAATGTTGTCAATAAATCTCTCTATGCTTGGAAGGTCCACTTTCTAGTCAGATGTGCACAAGTGACATTTTTTTCCTTTTAAGCTAAGCAGGGGTTCATTTGGATTCCACTCGTGATGATCGAGTTTGACTTCCCATTTTCCTTTAGGTTAAAAAAAAAAGTGTGCATCTTATTGTTGTTTCTAACAGGCAACAAGTGCTAGTTACTCATTTTCCAGCTTTGCTCTGGTCAAACACAGGCATTCCTCAGGGCCATGAACAGCAAACCCAGTTCTCCAATTGCTTTGATCTCTCCAATCTCTCCAAGCTGTGAAAAAAGAACACAAAAGTGAGAATTTTCACCATGTTTTCCAAGAGGAACAAACTAGAGTGAGATGGCATGATTAGGTTGCCGGAGACACAAATCAAGCTTTATTTAGCTTTTTCAAAAAGACTATGATAAGGATGTTCTTTTAGCAAGAGTATCATAGGACTTGCCAAAGACCTTAAAACTGTGTTTATTGGAACTGAGCAGGCACCAGCAGGCATCATCACAACTGAATGAAGCTGTTTAAAACCTGGCAAGACGGTTGCCCACCCTTTTCTTATGAAAGTAAGCATATCAAAGTTATGCTGGGATTTGGGGATCCTGAATGCCACCCATACGGCTTGCCCTGTGTCATAGTCCCACAACCGTCTATGACCAGTTATTTATAACTGGTCAAACAGCCTAAACAAAATCACATATTTACCAGCTTTAACTTTATTTGTTCTTTACCTTCTTGACAAACAAACAAAAAGGGTTTCACTTTTATGGAAAAAATACCAAATGAGTCCTTTCCAGTTGATTAATTAATAGAAAGTCAAATACAGGTCCTAACACCCAGCCCCTTTCTCCTCCTTCCAAGTAGTATGCAGATGAGGCTCTCAAATGCAATGGGGCAGAGAAACCAAATGCAAACTCAAAGCATCCTCCACTGAAAATCATCTATTAAATCTATTCTAGATTATTTCAAGAAAAATCATAAGTCACCGTGTCCTCTATTCTTTGTTCTCCTTTCTATCCTTCCTTTCTTCCATCACCCCACTTTTCCCTGCTTCCTTTGACATAGTGCCAAAGGATGCTTTTTCTGTCTCAGACTCCCCAGACCATGAAGAGTTTTGAAGCTCACCTAGCCCTGCTCTCATATGCTCTGCTGCAGCCTGGCTCCCTGTTGTCTCCAGTGATGGGGAACTAATACCTCCCAGGACTGCCCCTCCCACTCCAGACCAGGTGAGCTTTCCCTGAATAACTTTCCTCTCTGGCATGTGCTTTCTGGGGCTACAGTGGGCAAATGTGGGAGTTGTTTCTCTGTAAAATGGATTAATGTTTTAAAATCTCTGTTTCCCCATACAGATGACCATCGGATTTTCCACACTTCACTTTTATTAAGACAACAAAATATGGTGACATTGGGGATATTTTTAAGCAAAAACATCCAAAACACTTCTTGGCCATGGCATACTAATATTCAGTCGTCTGCATCTAAGTAATAGTTCTACAACAATTGTTTTTCACTGTGAAAAACTGCAAAGACTTCAATTATCAAGCAAAAAAATAATTACATTCATGAAATTATACTTAGGATGAACTATATATATATATATATATATATATATATATATATAAAACCCCATTGCCATCAAGTCAAATCAGACTCATATTGACCCTATGGGACAGAGCAGAACTGCCACATAGGGTTTCCTAGGAGCACCTGGTGGATTTGAACTGCTGACTTTTTGGTTAGCAGCCATAATTCTTAACCACTGTGTCACGAGGGTTTCAATAGATAGATAAGTAGGTAGGTAGGTAGGTAGATATCAAAAGCAAAAAAACAGAGAAAGGAGGTTAAGTTTGATATTGAAAATTTCGTCAACTACAGCCTGCATATTTCTGAGAGTTTAATTGCACCTGCTTGCAAGAGCATCACTTTCTCAGCTCCTTATCATTCCTCAGAGTCCGAGTGGTACAAATTGTTAATGCGCTTAAATGAAAGGTTGGAGGTTCATGACCACCCAAAGGCATCTGAGAGGAAAGAACTGAAAATCTACTTCCGAAAAATCAGCCATCTAAAGTCCTATGGGGCGCAGTTCTGCTCTGACACACATATGGGGTCGCCATGAATCATGATCATCTAGAAGGTTTAATCACTCCTCTGGATTTTGTGTGAGTCATAACAGTTAGCTTATGTTTTCTAATGTTGAGTCTTATCCTCAACTAGACCACCCAGGAGTATCATTCACTAGAGAAATGTACATTGGTCCATGACAGATGGATGCTCACTAGAGATTTGTGGAGGGAAGGAGGGAGGAAACCAGAAAAAAAGGGAGGGAAAGAGGAAGAAAAAATGATTTCCAATTCAGATTTCCTTTTCAATAAAATCAATCAATCAATCTTTGCTAATATTTCTCTCTATTTAAAACTCTATGAAAAAAATCAGCATTGTTTTCATTCTCGCTTATAAACAAAAACCAATAGCTATTAGGTGTTATATTAGAATAATTAAAAGTGAGTGTCAACCATTCCAGAAATTTTCCGTATGTGCAAGACCAACTCTTTAATTATTGCTCTTTTAAGTTTATTCTTCTAATTTTATATCATCAAATTAATGTTTTTTAAAAATCACTCCAAAATAAATTTGTCTCAGTCACTTTTCTACTTTTGAGCAAGTTTTTCTCACATTACATGAGTTAATAGGAAACTGGAATTCTCCTGAGAATTAGTAATATGAAAACTAAGTATGTGTTGCTGCTGGGAAGAGTGTTGGTCTGGAATTCAGGACACCTGTGTTCTAGCCCTGGCTCTGTCACTGGCCATCTTGAGACCGTGAGGTCATGAGACTAGATGACCTAAGTTCCCAACAAGTTCTAGAATTCTATAATTTGAAAAATTTAGAAATTGATATTTAGATCTGACACACATATATACATGACTAAATAATCAACCTGCTGGTAGAAGAATCAAACAGAAATCACAGAGTGGAAAAAAGAAAGACAACATTTGTGTCTCCTATTTAAGGACTTAGCATTAATAGCTATCAGTAGTACCTTTTTCACTGTGTCCTTCAGCTTTTGCACGTTTGTCTGGATGTGCTGGTCATTACCCTGAATATGCTACAAAATGAAAACAAGAGTAACTATTTTAATGTGGTCATGTTGAAGCTTAATAAACCTCAGCCTCTCTATCTGAGGTGTGTTAAAATACACCCAGTATTGAAGCTTCTAGTAATTTTGCCCACAGTGACCTAGATTTCACCAGTGACCTGGATTTCCCAGGCTCTTGAATTCCCTTGGACTCCAAAATTTAGTGACTTCGCTTACATGGGACCTCTCTTCAACCTTAGGAAATCCTACTGAGATATCATTTTGTTGAAAAAGTTGAGGGGTTTGAATAAATTCTTTAGGGAATAAAACCCAAACTGCATCCCATCAAAAAATATGTCCTCAGAACAAGAAAAGGACATAAACGTCACTCAAAACTTTTCTCAGAGTGTTATGTGTTCAGAGGAATCAAATTCACATACCTCTGACTCTGTCACTTCCCAGGACATCAAAAGCAGCAGCGGTCTCTGCATGCCCGCCCTGAACATTAAAACTTCGCACGTGCCTCTTTTTCACTTTCTTTTTGTTTCCTATCCCTCTCCCCCAACAACTTCAACTCCATGGGTCAATTTCCTCATCTAGGCTTTTTCCCTTAAAGCTCCCAACACTTTCCTCATCACATATAACCTGAGTCACTATTTTCAAGGGAAAAGTGAAGATTCCAAACACTTGGTGTTTTAGACCCTGTTCATCACCATAAACTCAAAATGTGACTCAAAGCAAAAACAAATAAACATTCTCTTATTCCAAATGACTTTTGGCAAGGGTGTTGCTGAAGCACCTCTTACTGCCAATATCATGGGAGCAGAGGGGACAGGAGAGGAGGAGGGGAAGAGTAGAGGTTAAGGTGGAGAAAAAAAACAACAAAAAGGTGGAGAAGGGGGCTTTAAATGGAAGAAGAAGAGAAGTAAGGAAAGCAGCTAGGAATGGGGGGACTTGGGCTGAGAGGAGAACTTACACATTGGCTTAGCTTGTTGCTCAGTCTGTCCAGGAAGGGTACCACCTCCTGCATATAGGGCTGGAATCTATCAGACTGTGGAAGCAGCACTTCTACCAGGGTGAAGTTCAGCACCTGCTTCATCAGGTAGCAGTGCTCACTCATCTGCAGAGCCAAAGATAAACAGCAGGGGTCACAAAAGACAGAAATCCAGAAGACCCAAACCATCATCACCACCCTTTAAGTAACCATGGCAGGCACCCTGCCCAGCTTCTCTTGACTAAGCTTACATGGACTCCGTGAAACAGTTTCTCCCCAATGAGACGAACATCAGTGTTGTTATCTGCCAAACTGGCCTGGAAAAGAAGGAAAGACTAAGTAGCTGGACACTGAGGAGACAGAGAGAAGTCTGTAAGTAGAGATGTGCCCCAGCCCCTCCCCCCAGAGCAATCCCATGAAGACCAAAAAAGAATTCAGATGTCTGCATGAGTTTAATAGAATGCAACAAGGAGTGAAGCAAAAAAGAAATCGTTAGATGGGCTACCAAATGGCTCCTCTTTCAGTAAAACTCAATGTTATGTGCCCTAAAGGCCAAAACTAAAGGTCCTCTAGTAAAACCAGCTCTCCAAAGAGTCTATAACCAGCAAAACCCATTGCTGTCGTGTTGTTTCAGACTCATAAAGATCCTACAGGATAGAGCAGAACTACCACATAGCATTTCCAAAGACACCTGGTAGATTCCAACTGCCAAATTTTAGGTTAGTAGCCAAGCTCTTAACCACTGCACTGTCAGGGCTCCAAAGACTATGTAAAAGGACGTAGAAAACTATCTCTGGTCCACCAGTGGGTATAAGTATTGGGTATTTGAAAGTCTTAGAAATGCTCTGAAGAAAATTTTACAAACTATTTAGGTTCCAAGTAAATAAAATGAGAAAGAGAGACTGAGACAAGTACCTCCTTGGCCAGCATGAAGGTGCGGTTGGTGATGTAGGGCTGCTGGAAGTTGGCCTTGTCAAGTCTGCAGTGGGAACTGATGGGCACAGCTGCTCCTTCCTGTACCAAGAGGGCAATGAGCAGGAGGCAGCCGGCAGCCAGAGTCCCCATAAAGGAAGCGATCACAGACTTCTGCACGGTGGCCATTGTAGACAACTCAAACTCCAGCAATTGGCGATCAGGGCAGGAGAGCCTGGTATCAAGGGAATAAGAGGCATGAGCTTAATAAAATGTACCAAGGAGTGAAGGAGTGAGGGAAAAAAAATTAGCCAAGAAGTATCACGTCAAACAAAACAATTATTCTGAGTTTGCTGAAACATTTACCTATTTCGGTGATTCTTCTTGTGATATGGCCGGTAAAAGTTGTTGCTTTTATAGCCCCCAGGACACTAATTTTTTTTTTTTCTGTGTGTGAAATACATGACATCAGCAATAAGCTAATTTCCAGTATTGTCTTCTGAGAACTACCTAACCACCACAGGAGCCCACAAAACACCACCTCCTGTTCTTCCCACCTTGCGACAAGAGTGTTTCCCTAAGACGTCACTTACAAGGGCCCAGGGGGTATTTTCACAGATAAATCCCAGAAATTTTCTAAACCCTACAGATTTTTCAAAGAAAACTATTGCTTTATCTTAGTACATTCCAGGTTTAGTACAATAGTCTTTGAACATCTAGAGTAACTGAGTAAGCATTTTGGTCATGGACTCATTTTCTTACCAGTTTCTCAGATTTTTATCTGACTAGAGGTAATCAGAAATAAAAGACCTATGTCCTATATCCTCTGCTTTAAAGTAAAGGCATCTTGGAGGTAATTCCATTTTAAAACAGAATTATATATATATGGCAACTATTTTAGCATGCTTAACCCTAAACAAGGACTTACGTTTTAAAAATAAAAGTGTTGCCTATTCTAGTCACTGTTTTCTTCCCATATTGGGACTTTCTCTTAAGCAATCATAGCAATTATGGTAGACACAAGTCCATCTTAAAATTTTATTCATTGCATTATAATCAATTTCAATTTAAGTTTAGGAATAAATTCTGAACAATCTGATCACCATTTTTTTGCTTGCAAACATCATTAATAAAAGAATATGGTGGATTCAGAAGATATGAGCCTATTTTGAAATTTTCTGTGCTTATTCTAAATAACACACAAGTTGCAAAATCATATTTCCAAACAATCACATAAATGTTTTTATTATGCTAATGGATTTCAGAAGAGAGAATCTGGCAATACAAGGAACAAAAGTTAACTTTAAATTATGGAGAATACATTGAATCCTAAATGATACCTAAAAACTAGATAGGAGGGGAAGCAAATTTTAGATAAGTCTCCCAGTTCTAAAGTGACAGAAGAGAAATTGGAAAAAGTTAAAACCTTTAGTGAAGCTGACCCTCAGCACAGACGCCCAGACAAGGTAGGCCAACTTGATTGTTCCCCTACCCAAGGTCATCTTCTCCTCACTTACAAAACTTACTCATTTTCTTTCCACAACAATCTATACATCATTAGAGTACGTTTCGTAATTAAGCAATCTACTTTCAAAATACAATTCATCTATTGCTGGGGAAAGGAATGTGAACTAGGGAAATTTAGTTTAATCAGATTTTTCTTTTCAAAACTAGTTAAGATTGGGAGTGTTAAGGAACTGGGAGAAAGGAAATGAATAGTTGTAGAATTTTGAGCTCTTTGTGAGATGGTACATAATGATTGAGTTTTCATTTAATTTTCAGATTAATTCCAGGAGAATTAATATCTTGATAATGTGAACTCATTCCTTCCAAGACCACTGACCATCTCTCTACCACTTAAGATTACCTTTTATACCCTTTGGCAGTGTTTCAATATTTTCTCCACTGAGGTCTTATGTATTATATTTAATTCCTATTTACTTTATGGGAGAAATAAGGTGGTAAGTTGTTAATCATCACTTTCACCTAGGTGTGCATGAGTACCAGATTGGCATGGACAGACTGTTGGGATACTCATCTTCTGAAAACATGGGAAGCAAGGACTTCTTGCCAGGCTCAGAGGAGAGGAGGAAGTAGAAGTACCTGGCAAAGAACAAAACCCAGAGACTAAGGTTTCCAAAGATAAACTTTATATACTTCACAGTTCTGTCCAAAGCTGACCCTGAAGAGACCCAGGACCACTTCCTACAATGCCCACTCCACCCTACCCGTCCCTGCTATGCCCTGCCCACAAAGACACTTGTCAACCACAGCCACCTTTTTCTTCTTCCTGAGGGCTAAAGCTTATGAATCGATACTGCATCTCATCTTAAAGGGAGGGCTATACCCATGGGAATGTGCCATAATATGAACAAGTGTATTTTCTGCTCTAGTAGTGCCAAGTAGTGAAATCAATTTTAAAGACAGAAAACAATGTATATTTCTGCAAATTTATCACCAGTCTTGTGCTTACAGCAAAATTTGACGTTTGCTTCCTAATGTCTGCCATCTACTGTCGTTGATTTAAGGGGCTATTCCATTCTTGTCCTGTATTATTTTGACTAGTACATAAGTATAAAGAATCATAAGTCACATCTGCTTATACCACCAGAGATCCAAAGATGTAGTTAATTAACTGATACCAATGAATAATTTATCCCAATTCTCAAATCAATATTAAGATTATTAATTTTTCTCAAGTGCATTTTGCTGAGGTTACATATTATTTAAAATTATTTAAAAACTGAATTTTAAAAATTCATATTCAAAACTCCAGGTATCTTGGAGAAGTTTTACCAGACCTGCTCAACCTCTTGATAGCAAAATTGTATACCAGATAAACCAGACATTTTTTATATTCTCACAATTCTGTTGAACCTTTTAAAATACGAATGATGAAACAGTTCCATTTCTGAGCTGATCTGGTTTTAAAACATCTCAGAGTTACATCTGCGAAAATGCTCCTTTTCTCCTTTGTCACTGTGCTAATTCAAAGCCTGTGTGTGGCTTTAAGTTAGGGGAAGCATTACTAATTTGGGTTAGTTGGTCAAGATGTCGGTTTGAATCCATGGCAAGTTTGAAATGCATTATGTTTTAAAAGACATGCGATTAGGTTATGACTTCCAGATTATTGCAACGAAATGAACTAAGCTAATAATATTTCATTCTGTTTAAAAAAATAATTACTTTGTTGCTGTTGGGATGTTTTACCAAGAAGGGGTTCTTGAAGGCAGAGCCAACATGGTGCTATAGACAGAAGCACCATGCCATCCCTCTGCAGCAAAGACCAAAAAAACTAAAACAGATACAAATGTCAACTCTGGAACCCTAAGTACCAAATGAAGGAATAAGCTCGGTCAAGCACAGAACGAAAAAGGAAACTGAGAACAGAGAAGGAGGAGAGCTACGGAGTGGAGTCCCATACCAGCTAACATGGCCAGGTTCACCATCTTGGGCTACAGCTGCAAAAGAACTCAGTCAGGGAGTATGGGAAGTCAACTTCACAGAGCTCCCAACTTGTGACAGAGTACTCGGTAACCAGGAATACAGCTTTCCCGCCCCACCACCATTCTTCCCTGTACGAGGCCTCTACCTCTTGCCCATGGGCCATGGTTCCTCAGCCAGAGAGAGAGATCAGCTCACTACTGCCCAGATTCGCCATCTTGGACCTGAGCCACCAAGGACTGTGGACAGGGTGTACTGGAAGGCTTCTCCACAGAGCTCGTAGCAGGAGACAGAGAACCTGGTAACCAGGGATATACCTTTTCCCACTCCCTACCCTTCTTCCTTTTATGCTGCCCAGCTGCTTGCCAACAGTCCACAGTTGCTTGTTGAGACATAGTAGCTCACTGCTGCCAGGGTCTATCCTGCTCCCAGCAGCACCATTTTTTCATTTTTTTTTTTTGTTTGTATTTTTGATATTTTTTGCTTGTTTGTTTTTGGTTTTTTGGCTTTGTTTTTGTTGCTTCTCACTCCCTTCCTTCCTTTTCTTTCCCCTGCCCAGGTAGTCCCACATGCAATCCCCTCAGATTCTTTACAGGCTCTGATTTTTGGTTGTTTGCTTTGTTCTTTTTTTTTTTTTTTTTAAAGCTTTTTTTGATGTTTTTCTCTCACCCTGCCTTCTTTTTCTTTCTCCTGCCCAGCTACCCCCATGTGCCATCCACTCCCCTTCTTAACGGGTTGTGAGTTTTTGTTTTGTTTGCTTTGTTCCTTTTTATAATTATTTATTTTTTGTGTGTGTTTGTTCATGTGTGTGGGTTTTTTTGTTTGTTTATTTGTCTGGGTTTTTTGGCTTTTTGTGGTTGTTCTTGCTTTTGTCTCTCTCCCTTCCTTCTTTTTTTTTCTCCCACCCAGCTATCCCTGTGTGCCATCCCCTCCCCTTTCTGATGGGCTGTGATTTCCTTGGTTTATTTCCCTGTTCTTTTTTTGGTCTTGTTGTTGTTTGTTTGTTGGCCTTTTTGTTGCTTTTCTCTCTATCCCTTCCTTCCTTTTCTTTCTCCCACCCAGCTAGAGCCCTGTGCTGTCTGCTCCCCTTCCTGACTGGCTGTAATTCTTTTTGTTTGCTTTTTTTTTTTTTTTTTTGGTAGTCTCTTTTTCTTTTTCTTCTTTTTTTTCTCTTTCTTCTCTCTCCCTCCTTTCCATCCCTTCCTTTCTCCCACCCACCCAGCACTGTGCATCAACTCCACCCCTTCTAGACAGACCACTCTGCACAGCTCAGTAGAAGAGTCACTGCACATGATCTCTTCAGGTCTGCAATGCTGTCACTAACTGGCTCCCTCAGTGCCATTTTATTTCTTGTTTGTTTATTGTTTCGTCTCTCTCTTTCTCTTCCTTCCTTTCCTTTCTCCCATCAACCCAGCTCGATGTGCCATCCCCAACTTTTTGGTGGGCTCTGCTCTGCCAATCAGCTGGAGAGCCTCTGGCACATGGCCTCCCCAGGTTTGTGCCACCACCACCAGCCAACTTCCACAGCACCATATTTTTTATTTTTCTTTATCTTTCCCCTTCTCCTTTTCCTTTGCTTTCCTACATAAGCCCTGCACTGCCCCTGCCCCATCCTGAAGAATCCTGCTTTGCCACCCAGCAAGAAGGGCACAAACAAACAAAAGATTCAGTACAGGCGAGTAAGAAAAAGAAAGAAAAGTCAGCACCACAGGAAAAAAGCACTACAAAATGACACCAATAAACTCACATCTATCAATAATCCCACTGAAAATAAATGGCTTAAATGCACCCATAAAGAGACACAGCATGACAGAATGGTTAAAAAAAAAAAAAAAGACCCATCAATATGCAGTTTACAAGAGACATGTATTAGAAATGAAGATATAAATTTACTAAAAATCATAGGATGGAAAAATATATCAGGCAAAGAGCACCACAAAAGAGCAGGAGTGGCGATACTAATCTCAGATAAAATCAACTTTAAAACAAAATCCACCATTAAAGACAAAGAAGGCCATTATATAATGATTAAAGGGACAATCCACCATGAAGACATAACCATAATAAATATCTACACACAAAATGATTGGAATCCAGAATACAAAAAAAAAACTCTAACAGCACCCCAAAAAAGAAATTGATAGTTCTACATTAATAGTAGAAGGCTTTAACACACCACTCTCAGAAAAGGACAGGACACCTAGAAAGAAACTCAACAAAGATACAGAAGATCTAAAGGCCACAATCAGCCAACGTGAACTCATAGACATATATAGAATTCGCCACCCAACAGCTGCCAAGTACATATTCTTTTCCAACACACATGGAATGTTCTCCAGAATAGACCACATCTCAGGACACAAAGCAACCCTCAAGAAAACCAAAAAGAGTTTAATACAAAGTATCTTCTGTAGTCACAATGCCATAAAGTAGAAGCTAACAACAGCAAGAACAAGGAAAAAAAATCAAATATATGGGAACTGAATAACACCCTTGGAAAACCACTGGGTAATAGAAGAAATCAAAAGTCAAATAAAAGAATTCCTAAAATGAAAACACATCATACCAAAACCTTCAGGGCACAGCAAAGGGAGTGCTCACAGGTCATTTTATAGCAATACATGCACACATCAAAAAAGAAGAAAATGACAAAATCAAAATTTCAGGTACACAGCTCAAACAAATAGAAAGCCAACAGCAAAAGAAGCCCACAGCCACTAGAAGAAAGAAAATAGTAAAGATCAGAGCAGAAATAAATGAAATAGAAAAACAATAGAAAGAATCAACAAAACCAAAAGTTGGTTCTTTGAAAAGATCAAGAAAACATTGACCAAATTGACAAAAGAAAAACAGGAGGGGACTCAAATAACCCAAATAAGAAATAAAATGGTGGGCATTACAACAGACCCAACTGAAATAAAAAGGATCATAACAGTACTATGAAAAACTATACTCCAACAAATTTCAAAACCTAGAGGAAGTGGAAAAATTTCTAGAAACGCACTACCTATCCAAAATAACACAAACTAAATTTGAAAGCCTGAACACACCTATAATAAGGGACTGAAAAGGTAATTAAAAAACTTCAAACAACAACAAAAAAAAACCCTGGCCCAGATGGCATCACTGAAGAATGCTACCAAACCTTCAGAGAAGACCTCACATCAGTACTATTCAGACTATTTCAGAACATAGAAATGGAAGGGGTACTTCCAAATTAATTCTATGAAGCCAACATAACCCTGATGACAAACTCAGGCAAAGATACCACAAAAAGAGAAAATTACAGACCAATATCCCTCATGAATAGAGAGGCAAAAATTCTTGCATCTCTATTCATGAGAGATGCTGTTGTTGTTAGGTGCTCTCGAGCCGGTTTCTACTCATAACAATCCTGTAAAACAGAGTAGAACTGACCCATAGGGTTTCCAAGGAGTGGCTAGTGGATTCGAACTACCAACCTTTTGGTTAACACCCAACGTCTTAACCACTATGCAACCAGGGCTCCAACAAAATTCTAGCCAATAGATTTTAGCATCACATCAAAAAAAAAAAAACACCTAGGCCAACTAAGACTCATAATGGGTATGCAAGAATGATTCAAGATTAGAAAATCAATCAATGTACTCTGCCACATAAATGAAAGAATCACATGATCATCTCAATTGACTCAGAAAATCATTCAGCAAAGTCCAACATCCATTCCTGATAAAATCTTTCAATAAAATAGATGTAGAAGGAAAATTCCTCAACATAATAAAGGGCATCCACACAAAACCAACAGGCAACATCATTCTCAATGGAGAGAGGCTGAAAATGTTCCCTGTGAGAACAAGAACAAGACAAGGATGCCCTTTATCACCACTCCTATTTAACAATGTGCTGGAAGTCTTAGAGCAGTAAGGCAAGAATAAGGAATAAAGGCACCAAACTGGTAAGGAAGAAGTAAAACTGTCCCTGTTTGTGGAAGATATGATACTATACATAGAAAATCCAGAAGACTCCATGAGAAAACTACTGGAACTAATAGGAAGATTCAGCAGAGTAGCAGGATACAAGAACAGGCAAATATCCGTTGGATTCCTATACACGAATAAAGAGAACTGTGGAAAGGAAATCAGGAAAACAATACCATTTATAAAAGTCCCTAAAAAAGTAAATAAAATACTTAGGAATAAATCTAACCAGGGATGTAAAAGACTATACAAAGAAAACTACAAAACACTACTACAAGAAACCAAAAGAGACCTACATAAATGGAAAAACATACCATGTTCATGGATAGGTGGACTAAACTTTGTGAAATTGTCAATTCTAGCCAAAGCAATCTACATATACAAGGCAATCCTGATCCAAATCCCAACAGCTAACTTTAAACACATGGAAAAACCTTTCATTAACTTTGTGTGGAAAGGGAAGATGTCCAGGATAAATAAAGCACTATTGAATAAATTAGGAGGACTCACACTACCTGACCTCAGAACCTACTGTACAGCTGCAGTAGTCAAAACAGCTTTGTACTGGAATAATGACAGGCATTGACCAATAGAACAGGATTGTGAACACAGATGTAAATGCATCCACCTACGGTTACCTGATCTTTGACAAAGACACAAAGTCCATTAAATGGGGGTAAGACACTCTTTGAAACAAATGGTACAGGCAAAATAGGATGTCCATCTCCAAAAAAGTGAAACGGGACCTATACCTCACACCATACACAAAAACTGATTCAAAATGAATCAAAAAGCTAAATACAAAACCAAAAATTGTAAATATCATAGAAGAAAATTAGGATCAATGCTAGATGTCCTAATACAAGGCATTAACAGGATATAAACCATAACTAAAAATACACAAACACCACAACATACGCTAGATAACTGGGATCTTCTAAAAATTAAACATTTATGCTCATCAAACAAATTCACCAAAAGAGGAAAAAGAGAACCTACAGACTAGGTGAAAAAAAATCAGCTATGAAAAATTTGGCTAAAGTCTATTCTCTAAAATCTACAGGAAAATCCAACACCTCTACAACAAAAAGTCAAATAATCCAATTAAAAAATGAGCAAAGGAAGTGAACAGATGCTTCACCAAAGAAGACATTGAAGTGGCTGACAGATACAGATGTGCGATCAACAGCCATTAAAACCAACCAAACCAAACCAGTTGCTGTCGAGTCGATTCCCACTCATAGTGACCCTATAGGACAGAGTACAACTGCCCCATAGAGTTTCCAAGGAGCGCCTGGTAGATTTGAACTGCCGACCTTTTGGTTAGCAGCGGTAGCACTTACCCACTACGCCACCAGCTTTCCCCAACAGCCATTAGAGAAATGTAAATCAAAACCACAATGAGTGTGATGGTAAAGATTGTGTGTCAACTTGGCTGGGCCGTGAATCTTAGTGTTTGGATGTAATCACCCCAATTATGGGATCTGCTGTGAGTGGCCAATCAGTTGAGAGAGAGCTTCCTTGCTATGTAGCCTAACCCAGTAACCCGGTGCCCTTGAGTCGATTCCTACTCATAGCGTCTCTATGCCTATGTTCCTATATAAACGGATGTTGGATTTTCAGTTCTTTCCTCTCAGATGCCTCTGGGTGGTCATGAACCTCCAACCTTTCATTTAAGCGCATTAACAATTTGTACCACTCGGACTCTGAGGAATGATAAGGAGCTGAGAAAGTGATGCTCTTGCAAGCAGGTGCAATTAAACTCTCAGAAATATGCAGGCTGTAGTTGACGAAATTTTCAATATCAAACTTAACCTCCTTTCTCTGTTTTTTTGCTTTTGATATCTACCTACCTACCTACCTACCTACTTATCTATCTATTGAAACCCTCGTGACACAGTGGTTAAGAATTATGGCTGCTAACCAAAAAGTCAGCAGTTCAAATCCACCAGGTGCTCCTAGGAAACCCTATGTGGCAGTTCTGCTCTGTCCCATAGGGTCAATATGAGTCTGATTTGACTTGATGGCAATGGGGTTTTATATATATATATATATAAATTTCATCCCAAGTATAATTTCATGAATGTAATTATTTTTTTGCTTGATAATTGAAGTCTTTGCAGTTTTTCACAGTGAAAAACAATTGTTGTAGAACTATTACTTAGATGCAGACGACTGAATATTAGTATGCCATGGCCAAGAAGTGTTTTGGATGTTTTTGCTTAAAAATATCCCCAATGTCACCATATTTTGTTGTCTTAATAAAAGTGAAGTGTGGAAAATCCGATGGTCATCTGTATGGGGAAACAGAGATTTTAAAACATTAATCCATTTTACAGAGAAACAACTCCCACATTTGCCCACTGTAGCCCCAGAAAGCACATGCAAGAGAGGAAAGTTATTCAGGGAAAGCTCACCTGGTCTGGAGTGGGAGGGGCAGTCCTGGGAGGTATTAGTTCCCCATCACTGGAGACAACAGAGAGCCAGGCTGCAGCAGAGCATATGAGAGCAGGGCTAGGTGAGCTTCAAAACTCTTCATGGTCTAGGGAGTTTGAGACAGAAGAAGTATCCTTTGGCACTATGTCAAAGGAAGCAGGGAAAAGTGGGGTGATGGAAGAAAGGAAGGATAGAAAGGAGAACAAAGAATAGAGGACACGGTGACTTATGATTTTTCTTGAAATAATCTAGAGTAGATTTAATAGATGATTTTCAGTGGAGGATGCTTTGAGTTTGCATTTGGTTTCTCTGCCCCATTGCATTTGAGAGCCTCATCTGCATACTACTTGGAAGGAGGAGAAAGGGGCTGGGTGTTAGGACCTGTATTTGACTTTCTATTAATTAATCAACTGGAAAGGACTCATTTGGTATTTTTTCCATAAAAGTGAAACCCTTTTTGTTTGTTTGTCAAGAAGGTAAAGAACAAATAAAGTTAAAGCTGGTAAATACGTGATTTTGTTTAGGCTGTTTGACCAGTTATAAATAACTGGTCATAGATGGCTGTGGGACTATGACACAGGGCAAGCCGTATGGGTGGCATTCAGGATCCCCAAATCCCAGCATAACTTTGATATGCTTACTTTCATAAGAAAAGGGTGGGCAACCGTCTTGCCAGGTTTTAAACAGCTTCATTCAGTTGTGATGATGCCTGCTGGTGCCTGCTCAGTTCCAATAAACACAGTTTTAAGGTCTTTGGCAAGTCCTATGATACTCTTGCTAAAAGAACATCCTTATCATAGTCTTTTTGAAAAAGCTAAATAAAGCTTGAATTGTGTCTCCGGCAACCTAATCATGCCATCTCACTCTAGTTTGTTCCTCTTGGAAAACATGGTGAAAATTCTCACTTTTGTGTTCTTTTTTCACAGCTTGGAGAGATTGGAGAGATCAAAGCAATTGGAGAACTGGGTTTGCTGTTCATGGCCCTGAGGAATGCCTGTGTTTGACCAGAGCAAAGCTGGAAAATGAGTAACTAGCACTTGTTGCCTGTTAGAAACAACAATAAGATGCACACTTTTTTTTTTAACCTAAAGGAAAATGGGAAGTCAAACTCGATCATCACGAGTGGAATCCAAATGAACCCCTGCTTAGCTTAAAAGGAAAAAAATGTCACTTGTGCACATCTGACTAGAAAGTGGACCTTCCAAGCATAGAGAGATTTATTGACAACATTTTGCCCTCTCTGGATCCTACAGCTGCCTTTTCTTCATCTGACCCTAGTTCTTGGGACTTGAGCTAGAAGCTTACCTGCCTATCTTGGGATTCATTGATCTTCACAGCCTGTGAGCAAGAGTTCTGCTCTCCAACCTACCAATCTTTGGTTCACCAGCCCTTGAGGCTACTTGAACCAGGAGAAGCCTTTTAGTCTTGCCAGCATCTTGGGATTCATAGACTTGCCAATCTTGGGTTTGCCAGCCCATCTGGCTACATGAATCAGGAAAAGCCTCTACCCTGATTCACGGACTTGGGATGTTCCAGACTCTACAATTGCATGAGCTGTTTCCTTGATATAAATCTATATATATACATATATATTTATACACTTTACTGGTTTTGCTTCTCTAGAGAACCCATCCTAAGACATCGAGATACCAACTCACCCCAACCTTATTGGCATGAATCAAAAAAAAAAAAAAAAAAAACCCAGAAAATAACAAATGCTGGAGAGGCTGCAGGGAGATTGGAACTCTTGGGCACTTCTGGAAGGAAGGCATGATGATACAACCATTTTGGAAAATAGCATGGCTCTTTCTTAAAATGCTAGAAATAAAAATACCATAAGACACGGCAATCCCATTCCTGAGAACAATCCAAGAGAAATAAGAGCCTTCACACGAATATACATATGCACACCTATGACCACTGCAGCATTGTTCACAGTAGCAAAAAGATGGAAACAACCTAGGTGCCCATCAACAGATGAATGCATAAACAAACTATGGTACATACACACAATGGAATGCTACACAATGATAAAGAACACTGATTGATCTGTGACGCAACTCACAACATGGATGAATCTGGCGGGCGTTATGCTGAGTGAAATAAGTCAAGCACAAAAGGACAAATATTGTATGAAGCCACTATCATAAAAACCCATGAAAAGGTTTACACACAAAAAGAAACAAACTTTGATCGTTTTGAAGGAGGGGAGGGATGGGAGGGAAAAACAAAGACTAAATAGATAATAGATAAGTGGTAAATTTGGTGAAGAGTAAGACAGTACACAATACTGGGGAAGCCAGCACAATTTGTCCAAGGGAAGGTCATAGAAGCTCCATAAACACATCCAAACTCCTTGAGGGACCAGATTACTAGGATGAGGGCTGTGAGGATCATGGTTTCAGGGAACATCTAGCTCAATTGGCATGCCATAGTTTATAAAGATAACGTTCTACATTCTACTTTGGCGAGTAGTGCCGGGGATCTTAAAAGCTTGTGAGCAGACACCAAAGATACTCCACTGGTCTCACCCTGTCTGGAGCAACAGATAATTAAGAAAACCAAAGACCCATGGAGAGAGATGCCAGTGAGGAGTGAGCATCTAGGATCAGATGGACACTTGAGACTAGGTTGGCATATCCTGCCTGGAGGGGAGATGAAAAGATAGAGGGGGTTAGAAGCTGGTGGAATAGACACGAAAAGAGAGAGTGGAGGGAGGGAGCAGGATGTCTCATCAGGGGGAGAGCAGTTGGGAGTATATAGCAAGGTGTATGTAAGTTTTTGTGTGAGAGGCTGATTGATTTGTAAACTTTCACTTAAAGCACAATAATAATAATTAAAAAAAAAAAAAGAAGAAAAGAAAAAACGAAAGAGGCAAGGGGAAAGATTAGTCCAAGGGACTAATGGACCACAAGTTCTACAGCCTCCACCAGACTGAGTCCAGCACAACTAGAGGATGCTTGGCTCTCACCACTGACTGCTCTGACAGGGATCACAATAGAGAGTCTCAGAGACAGCTGGAGGAAAATGTAGAACAAAATTCTAACTTACACACACACACACACACAAATACCAGACTTACTGATCTGACATAGACTAGAGAAATCTGGGGAGTATGACCCCCAGACACATTTTTAGCTCAGTAATGATGTTATTCCTGAGGCTTGCCATTCAGCCAAAGATTAGACAGGCCAGTTAAAAAAAAAAAAAAAAAAAAAAGAGACTAAATGGGCACGCCAGCCCAGGGGGTGGACAAGAGAACAGGAGGGAAGAGAAGAGCTGGTAATGGAGAGCCCAGGGTCAAGAGGGTGAAAATGTTGACATGTCATGAGGTTGGTAACCAATGTCACAAAATAACATGCATATTAATTGATTAATGAGAAACTAGTTTGCTCTGTACACCTTCATCTACAGTACAATAAAAAAAATTTTTTTTAAAGAAGGCATTCTTGAACCCACTTTTAATAATAATAAAGATACAGTAATAGCATAACAATTGAGTAACAGTGGCCTTAGGATTAATCCAAAGTGGGCTTGCTTTTGAGAAAAATCACAGAATATACCTGAATATTGATAAGGGAATTGGAATTTAAAATTTGCTAATATTAACTAGGAAACCCTGGTGGTGTAGTGGGGCAGTTCTACTCTGTCCTGTAGGGTCCCTATGAGTCAGAATCAACTTGATGGCAACGGGTTTGGCTTTTGGGGGGAATATTAATTAATATGCCTTTAGAGAAAGTAGGTCTTGCAAAATTCTATTATGTGATCTCCAGCTTCATTTCTATCACCAAGGTCGTATTTTCCAGCTACTTATCCTTTTTCTTTGTTCCCAACTTTTGCATTCCAATTGCCAGCAATTATCAATGCATCTTGATTGCATGTATGATCAATTTCAGACTGCAGAAGTTGGTAAAAAAAAAAAAAAAAAAACTTCAATTACTTCATCTTTCGCATTAGTGGTTGGTGAATAAATTTGAATAAAATTCACATTAACTACTCTTCCTTGTATGTGTGTGGTGGTCTATACAAGTGGACCTCACTGGATGGAATACACAGGAATTAAATCAACTACACCTGTGGGAATAAACAATGGAGAAGCTCAATATCATCCGTCAGAACAAGGCTGAGGCTGACTGTGGAACAGACCATCAATTGCTCACATGCAAGTTCAAGTTGCAGTTGAAGACAATTAAAACAAGTCCACAAGAGCCAAAGTATGACTGTGAGTATATTGCACTTAGTTTAGAGACAATTCTTATTTACCTAGTGCTACTATAACAGAAATACCACGAATTGATGGATTTAACAAACAGAAATTTAGACTTTCACACTCTAGGAAGCTAGAAGTCTGAATTCAGGGTGCAGCTCCCAGGGAATACTGTCATTCTCTGTCATTTCTGGGGGAAAGTCCTTATCATCAATCTTCCCCCGGTCTAGGAGCTTCTTAGTGCAGATACTCCAGGTCCAAAAGATGTGCTCTGCTCCTGCCACTTTTTTCTGCTAGCATGAGGTCTACCACCTGTCTGCTTTATTCTCATTTTTATATCTCAGAAGAGATTGACTCAAGATACAACCTAATCCTGTAGATTGAGTCCTGCTTCGTTAACATAACTGCCTCTAATCCTACCTCATTAACATCGTAGAGGTCGGGATGTACAACACATAGGATAATCATATCAGATCACAAATGGTGAATGACTGACCACCCAATACTGGGAATCATGGCCTAGCCAAGTTGATACACATTCTGGGGACACAATTGAATCCATAACACAATCTCAAGAATAGATTTGACCCACCAAACACTACTGATCAAAGAACAGAAAAGTTGTGGGATGACATCCAGGAAATCATAGGTGAAGAAAGAAAAAGGTCATTGAAAACATGGGCAAGAAAGGAAAACACCAAAATGGAAATCAGAAGAGACTATGAAACTTGCTCTTGAAAGTACAGTAGCTAAAGCAAATGGAAATAATGAAGTAAGAGAGCTTAACAGAAAATTTCAAAGACCACCTCAAAAAGACAAAGTATTAAAATGAAATGTGCAAAGGCTGGAGTTAGAAAACCCAAAGGGAAGGAAATGTTCATCATTTCTCAACCTGAAAGAACTAAAGAAAATACTCAAGCCTCACATTGCACTAGTGAAAGATTCTATGAGTAAAATACTGAACGACACAGGAAGCATCAAAAGAAGTTGGAAGGAATACACAGAGTCACTCTACCCAAAAGAATTGGTCAACATTCAACTATTGCAGGGGGTAGCATACGGTCAAGAACCAACGGTACTGAAGGGAGAAATCCAAGTTGCACTGAAGGAAGGGCAAAAAACAAAGCCCTAGAAATTGACAGAATACCAATTGAGATGTTTAAACAAACAGATGCAGCGCTGAAAGCACTTGCTTGTACATGGCAAGAAATTTTGAATAGAGCTGCCTGGCCAATCTACTGGAAGTGATCTATAATTGTGTCCATTCCAAAGAAAAGCAATCCACAAAATGTGGAAATTTTCAAACAACATCATTAATACCACATACAAGTAAGATTTTGCTGAAGATAATTCAAAAACAATTGCAGAAATATATTGACAGAGAACTGCCAGAAACTCAAACCACATTCAGGAGAGGACATGGAACAAGGGATATCATTGCTGATGTCAGATGGATTTTGGCTGAAAGCAGAGAACACGAGGAAGATATTTACCAACGTTTTAATGACTATGCAAATGTATTGGGCTGTGTAGGTTATAACAAATTATGGAAAACATTTCGAAGAATGGAAATCTCAGAACACTTAATTGTGCTCATGAGGAACTTATACATAGACCAAGAGACAGTTTTTCAATCAGAAGAAGGGATATTGGGTGGTTTAAAATCAGAAATGTGTGGGTCAGGGTTGTATCTTTTCTTTTCAAGATGAATGCTGAACATATAGTCCAAGAAACTGGCTATTACGAAGAAGGCAGCATCAGAATTGGAAGAAGACTCATTACCAACTTGTGATATGCAGATGGTACAACCTTGCTTGCTGAAAGTAAAGAGAACTTGACACACTTACTGAGGAAAAATCAGAGGCTACAGCCTTCAGTATGGATTACACCTCAACAAAAAGAAAAGAAAAATTCTCACAACTGGACCGATAAGCAACATCATGATAAAGGCAGAAAAGTTTGAAATTGGCAAGGATTTCATTTTACTTTGATCCACATTCTACACCTATGGTTGCAACAGTCAAGAAATCAGGTGACATATTGCATGGGGCAAATATGCTGCAAGATCTCTTTCAAGTGTTAAAAAGTAATCACTTTGAGCATTCAGCATTTGGGGCTCATATCCAGAGGTATTAACTCCACTTTATCTACCAGTGAAACTGTATCTCAGGCGATGAGTGTTCATCAATGTGATTATCTCACCACCAGACTTGACCTATTCCTTGACAAACAGAAACTTAACAGTCTTTGAAACCCTACAGTGAGTGGTGATTGGCAACTGGACGAACAACTGGGGAGTAGCCTCTAAAATAAACCCATGGTTTCTGATTGTTTGGAGAAGGAAACACTTTAGACAGCTGACCACTTATATTCACTGTCTATAAACGGATCTACACAATTTCTTGAAGCCGTTTCCCCCAAGGAACCACTCTTCAGTTCCACTCTTCATCTGCCCACTTCTCCTTGGTAGGACTAGTCCAACTTTTATCTTTACCTCTGCTCTCTCTACTCTGTACCACTGCAGAAATACTAAAGATATACAACTTTATCCCTCTCAACATGTTTCATAATATCGTGCCAATCTTCCACCCACAAGACTTCTCTATCAGTGCTAAGCTCCACTATTAGAGAAGACACCTAAAATACGTTCAAAAACCAAATCCATGGCCATCGAGTTGATTCCGCCTGCTAGGACCCTACTGGACAGAGTAGAACTGCCCCCTAGGGTTCCATGGAGGAGCGGGTGGATTCCAACTACTGACTATTTTGGTTAGCAGCCATAGGTCTTAACCACAGCTCCGCATTCTCTTATTGCCTGACTTAAGGAAACGATGGAGAATGCCCCCACTACTAGGCTAACTAGAACAAAACCGTTCATCGACAACAATAGAAGCTGCCTGATTTCCTTCTGAATTATATCACCCCTTTCTTTTATCTACAAACTGCTAATAATGCAGATGGGTGCTTTTCAGTATCTTACTTACCTTTTTCAGTTTCAGAGTTACGTGCTGAATCAACTTAATAAAACTGTTTAGGCAATACAGCAAAAACTCTTGAAATCAGAAAGACCTGGTTCAATAAAGGTCAATATATATGGTTAAACAAAGTGTCTCTGATTCAATTTTCTCATCTTCAAAATGGGAATAATAGGAATTCCCACCTCATTGGCTTATAGTGAAGAAAAAAGTCATTTATATGTGGTTCTTGGCCCAGTTAGTAAATGAGAATGGTTAGATGATGATGATGATGATGATAATTTTGAAGGGAAAAAACCAGAAAGCCAAAAGATTTAGGAAATCAAATTATTTATTGAGGTCAAATACACATATTACATAATTATTATCATAAATAATAATAGTCTTAAAATCAAGTAGGAATATAATACATTCCTATAAATAAATTCATATAAATAAAATCTATGCTTATAACAATAAATAAATCAATAAATATAAAGTATTTGTTATATGGAAGCACAAAGTTATTTAAGGGTTCTTTTCTCCCCTCCGCCCCCTAAAGGAACAGGAAGCAATCTTTTTTGTGGGAATAGATAGTTACTTAAAAAATACAATATTTTCTCTGTGTAAGACACCAGTTGCAATAAAATGCTATCAATAAATCTATTTATGCTTAAAAGGTCCACTTTCTAGTCAGACATACACAAGGGACATTTTTTCCTTTTTAAGCTAAGCAGGGGTTAATTTGGAATCCACCCATGATGGTCAAGTGTGACTTCCCATTTTCCTTTAGGTAAAAGAAAGAAAAAAAAAAAAAGATCATCTTATTGTTCTTTCTAACAGGCAAGAAGGGTTAGGTATTCATTTTCCAGCTTTGCTCTAGTCAAACACAGGCATTCCTCAGGGCCATGAACAGCAAACCCAGTTCTCCAATTGCTTTGATCTCTCCGCTCTCTCCAAGCTGTGAAATAAGAACACAAAAGTTTGAGCATTTCCACCATGTTTTCCATAGAGGAACAAATCAGAGTGAGGTTGCTGGAGACACAAATCAAGCTTTATTTAGCTTTTTCAAAAAGACTATGATGAGGATGTTCTTTTAACAAGAGTAACATAGGACTTGCCAAAGACCTTAAAACTGTGTTTATTGGAACTGAGTAGGCACCAGCAGGCATCATCACAACTGCACTGCACATGAATGAAGATGTTTAAAACCTGGCCAGAGGCTTGGTCACCCCTTTCCTTGCCAAAGTAAGCATATCAGTTATGCTGGGACTTGGGGATCCTGAATGCCATTCATGTGCCTTGCCCTGTGTCATAGTCCCACAACCGTCTATGACCAGTATTTATAACAACTCAGCTCAAATAGCCTAAACAAAATCACATATTTACCAGCTTTAGCTTTTTTTGTTCTTCACCTTCTTGACAAACAAACAAAAATGTTTCACTTTTATGGGAAAAATACCAAATGAGTCCTTTCCAGTTGATTTAATTAATAGAAAGTCAAATACAGGTCCTAACACCCAGCCCCTTTCTCCTCCTTCCAAGTAGTATGCAGATGAGGCTCTCAAATGCAATGGGGCAGAGAAACCAAATGCAAACTCAAGCATCCTCCACTGAAAATCATCTATTAAATCTATTCTAGATTATTTCAAGAAAAATCATAAGTCACCGTGTCCTCTATACTTTGTTCTCCTTTCTATCCTTCCTTTCTTCCATCACCCCACTTTCCCCTGCTTCCTTTGACATAGTGCCAAAGGATACTTTTTCTATCTCAGACTCCCGAGACCATGAAGAGTTTTGAAGCTCACCTAGCCCTGCTCTCATACGCTCTGCTGCAGCCTGGCTCCCTGTTGTCTCCAGTGATGGGGAACTAATACCTCCCAGGACTGCCCCTCCCACTCCAGACCAGGTGAGCTTTCTTTGAATAATTTTTTTTCTCTTGCATGTGCTTCCTGGCGCTACAGAAAAAAAGTACAATCACTCTTCCACAGGGCAAATGTGGGCGTCGATTCTCTGTAAAATGGACTAACGGTTTTAAAATCTGTTTTCCCATACACATCACCATCAGATTTCTCTTACTTCGCTTTTATAAAGGCAACAAAATATGCTGACATCAGGGATATTTTTAAGCAAAAAGTCCAAAATGCTTCCTGGCCATGGCATACTAGTATTCAGTCATCTGCATCTAAGTAATAGCTCTGTAACAATTGTTCTTCATAATGAAAAACTGCAAAGCCTTCAATTACCAAAGGAAAAAATAATTACGTTCATGACATTATAATTGGGAAGAAATTAAAATATATATATATTAAACCCCATTGCTGGCAAGTCGATTCCTACCCATATCGACCCTGTGGGACAGAGTAGAACTGCCCCATAATGTTTCCAAGGAGCGCCTGGTGGATTCGAATTGCTGACTTTTTGGTTAGCACCTGTTAACTCTTGCCATAACTTTATGTCAGCAGGGTTTTCATAGAAGGATAGATAGATAGATAGACAGACAGACAGATAGGTAGGTAGGTAGATATCAAGATCAAAAAAAACAGAGAAATGAGGTTAAGTTTGATATTGAAAATCTCATCAACTACCCCCTGCATATTTCTGAGAGTATAACTACACCTGCTCCCAAGAGCATCACTTTCTTTGCTACTTATCATTCCTCAGAGTCCCTGAGTGGTAGGAATGGTTAACACACTTAAATGAAAGGTTGGAGGTTCATGTCCACCCAGAGGCATCTGAGAAGAAAGGACTGGAGATCTGCTTCTGAAAAATCAGCCAGTGGAGCACAGTTCTACTCTGACACACATGTGATGTCGCCATGAATCTGGATTGACTAGAAGGTAACTGGGTTAACCATTCCTCTGGATTTTGTGTGAGTCACAACAGTTAGCTTCAGTCTTCTGATGTTAAGTCTTATGCACAACTAGACCACCCAAGAGTATCATTCACTACAGAAATGTACATTGGTCCATGATAGATAGATGCTCATTAGAGATTTGTTGAGGGAAGGAGGGAGAAAACCAGAAAAAAGAGAAACGAAGAAGAAGAAAAAATGACTTCCAATTCAGACTTCCTTTCAATAAAATCAATCAATCAATCTTTGCTAATGTTTTCACTCTGTTTAAAACTCTATTTAAAAAATCAGCATGGTTTTCATTCTCGCTTATAAACAAAAACCAATAGCTATTAGGTGTTATACTGGAATAATTAAATGTGAGTATCAGCCATTCCAGAAATTTTCCCTATATGCAGGACCAACTCTTTAATTATTGCTTTTCTAAGTTTATTTCTCCAAATTTTAAATCATCAAACTAATGTTTTTTAAAAATCACTCCAAAATAAATCTGTCTCAATCACTTTTCTACTTCTGAACAAGTTTTTCTCACCGTACATGAGTCAATAGGAAACTGGAATTCCTCTGAGAAGTGATAATATGAAAACTAAGTATGTGTTGCTGCTGGGAAAAGTGCTGGACTGGAATTCAGGACACCTGTGTTCTAGTCCTGGCTCTGTCACTGGCCATCTTGAGATCATGAGGTTATGAGACTAGATGACCTAAGTTCCCAATAAGTTCTAGAATTCTAAGATTTGAAAAATTTAGAAATTGATTTATAGATTTAGGGACACACATATTTATATGACTAAATAATCAACCTGCTGCTGGAAGAATCAAACAGAAATCACAGAGTGGAAAAAAGAAAGACAACATTTGTTTCTCCTATTTAAGGACTTAGCATTAATAGTTATCAGTAGTACCTTTTTCACTGTGTCCTTCAGCTTTTGCACGTTTGTCTGGATGTGCTGGTCATTACCCTGAATATGCTACAAAATAAAAACAAGAGTAACTGTTTTAATGTGGTCATGTTGAAGCTTAATGAACCTCAGCCTCTCAGAAGCATGTTACGATTCACCTGGGAATAAAGTTTTTAGTAATTTTGCCCACAGTGACCTAGATTTCACCAGTGACCTGGATTTCCCAGGCTCTTGAATTCCCTTGGACACCAAAATTTAGTGACTTCCCTTACATGGGACCTCTCTTCAACCTTAGGAAATCCTACTGAGGTTTCAGTTTGTTGAAAAAGTTGAGGGGCTTATGCAAAGTCTCTCGGGAATAAAATTAGAACTATATCTCATCAAAAAATATGTCCTCAGAACAACAAAAGGACACAAACATCACTCAAAACTTTTCTCAGAGTGTTATGTGTTCAGATGAATCAAGTTCACACACCTCTGACTCTGTCATTTCCATGACATCAAAAGGGGCAGTGGTCTCTGCACGCCCACCCCAAGCATGAAAATTTCTCATTTTCCTCTTTTTCACTTCCTTTTTTTTCCTATCCCTTTTCCCCAACAACTGCAATTCAGGGGGTCCATTTTCTTGCCTAGGCTTTTTGCCTTATCGCTCCCAACACTTTCCTCATCGCACATAACCTGAGTCACTATTTTCAAGGGAAAAGTGAAGATTCCAAGCACTTGGTGTTTTAGACCCTGTTCATCACCATAAACTCAAAATGTGACTCAAAGCAAAAGCAAATAAACATTCTTTTATTCCAAATGACTTTTGGCAAGGGTGTTGCTGAAGCACCTCTTACTGCCAATATCATGGGAGCAGAGGGGACAGGAAAGGAGGGGGGGAAGAGTAGAGGTTAAGGTGGAGAAGGGGGCTTCAAATGGAAGAAGGAGAGAAGTAAGGAAAGCAGCTAGGAATGGAGGGACTTGAGCTGAGAGGAGAACTTACACATTGGCTTAGCTTGTTGCTCAGTCTGTCCAGGAAGGACACCACCTCCTGCATATAGGGCTGGAATCTATCCGACTGTGGAAGCAGCACTTCTACCAGGGTGAAGTTCAGCACCTGCTTCATCAGATAGCAGCGCTCACTCATCTGCAGAGCCAAAGATAAACAGCAGGGGTCACAAAAGACAGAAATCCAGAAGACCCAAACCATCATCACCACCCTTTAAGTAACCATGGCAGGCACCCTGCCCAGCTCCTCTTGACTAGGCTTACATGGACTCCGTGAAACAGTTTCTCCCCAATGAGACGAACATCAGTGTTGTTATCTGCCAAACTGGCCTGGAAAAGAAGGAAAGACTAAGTAGCTGGACACTGAGGAGACAGAGAGAAGTCTGTAAGTAGAGATGTGCCCCAGCCCCTCCCCCCAGAGCAATCCCATGAAGACCAAAAAGGAATTCCGATGTCTGCATGAGTTTAATAGAATGCAACAAGGAGTGAAGCAAAAAAGAAATCGTTAGATGGGCTACCAAATGGCTCCTCTTTCAGTAAAACTTAATGTTATGTGCCCCAAAGGCCAAAACTAAAGGCCCTCTAGTAAAACCAGCTCTCCAAAGAGTCTATAACCAGCAAAACCCATTGCTGTCGTGTTGTTTCAGACTCATAAAGATCCTACAGGATCCAAAGAGCACCTGGTAGATTCCAACTGCCAAATTTTAGGTTAGTAGCCAAGCTCTTAACCACTGCACTGTCAGGGCTCCAAAGACTATGTAAAAGGACGTGGAAAACTATCTCTGGTCCACCAGTGGGTATAAGTATTGGGTATTTGAAAGTCTTAGAAATGCTCTGAAGAAAATTTTACAAACTATATAGGTTCCAGGTAAATAAAATGAGAAAGAGAGACTGAGACAAGTGCCTCCTTGGCCAGCATGAAGGTGCGGTTGGTGATGTAGGGCTGCTGGAAGTTGGCCTTGTCAAGTCTGCAGTGGGAACTGATGGGCACAGCTGCCCCTTCCTGCACCAAGAGGGCAATGAGCAGGAGGCAGCCGGCAGCCAGAGTCCCCATAAGGGAAGTGCTCACACACTTCTGCACAGTGGCCATGTAGGCAACCCAAACTCCAGCAATTGGCGATCAGGGTAGGAGAACCTGGTATCAAGAGAATAAGAGGCAGAGAAAATATGAGGGAAAAAAATTAGTTAAGAAGTATCACATCAAACAAAACAATTATTCTGAGTTTGCTGAAACATTTACCTGTTTCGATGATTCTTCTTGTGATGTGACCTGGTAAAAGTTGTTGCTTTTATAGCCCCCAGGACACTAATTTTTTTTTTCTGTGTGTGAAAAACATGACATCAACAGTAAGCTAATTTCCAGTATTGTCTTCTGAGAACTACCTAACCACCACAGGAGCCCACAAAACACCACCTCCTGTTCTTCCCACCTTGCGACAAGAGTGTTTCCCTAAGACGTCACTTACAAGGGCCCAGGGGGTATTTTCACAGATAAATCCCAGAAATTTTCTAAACCCTACAGATTTTTCAAAGAAAACTATTGCTTTATCTTAGTACATTCCAGGTTTAGTACAATAGTCTTTGAACATCTAGAGTAACTGAGTAAGCATTTTGGTCATGGACTCATTTTCTTACCAGTTTCTCAGATTTTTATCTGACTAGAGGTAATCAGAAATAAAAGACCTATGTCCTATATCCTCTGCTTTAAAGTAAAGGCATCTTGGAGGTAATTCCATTTTAAAACAGAATTATATATATATGGCAACTATTTTAGCATGCTTAACCCTAAACAAGGACTTACGTTTTAAAAATAAAAGTGTTGCCTATTCTAGTCACTGTTTTCTTCCCATATTGGGACTTTCTCTTAAGCAATCATAGCAATTATGGTAGACACAAGTCCATCTTAAAATTTTATTCATTGCATTATAATCAATTTCAATTTAAGTTTAGGAATAAATTCTGAACAATCTAATCACCACTTTTTAACATGCAAATTCTTTAATAAAAGAATATGGTGGATTCAGCAGATATGAGCTTATTTTGAAATTTTCTGTGGTTATTCTAAATAACACACAAGTTTCAGAATCATGTTTCCAAACAATCACATAAATGTTTTTATTATGCTAATGGATTTAAGAAGAAAAGAATCTGGCAATACAAGGAACAAAAGTTGATTTTAAATTATTAAGAATACTTTACTCGATGGCAAGCGATGCAAATTTTAGATAAGTCTCCCAGTTCTAAAGTGACAGAAGAGAAATTGGAAAAAGTTAAAACCTTTAGTGAAGCTGACCCTCAGCACAGACGCCCAGACAAGGTAGGCCAACTTGATTGTTCCCCTACCCAAGGTCATCTCCTCACTTACAAATCTTACTCATTTTCTTTCCACAACAATCTATATTTCATTTGAATACTTTTCAGTAATTAAGCAATCTGTTTTCAAAACACGATTCATCTATTGCTGAGGAAAGGAGTGTGAATTAGTAAAATTTAGTTTAATCAGATTTTTCCCTTCACAACTAGTTAAGATCGGGAGTGTTAGGGAACTGGGAGAAAGGAAATGAATAGTTGTAGAATGCTGAGCACTTTGTGAGATGGTACAAACTCAGGTGAGGGGCCACCGTGAAGGGTTAGGATGGTGTGAGGACACAGCGTTTGGGAAAGTGGTCTTAGGAGAAAGATAAAAAAAGGAAGCTGAGAGAGTAAATAATCCATTTATTCCAAATGTTTGTTTGGGGCCGTTCATAAAGGTGAGAAAGCTTTTCTTTACCCAATTTCTTATTACCCAATATGCCTGTTTTTGCCCAGAACCCTGTACAGTAGCACCTAGGTGAATGTCTGGTATACAGAAGGTGATGAATAAATATTCACAGAGCCCTGGTTCTGTCACTGGCCATCTTGAGATCACAGGGTAATGAGACTAGATGACCTAAGATCCCAACAAGTTCTAGAATCATGATTTTCAAAATTGAGAAGTTGATTTATACATACATAGATTCATCTATATACACATGTGCCTAAATAATCAGCCTGCTGGTAGAAGAATCAAATAGAAATTACAGAAAATCAAAGAGTGGACAACATTTGTCTCTCATATTTAGTGAATTAACATAAATATGCTACAAAATGAAAACAAGAGTAAATATTTCAATGTGGCCAAGCTGAAGCATAATGATTGAGTTTTCATTTAATTTACAGATTAATTCCAGGAGAATTAATATCTTGATAATGTGAACTCATTCCTTCCAAGACCATTGACCATCTCTCTACCACTTAAGATTACCTTTTATACCCTTTGGCAGTGTTTCAATATTTTCTCCACTGAGGTCTTATGTATTATATTTAATTCCTATTTACTTTATGGGAGAAATAAGGTGGTAAGTTGTTAATCATCACTTTCACCTAGGTGTGCATGAGTACCAGATTGGCATGGACAGACTGTTGGGATACTCATCTTCTGAAAACATGGGAAGCAAGGACTTCTTGCCAGGCTCAGAGGGGAGGAGGAAGTAGAAGTACCTGGCAAAGAACAAAACCCAGAGACTAAGGTTTCCAAAGATAAACTTTATTTACTTCACAGTTCTGTCCAAAGCTGACCCTGAAGAGACCCAGGACCACTTCCTACAATGCCCACTCCACCCTACCCGTCCCTGCTATGCTCTGACTACAAAGACACTTGTCAACCACAGCCACCTTTCTCTTCCTCCTGAGGGCTAAAGCTTATGAATCGATACTGCATCTCATCTTAAAGGGAGGGCTATACCCATGGGAATGTGCCATAATATAAACAAGTGTATTTTCTGCTCTAGTAGTGCCAAGTAGTGAAATCAATTTTAAAGGCAGAAAAAAAACATATTTGTGCAAATTTATCACCAGTCTTTTGCATACAGCAAAATTTGACATTTGCTTCCTAATGTCTGCCATCTACTGTCATTGATTTAAGGGGCTATTCCATTCTTGTCCTGTATTATTTTGACTAGTACATAAGTATAAAGAATTCTAAGTCACACCTGCTTGTACCACCAGAGATCCAAAGATGTAGTTAATTAACTAATACCAATGAATAATTTATCCCAATTCTCAAATCAATGTTAGGATTATTACTTTTCTCAAATGCATTTTGCTTAATTTAGTATTATTTAATATTATTAAAAACCTAATTTTAAAAATTCATTTTCAGAACTCCAGGTATCTTGGTGAAGTTTTACCAGACCTGCTCAACCTCTTGATAGGAAAATTGTGGACCAGGTAAACTAGACGTTTCTTATATTCTCACAACTCTGTTGAACCTTTGAAAATATGAATGATGAAACAGTTCCATTTCTGAGCTGATTTGGTTTTAAAACATCACAAAGTTAACCCTGAGAAAATGCTCCTTTTCTCCTTTGTCACTGTGCTAATTCAAAGCCTGTGTGTGGCTTTAAGTTAGGGGAAGCATTACTAATTTGGGTTAGTTGGTCAAGATGTCAGTTTGAATCCATGGCAAGTTTGAAACGCACGTTTTAAAAGACATGCAATTAGGTTATGACTTCCAAATTATTGCAATGAAATGAACTAAGCTAATAATATTTCATTCTGTTTAAAAAAATAACTTTTGTTGCTGTTGGAATATTTTACCAAAAAGTGGTTCTAGGAGGCAGAGCCATCATGGCACTATAGACAGAAGCACCATGCCGTCCCTCTGCAGTGAAGACCCAAAAAACTAAGTAAAACAGATACAAACATCAATCCTGGAACCCTAAGTACCAAATGAAGGAATAAACTCCGTCCAGCACAGAATGAAATAAACTGACAGAGAACAGAGAAGGAGGGGAGCTGCAGAATGGAGTCCCATACTAGCTAACATGGCCAGATTCACCATCTTGGGCTACGGCTGCCAAAGAACTCAGTCAGGAAGTATGGGAAGTCATCTTCACGGAGCTCCCATCTTGAGACAGAGTACTCGGTAACCGCAGGGGATACAGGCTTTCCCACACCACCCCCTTCTTCCCTGTACGAGGCCTCCACCTCTTGCCCATGGGCCATGGTTCCTCAGCCAGAGAGATATCAGCTCACTGCTGCCCAGATTTGCCTTCTTGGACCTGAGCCACCAAGGACTGTGGACAGGGTGTACTGGAAGGCTACTCCACAGAGCTCCTAGCGGGAGACAGAGAACCTGGTAACCAGGGATATACCTTTTCCCACTCCCTATCCTTCTTCCCTCTATGCTGCCCCCACTGCTTGCCAGCAGTCCACAGTTGCTTGTTGAGGCACTATAGCTCACTGCTGCCAGGGCCTACCCTGCTCCCACCATCGCCATTTTTTCATTTTTTTGGCTTGTATTTTTGATATTTTTTGTTTGTTTGTTTTTGCTTTTTCTTTTTGGGGTTTTTTTTGTCATTGTTGCTTCTCACACCCTTCCTTCCTTTCCTTTCCCCTGCCCAGGTAGTCCCATGTGCCATCGCCTCACTTTCTTAGCAGGCTGTGATTTTTGGTTTGTTTATTCTTTTTTTTTTTTTTTTTTTTGATGTTTATGTTTTTCTCTCTCTCTTCCTTCTTTTTCTTTCTCCTGCCCAGCTAGCTCTACGTCCCATCCAATCCCCTTCTTGAACAGGTTGTCGTTTTGGGGATTTGTTGCTTTGTTCCTTTTTATAATTTTTTATATATTTATTGTGTGTGTGTGTGTTCACATGTGTGTGTGGGTTTTTTGTTTGTTTCTTTGTTTTTGGCTTTTTTGTTGTTGTTGCTTTTATCTCTCTTCTTTCCTTCCTTTTTTTCTCCCACCCAGCTAGCCCTGTGTGCTTCCCCTCCGCTTTCTGTTGGGCTGTGATTTCTTCAGTTTTTTTTTTTTGCCTGTTCTTTTTCTTTCTTTCTGGTTTGTTTGTTCTTTTGGCCTTTTTTTTTTTTTTTTTTTTTTTGCTTTTCTCTCTATCCCTTCCTTCCTTTTGTTTCTCCCACCCAGCTAGCCCCCTGTGCTATCCCCTCCTTTTCCTGATGGGCTGTGATTTTTTTTTTGGCTTGTTTCCTCTTTTTTTTTTTTTTTGCTTCTTTTTGTTTTTCTTTTCTTCTTTTTTTCCTGTTTCTTCTCTTCTCCCTCCTTTCCATCCCTTCCTTTCTCCCATCCACCCAGCACTATATGCCACCTCCACCACTTCTGGAAGGGCATGCTGCACAGCTTGGTATAAGAGTCACTGCACATGACTGTACCGGATCTGCAATGTTGACAATTACCATCCCCCATCACTGCCATTTTATTTACTGTTTCTTTTTATTATTATTATTGTTTCTTCTCTCTCTTTCCCTTCCTTCCTTTCCTTTCTCCCATCAACCCAGTTCCATGTGCCACCCCCAACTTCTTGGTGGGCTGTGCTGTGCCAATCGGCTGTAAAGCCTCTGGCACATTGCCTTCCCAGGTTTGTGCTGCCACCACCAGCCAACTTCCACAGCACCATATTTTTCATTTTTCTTTACCTTTCCCCTTTTCCTTGTCCTTTGCTTTCCTACAGAGGCCCTGCACTGCCCCTGCCCCTGCCCCATCCTGACAAGCCCTGCTGTGCCACCCAGCAAGAGGGGCACAAACAAACAAAGATTCAGTACAGAAGAGTAAGAAAAAAAAAGTCAGCACCACAGAAAATAAGCACTACAAAATGACACCAATAAACTCACACCTATCAATAATCCCACTGAACATAAGTGGCTTAAATGCACCCATAAAGAGACGCAGCATGACAGAATGGATTTTTTAAAAAAAGGACCCATCGGTATGCACTCTACAAGAGACACACGTTAGAAATGAAGATGAAAATTTACTAAAAATCATAAGATGGAAAAATACATCAAGCAAACAGCTAATCTCAGATAAAATCGACTTTAAAACAAAATACACCATTAAAGACAAAGAAGGCCATTATATAATGATTAAAGGGACAATCCACCATGAAGACATAACCATAATAAATATCTACACACAAAATGATTGGAATCCAAAATACAAAAAACAAACTCTAACAGCACCCAAAAAAAGAAACTGATAGTTCTACATTAATAGTAGAAGGCTTCAATACACCACTCTTGAAAAAGGACAGGACACCTAGAAAGAAACTCAACAAAGATACAGAAGAGCTAAAGGCCACAATCAGCCAACATGAGCTCATAGATATATATAGAACTTACCACCCAACAGCTGCCAAGTACACATTCTTTTTCAACACACATGGAACGTTCTCCAGAATAGACCACATCTTAGGCCACAAAGTAACCCTCAAGAAAACCAAAAGAATTTAGATAATACAAAGTATCTTCTCTAGTCACAACACCATAAAATAGAAGCTAACACAGGAAGAACAAGAGAAAAAAATCAAATATATGGAAACTGAATAACACCCTGCTGGAAAACCACTGGGTAATAGAAGAAATCAAAAGTAAAATGAAAGAATTCCTAGAATGAAAACACATCATACCAAAACCTTTGGGACACAGCAAAGGTGGTGCTCAGAGGTCAATTTGTAGCAATAGGTGCACACAACAAAAAAGAAGAGAATGACAAAATCAAAATATTAGGTACACAACTCAAACAAATAGAAAGTGAACAGCAAAAGAAGCCCACAGCCACTAGAAGAAAGGAAATAGTAAAGATCAGAGCAGAAATAAATGAAATAGAGAATAGAAAAACAATAGAAAGAATCAACAAAACCAAAAGCTGATCCTTCAAAAGGATCAAAAAGACATTGACCAAATTGACAAAAGAAAAACAGGAGTGGACTCAAAAACCCCAAAGAAGAAATAAAATGGTGGGCATTACAAGAGACCCAACTGAAATAAAAAGGATCATAACAGAGTACTATGAAAAACTATACTCCAAAAAATTTGAAAACCTAGAGGAAATGGAAAAATTTCTAGAAACACACTACCTATCCAAAATAACACAAACTAAACTTGAAAATCTGAACAAACATATAACAAGAGAAGAGGTATAAAAGGTAATTAAAAAACTTCCAACAAAAAAAAAGCCCTGGCCCAGATGGCATCACTGGAGAATGCTACTAAACATTCACAGAAGACCTCACATAGGTACTATTCAAACTATTTCAGAACATAGAAATAGAAGGGACACTTCCAAATTCATTCTATGAAGCCAGCATAACACTGATAACAAAACCAGGCAAAGATATCACACACACACACAAAAAAATTACAGACCAATATCTCTCATGAATAGAGAGACAAAAATTCTCGCATCTCTGTTCATGAGAGATATTGTTGTTCTTATGTGCTGTTGAGTCAGTTCCTACTCATACGATCCTGTAGGACAGAGTAGAGCTGACCCATAGGGTTTCCAAGGAGTGGCTAGTGGATTCGAACTGCCAACCTTTTGGTTAATAGCTGAGCTCTTAACCACTATGCAACCAGGGCTCCAACAAAATTCTAGCCAATAGATTTTAGCATCACATCAAAAAATAATACACCTAGACCAACTGGGATTCACATCAGGTATGCAAGAATGGTTCAAGATTAGAAAATCAATCAATGTACTCTACCACATTAATGAAAGAATCACATGATTATCTCAATTGACCCACAAAGGCATTCTACAAAGTGCAACATCCATTCCTGATAAAAACTCTCGATAAAATAGATATAGAAGGAAAATTTCTCAACATAATAAAGGGCATCCGCACAAAACCAACAGGCAACAAACATCATTCTTAATGGAGAGAGGCTGAAAACGTTCCCCCTGAGAACAAGAACAAGAACAAGACAAGGATGCCCTTTATCACCACTCTTACTTAACAGTGTGCTGGAAGTCCTACATAGAGCAACAAAGCAAGAAAAAGAAATAAAGGCACCAAACTGGTAAGGAAGAAGTAAAACTGTCCCTATTTGTGGAAGATGATACTATACATAGAAAATCCAGAAGACTCCATGAGAAAACTACTGGAGCTAATAGAAAGATTCAGCAGAGTAGCAGGATACAAGATAAACATACAAATATCAGTTGGATTCCTATACGCCAATAAAGAGAACTGTGGAAAGGAAATCAGGAAAACAATACCATTTATAAAAGTCCCTAAAAAAGTAAATTAAATACTTAGGAATAAATCTAACCGGGGATGTAAAAGACTATACAAAGAAAACTACAAAACACTACTACAAGAAACCAAAAGAGACCTACATAAATGGAAAAACATACCATGTTCATGGATAGGTGGACTAAACTTTGTGAAATTGTCAATTCTAGCCAAAGCAATCTACAAATACAAGGCAAACCCGATCCAAATCCCAACAGCAAACTTTAAACACATGGAAAAACCTTTCATTAACTTTGTGTGGAAAGGGAAGATGTCCAGGATAAATAAAGCACTATTGAATAAATTAGGAGGACTCACACTACCTGACCTCAGAACCTACTGTACAGCTGCAGTAGTCAAAACAGCTTTGTACTGGAATAATGACAGGCATTGACCAATAGAACAGGATTGTGAACACAGATGTAAATGCATCCACCTACGGTCACCTGATCTTTGACAAAGACACAAAGTCCATTAAATGGGGGTAAGACACTCTTTGAAACAAATGGTACAGGCAAAATAGGATGTCCATCTCCAAAAAAGTGAAACGGGACCTATACCTCACACCACACACAAAAACTGATTCAAAATGAATCAAAAACCTAAATACAAAACCAAAAATTGTAAATATCATAGAAGAAAATTAGGATCAATGCTAGATACCCTAATACAAGGCATTAACAGGATATAAACCATAACTAAAAATACACAAACACCACAACATATGCTAGATAACTGGGATCTTCTAAAAATTTAAACACTTATGTTCATCAAACGAATTCACCAAAAGAGGAAAACGAGAACCTACAGACTAGGGGAAAAAAAAAATTGACAAAAGTCTATTCTCTAAAATCTGCAGGAAAATCCAACACCTCTACAACAGAAAGTCAAATAATCCAATTAAAAAACAAGCAAAGGATATGAATAGACACTTCACCAAAGAAGACATTCAAGTGGCTAACAGATACATGAGGAAATGTGTGCAATCACCAGCCATTAGAGAAATGTAAATCAAAACCACAATGAATGTGATGGGAAAGATTAAGATTATGTGTCAACTTGGCTGGGCCATGAATCTTAGTGTTTGGTTGAGATCACCCCCATGATGGGATCTGCTGTGAGCAGTCAATCAGCTGAAAGGGAGTTTCCTTGCTATGTAGCCTGCATCCAAATATAAGTGGGCATTCTGGCTTTTGCCCTCTCTGGATCCTGCAGCTGCCTCTTTTTCATTTGACCTCCAGTTCTTGAGCTAGCAGTTTACCTGCCTATCCTGGGGTTCATTGATCTTCACAGCCTGTGAGCAAGGGCCCTGCTCTCTGACCTGCCAATCTTGGGTTCTCCAGCCCATGTGGTTACATGAATCAGGAGAAGCCTCTACCTTGATTCACAGACTTGGGACGTTCCAGACTCTACAATCACATGAACTGTTTCTTTGATATAAATATATATATATATATATATATATATATATATATATATATATATGCTTTACTGGTTTTTCTTCTCTAGAGAACCCAGCCTAAGACTTTGGAATATCATCTCACCCCAACCTTATTGGCATGAATCAAAAAAACAGAAAATAACAAATGTTGAAGGGGCTGCAGCGAGATTGCAACTCTTACACACTTCTGGCAGGAAGGCGTGGTGATATAACCATTATGGAAAACAATATGGCTCTTCCTTAAAATGCTAGAAATAAAAATATCATATGATACAGCAATCCCACTCCTGAGAATAATCCTAGAGAAATAAGAGCCTTCACATGAATAAACACGTGCACACCTATGTTCATTGCAGCATTGTTCACAGTAGCAACAAGATGGAAACAACCTAGGATCCCAACAACAGGTGGATGCATAAACAAATTATGGTACGTACACACAATGGAATGCTACATAATGATAAAGAACAATGATCGGCCTGAGAAGCATCTCACGACATGGATGAATCTGGAGGGCATTATGCTGAGTGAAATAACTCAAGCACAAAAGGGCAAATATTGTATGAGACCACTATCATAAAAACCCATGAAAAGGTTTACACACAAAAAGAAACAAACTTTGATGGTTTCGAGGGAGGTGAGGGATGGAAGGGAAAAACACTGAACAGACAATAGATAAGTGGTAAATTTGGTGAAGAGTAAGATGGTACACAATACTGGGGGAGCCAGCACAATTTGCCCAAGGCAAGGTGGTGGAAGCTCCACAAACACATCCAAATTCCCTGAGGGACCAAATTACTAGGCTGAGGGCTGTGGGAACCATGATTTCAGGGAATATCTAGCTCAACTGGCATAACATAGTTTATAAAGAAAATGTTCTACATTCTACTTTGGCGAGTGGCATCTGGGATCTTAAAAGCTTCTGAGCAGACACCTAAGGTACTCCACTGGTCTCAGCCCCTCTGGAGCAAGGGAGAATTAAGAAAACCAAACACTCAAGGGGGACGATTAGTCCAAGGGACTAACGGACAACAAGTTCTACAGCCTTCACCAGACTGAGTTCAGCACAACTAGAGGATGCTCAGCTACCACCACTGACTGCTCTGACAGGGATCACAATAGAGGGTCTCAGAGACAGCTGGAGGAAAATGTAGAACAAAATTCTAACTCACACACACACGCACAAATACCAGACTTACTGATCTGACAGAGACTGGAGAAATCTGGGGAGTATGACCCCCAGACACCCTTTTAGCTCAGTAATGATGTCATTCCTGAGGTTCACCATTCAGCCAAAGATTATACAGGCCAGTAAAAAAAAAAAAAAAAATGAGACTAAATGGGCACACCAGCCCAGGGACGGGACGAGAGGACAGGAGAGGACAGGAGAGCTGGTAATGGAGAGCCCAGGGTCAAGAGGGTGAAAATGTTGACATGTCATGAGTTTGGCAACCAATGTCACAAAACAACGTCCATATTAATTGATTAATGAGAAACTAGTTTCCTTTGTACACCTACATCTAAAGTACAATTAAAAAAAATTTTTTGAAGAAGGGGTTCTTGAACCCACTTTTAATAATAATAATAATAAAGATACAGTAATAGCATAATAATTGAGTAACAATGGCCTTAGGATTAATCCAAATTGGGCTTGCTTTTGAGAAAAATCACAGAATATACCTAAATATTGATAAGGGAATTGGAATTTAAAATTTGCTAATATTAACTAGGAAACCCTGGTGGTGTAGTGGGGCAGTTCTACTCTGTCCTATAGGGTCCCTATGAATTGGAATCAGCTTGATGGGACTGGCTTTGGGTTTTTTTTTTTTTTTTTTTTGGAATATTAATTAATACGCCTTTAGAGAAAGTAGGTCTTGCAAAATTCTATTATGTGATCTCCAGCTTCATTTTTATCACCTAGGTCATATTTTCCAGCTACTTACCCTTTTTCTTTGTTCCCAACTTCTGCATTCCAATTACCAGTAATTATCAATGCATCTTGATTGCATGTTTGATCAATTTCAGACTGCAGAAGTTGGTAAAAAAAAAAAAAAAAAAAACTTCAATTACTTCATCTTTCGCATGGTTGGTGAATAAATTTGAATAAAACTCATATTAATTAGTCTTCCTTGTATGTGTATGGTGGTCTATACACGTGGATCCCACTGGATGGAATACACAGGAATTAAATCAGCTACACCTGTGGAAATAAACAATGAAGAAGCTTAATTTCATCCGTCAGAACAAGGCTAGGGCCTACTGTGGAACAGACAATCAATTGCTCACATGCAAGTTCAAGTTGCAGCTGAAGAAAATTAGAACAAGTCCATGAGAGCCAAAGTATGATTGTGAGTATATTGCACTTAATTTAGAGACAATTCTTAGTTATCTAGTCCTACTATAACAGAAATACCACAAATTGATGGATTTAACAAACAGAAATTAATTCTTTCACACTCTAGGAGGCTAGAAGTCCAAATTCAGGGTTCAGCTTGAGGGAATAATTTCACTCTCTGCCATTTCTGGGAGAAAGCCCTTATCATCAATCTTCCCCTAGTCTAGGAGCTTCTTAGTGCAGATACTCTAGGTCCAAAAGATGTGCTCTGCTACTGGCACTTTTTTCTGCTAGCATGAGCTCTACCGCCTGTCTGCTCAATTCTCATTTTTATGTCTCAGAAGAGATTGACTCAATATACAACCTAATCCTGTAGATTGAGTCCTGCTTCATTAACATAACTGCCTCTAATCCTACATCGTTAACATCGTAGAGGTCAGGATGTACAACACATAGGATAATCACATCAGATCACAAAATGGTGGATGACCACCCAATATGGGGAACCATGCCCTAGCCAAGTTGACACACATTTCTGGGGGACACAATTGAATCCATAACAAAATCTCAAGGAAATATTTGATGCATGAAACACTACTGATCGAAGACCAGAAAAGTTGTGGGATGACATCCAGGAAATCATAGCTGAAGAAAGAAAAAGATCCTTGAAAACATGAGAAAGAAATAAAAAAAACCAAAATGCAGATCAGAAGATACTATGAAACTTGCTCTTGAAAGTAGAGAAGCTAAAGCAAAAGGAAATACAGATGAAGTAAGAGAGCTTAACAGAAGATTTCTAAGACTACCTTAAAAAGACAAAGTATTATAGTGGAATGTGCAAAGACTGGAGTTAGAAAACCCAAAGGGAAGGACACGTTCATCATTTCTTAACCTTTCAGGTTCAAGCCTCACATTGCAGTGGTGAAGAATTCTGTGGGTAAAATACTGAACAACAGAGGAAGCATCAAAAGAAGTTGGAAGAAATATAGAGTCACTGTACCAAAAAGAACTGGTCAACATTTAACCATTTCAGGGGGTAGCTTATGGTCAAGAACAAATGGTACAGAAGGAAGAAATCCAAGTTGCACTGAAGGACAAAAAACAAAGCTCTAGAAATTGAAGGAATACCAATTGAGATGTTTAAACAAACAGATGCAGCTCTGGAAGTGCTCGCTTGTCTATGCCAAGAAATTTTGAAAAGAGCTTCCTGACCAATCTACTGGAAGGGATCTATATGTGTCCCATTCCAAAGAAAAGCAATCCAACAAAATGTGGAAACTTTCAAACAACATCATTAATATCACATACAAGTAAGATTTTGCTGAAGAAAATTCAAAAATGATTGCAGAAATATATTGACAGGGAACTGCCAGAAACTCAAGCCACATTCAGAAGAAGACAAGGAACAAGGGATATCATTGCTGATGTCAGATGGATTTTGGCTGAAAGCAGAGAATACCAGGAAGATGTTTACCTGTGTTTTAATGACTATGCAAAGGGTATTGGATTGTGTGGATTATAACGAATTATGGAAAACATTTCGAAGAATGGGAATTTCAGAATAATTAACTGTGCTCATGAAGACCTTAGACATAGGCCAAGAGACAGTTTTTCAAACAGAAGAAGGGATATTGGGTGGTTTAAAATCAGAAATATGTGGGTCACGTTGTATCTTTTCTTTTCAAGATGAACGCTGAACATATAATCCAAGAAACTGGCCAATATGAAGAAGAAGGCAGCATCAGAATTGGAGGAAGACTCATTACCAACTTGTAATATGCAGATGGTACACCTTGCTTGCTGAAAGCAAAGAGAACTTGACACACTTACTGAAGAAAGATCAGGCTACAGCCTTCAGTATGGATTACACCTCAACAAAAAGACAAGAAAAATTCTCACAACTGGACCGATAAGCAACATCATGATAAAGGCAGAAAAGTTTGAAATTGGCAAGGGCTTCATTTTACTTTGATCCACATTCAACACCTATGGATGCAACAGTCAAGAAATCAGGTGACATATTGCATGGGGCAAATATGCTGCAAGATCTCTTTCAAGTGTTAAAAAGTAATCACTTTGAGCATTCAGCATTTGGGGCTCATATCCAGAGGTATTAACTCCGCTTTATCTACCAGTGAAAGTGCATCTTAGGCGATGTGTGCTCATCAGTGTGATTATCTCACCACCAGACTTGACCTACCCCTTGACAAACAGAAACTTAACAGTCTTTGAAACCCTATGGTGAGTGGTGATTGGCAACTGGACGAACAACTGGGGAGTAGCCTGTAAAATAAACCCGTGGCTTCTGATTGTTTGGAAAAGGAAACACTTTAGACAGCTGACCACTGACTTACACTGTGTATAAAAAGACCTACACGATCTCTTGAAGCCCTTTCCCCCAAGGAACCACTCTTCAGTGCCACTCTTCAACTGCCCACTTCTCCTGGGTAAGACTAGTCCAACCTTTATCTTTACCTCTGCTCTCTCTACTCTGTACCACTGCACAAATATTAAAGATGTACAACTTTATCTCTCTCAACGTGTTTCACAATATCATGCCCATCTTCTACCCACAAGACTTCTCTATCAGTGCTAAGCTGCACTATTAGAGAAGACCCATAAAATACATTAAAAAATCAAACCCATGGCCATCGAGTTGATTCCGCCTCATAGGACCCTGTTGGACAGAGTGGAACTGCACCCTAGGGTTTCCAAGGAGGAGCTGGTGGATTCCAACTACCAACTATTTTGGTTACCAGCCATAGCTCTTAACAACAGCTCTCCATTATCTTATTGCCTGACTTAAGGGAACAATGGAGAATGCCCCCACTATTAGGCTAACTAGAACTGAAGCAGCTCATCTACGGCAATACAGGCTGCATGTATTTCTTCTGAATTATATCACCCCTTTCTTTTTTCTACAAACTGCTAATAATGCAGATGGGTGCTTTTCAGTATCTTACTTACCTTTTTCAGTTTCAGAGTTACGTGCTGAATCAACTTAATAAACCTGTATAGACAATACAGCAAAAACTCTTGAAATCAGAAAGACCTGGTTCAATAAAGGTCAATACATATGGTTAAACAAAGTGTCTCTGATTCAATTTTCTCATCTTCAAAATGGGAATAATAGGAATTCCCACCTCATTGGCTTATAGTGAAGAAAAAAGTCATTTATATGTGGTTCTTGGCCCAGTTAGTAAATGGGAATGGTTAGATGATGATGATAATGATAATTTTGAAGGGAAAAAACCAGAAAGCCAAAAGATTTAGGAAATCAAAGTATTTATTGAGGTCAAATACACATATTACATAATTATTATCATAAATATTAATAATAGTCTTAAAATCAAGTAGAAATATACATTTCTATAAATAAATTCATATAAATAAAATGTATGCTTATAACAATAAATAAATCAATAAATACAAAGTATTTGTTATATGGAAGCACAAAGTTATTTAAGGGTTCTTTTCTCCCCCCCCGCCCCCCAAAGGAACAGGAAGCAATCTTTTTTGTGGGAATAGATAGTTACTTAAAAAATACAATATTTTCTCTGTGTAAGACACCAGTTGCAATAAAATGCTATCAATAAATCTATTTATGCTTAAAAGGTCCACTTTCTAGTCAGACATACACAAGGGACATTTTTTCCTTTTTAAGCTAAGCAGGGGTTCGTTCACTTGGAATCCACCCATGATGGTCAAGTGTGACTTCCCATTTTCCTTTAGGTAAAAGAAAGAAAAAAAAAAAAAAAAAGATCATCTTATTGTTCTTTCTAACAGGCAAGAAGGGTTAGGTATTCATTTTCCAGCTTTGCTCTAGTCAAACACAGGCATTCCTCAGGGCCAAGAACAGCAAACCCAGTTCTCCAATTGCTTTGATCTCTCCACTCTCTCCAAGCTGTGAAATAAGAACACAAAAGTTTGAGCATTTTCACCATGTTTTCCATAGAGGAACAAATCAGAATGATTTTGCTGGAGACACAAATCAAGCTTTATTTAGCTTTTTCAAAAAGACTATGATGAGGATGTTCTTTTAACAAGAGTAACATAGGACTTGCCAAAGACCTTAAAACTGTTTATTGGAACTGAGTAGGCACCAGCAGGCATCATCACAACTGCACTGCACATGAATGAAGATGTTTAAAACCTGGCCAGAGGCTTGGTCACCCCTTTCCTTGCCAAAGCAAGCATATCAGTTATGCTGGGACTTGGGGATCCTGAATGCCATTCATGTGCCTTGCCCTGTGTCATAGTCCCACAACCGTCTATGACCAGTATTTATAACAACTCAGCTCAAATAGCCTAAACAAAATCACATATTTACCAGCTTTAGCTTTTTTTGTTCTTCACCTTCTTGACAAACAAACAAAAAAGGTTTCACTTTTATGGGAAAAATACCAAATGAGTCCTTTCCAGTTGATTTAATTAATAGAAAGTCAAATACAGGTCCTAACACCCAGCCCCTTTCTCCTCCTTCCAAGTAGTATGCAGATGAGGCTCTCAAATGCAATGGGGCAGAGAAACCAAATGCAAACTCAAAGCATCCTCCACTGAAGATCATCCATTAAATCTATTCCAGATTATTTCAAGAAAATCATAAGACCATTGTCTTCTATACTTTGTTCTTCTCTCTATCCCTCCTTTCTTCCATCACCCCACTTTCCCCTGCTTCCTCTGACATAGTGCCAGAGGATACTTTTTCTGTCTCAGACTCCCTAGACCACGAAGAGTTTTGAAGCTCACCTAGCCCTGCTCTCATATGCTCTGCTGCAGCCTGGCTCCCTGTTGTCTCCAGTGATGGGGAACTAATACCTCCCAGGACTGCCCCTCCCACTCCAGACCAGGTGAGCTTTCTTTAAATAATTTTTTTCTCTTGCATGTGCTTTCTACAGAAAAAAAGCACAATCACTCTCCCACATGGCAAATATGGGAGTTGATTCTCTGTAAAATGGATTAAAGCTTTTAAAATCTCTGTTTTCCCATACAGATCACTACTAGATTTTTCTCACTTCACTTATATAAAGATAATAAAGTATGCCGATCTCGGGAATGTATTTAACCAAAAGGTACAAAACACTTCTCTGGTATGACATGCTAATATTCAGCCCTCTGCATCTAAGTAACAGTTCTATAACAATTGTTCTTCATAATGAAAAACTGCAAAGCTTTCAATTACCAAAGGGAGAAATATTTACATTCACGAAATTAGACTTGGGAAGAAATTAAAATATATGTACACACACACATATCAAGATCAAAAAAAGAAGGAAATGAGGTTAAGTGTGCTACTGAAAATTCCATCAACTAGAGCATGTATATTCTGAAAGTTTAATTGCACCTGCTTACAAGTGCACTTTCTCAGCTACTTATCATTCCTCAGAATCCCTGAGTGTTGCAAATGGTTAACATACTTAAATGAAAAGGTTCGAAGTTCATGTCCACCCAGAGGCATCTGGGAAGAAAGGCCCAGAGATCTGCTTCTGAAAAAGGAGCCACCTAAAGCCCTATGGAACATAGTTCTACTCTGACACACATGTAGGGTCACCATGAATCAATATCAACTAGAAGGCAACTGGTTTAACCATTCATCTGGATTTTGAGTGAGTCACAACAGTTAGCTTGAGTCTTTTGATGTTGAGTCTTATCCCCAACTAGACCACCCAAGAGTATAATTCACTATAGAAACCTACACTGGCCCATGATAGATAGATGCTCATTAGAGATTTGTTGAGGGAAGGAGGGAAGAAGCCAGAAAGAAAGAGGAGGAGGAAAGAGGAGGAAAAATGATTTCAAATTCAGATTTCCTTTTCAATAAAATAAACAAATCTTTGCTAATGTTTTCACTGTATTTAAAACTTTGTAAACAGAAATCCATAGCTACTGGGTATTATATTAGAATAATTAAATGTGAGTACCAACCATTCCAGAAATTTTCCCTATCTGCAAGTCCAGCTCTTTTGTTATTGCTCTCCTAAGTTTATTTCTCCAAATTCTAAATCACCAAATTAATGATTTTATAAACCACTTCAAAATATATTTGCCTCAGGTACATTTCTACTGCTAAACAAGTTTTTCTCACACTACATGAGTCAATAGGAAACTGAAATTCCCCTAAGAATTAATAATACTAAAACTAAGTATGTATTGCTGCTGGGAAAAGTGCTGGTCTGGAGTTCAGGACACCTGTGTTCTACACCAGCTCTGTCAGTGGTTGTTTGAGACCATGAGGTAATGAGACTAGATGACCTAAGTTCCCAGCAAGTTCTAGAATTCTATGGTTTGAAAACTTTAGAAATCGATTTATCGATGTATACACACATATATATCTATACATATGCACCTAAATAATCACCCTGCTGATAGAAGAATCAAACAGAAATCACAAAGTGTAACAGAGAAAGAAAAACATTTGCCTCTCCTATTTAAGCACTTAGCATTAATAGTTATCAGTAGTACCTTTTTCACTGTGCCCTTCAGCTTTTGCACGTTTCTCTGGATGTGCTGGTCATTGCCTTGAATATGCTACAAAATGAAAACAAGAGTAACTATTTTAATGTGGTCATGTTGAAGCTTAATGAACCTCAGCCTCTCTATCTGAGGCATGTTAAAATTCACCCAGTATTGGAGCTTCTAGTAATTTTGCCCACAGTGACCTAGATTTCACCAGTGACCTGGATTTCCCAGGCTCTTGAATTCCCTTGGATGCCAAAATCCAGTGACTTCCCTTGCATGGGACCTCTCTTCAACTTTAGGAAATCCTGCTGAGGTTTAAGTTTGTGGAAAAAGTTGTGGTTTATGCAAATTCTCTCAGGAATAAAACCCAAATTGTACATCATCAAAAAAGGTGCCCTCGGACCAGAAAAGTATGTAAATATCATGCATGAACAGTAGCCCTTCTATGACAAATACTAGGGGCCCATTCCACTCAAAACTTTGCTCAGAGTGTTACCTGTTCAGATGAATTAAGTTCACACACCTCTAACTCTGTCACTTCCCATGACATCAAAAGGGGCAGCAGTCTCTGCACACCCACCCTGAACATTAAAACTTCTCACATTCCTCTTTTTCACTTTCTTTTTGTTTCCCATCCCCCCTTCAGCTCCCCCCACCCCCAACAACTTCAACTCAGTCAATCTCCTCGTCTAGGCTTTTTGCCTTAAAGCTCCCAACACTTTCCTCATCACACATAACCCCAGTTCCTATTTTCTAGGGAGAAGTGAAGATTCCATGTACTTGTATTTTTAGACCCTGTTCACCACCATAAACTCAAAAATGTGATTCAAAGCACAAACAAACAAATAAACACTCTCTTATTCCAAATAACTTTTGGCAATGGTGTTGCTGAAGCACCTCTTACTGCCAACATCATGGGAGTAGAGGGGACAGGAGAGGAGGAGGGGAACATTGGGGGCTAAGGTGGAGAAGGGGGCTTTAAATGGAAGGAGAGAAGTAAGGAAAGCAGCTAGGAATGGAGGGACTTGGGCTGAGAGGAGAACTTACACATTGGCTTAGCTTGTTGCTCAGTCTGTCCAGGAAGGGCACCACCTCCTGCATATAGGGCTGGAATCTATCAGACTGTGGAAGCAGCACTTCTACCAGGGTGAAGTTCAGCACCTGCTTCATCAGATAGCAGCGCTCACTCATCTGCAGAGCCAAAGATAAACAGCAGGGGTCACAAAAGGCAGAAATCTAGAAGACCCAAACCATCATCACCACCCTTTAAGTAACCATGACTGGCACCCTGCCCTGCTCCTCTCGACTAGGCTTACATGGATTCCATGAAACAGTTTCTCCCCAATGAGACGAACATCAGTGTTGTTATCTGCCAAACTGGCCTGGAAAAGAAGGAAAGACTAAGTAGCTGGACACTGAGGAGACAGAGAGAAGTCTGTAAGTAGAGATGTATCCCAGCCCCTCTCCCCAGAGCAATCCCATGAAGACCAAAGAAAGAATTCCGATGTCTGCATGAGTTTAATAGAATGTACCAAGGAAAGAAGCAAAAAAGAAATCATTACGTGGGCTACCAAATGGCTCCTCTTTGAGTAAAACTCAGTGTTATATATCCTAAAGGCCAAAAAAAAAAAAAGGTCCTCTGATAAAATTGGCTCTTCAAAGAGCCTATAATAAAGAAAAAACTGTTGCCATCTAGTCAATGCCGACTCATAGCAATCTTATAGGACAGATTAGAATTGCCCCATAGGGTTTCCAAGAAGCTGGCGGTGGATTTGATCTGCCAACCTTTTGATTGTCAGCCAAGCTCTTAACTTCTGTACCACCAGGGCTCGAAAGAGTCGATAAGGGACATTTAAAAACTGTCTCTGGTGTACAAGTAGGTACAAGTGCTGGGAATTTGAAGGCCTAAGAAATGCTCTGAAGAAAATTGTACAAACTATTTAGGTTCCAAGTAAATAAAACGAGAAAGAGAGATTGAGACAAGTACCTCCTTAGCCAGCATGAAGGTGCGGTTGGTGATATAGGACTGCTGGAAGTTGGCCTTGTCAAGTCTGCAGTGAGAACTGATGGGCACGGCTGCCCCTTCCTGTACCAACAGGGCAATGAGCAGGAGGCAGCCAGCGGCCAAAGTCCTCATAAGGGAAGTTCTCACAGATTTCTGCAGGGTGGCCATGTAGACAACTCAAACTCCACCAATTGACGATCACAGCAAGAGAACCTGGTATCAAGAGAAAAAGAGGCAGAGATAGCATGAGGGAAAAGAAATTAGTCAAGAAGTATCATGCCAAACAAACCAATTATACCAAGTTTGCTTGAAACATTTACCTGTTACGATGGTTCCTCTTGTGATGTGAAGGGTAAAAGCTGCTGCTTTTATAGCCCTGAGGACACTAATTTTTTCTTTTTTATTATCGTGAAAATCATGACATCAGCAATAAGCTAATTTCCAGTATTGTCTTCTGAGAACTACCTAACCACCATAGGAGCCCACAAAACACCACCTCCTATTCTTCCCACCTTGCGTGGTGAGTGTTTCCCTAAGACGTCACTGTCAGAGCCCAGAGGGTGCCTTCACAGATAGATCCCAGAAATTTTCTAAACCCTACAGATTTTTAAAGAAACAATTGCTTTGTTTTAGTAGGTTCCAGGTTTGATCTGCTGGAGTACCTGAGTAAGCATTTTGGTAATGGACTCATTTTCCTACCAGCTTCTTAGATTTTTATCTCATTAGAGGTGATCCGAGTGAAAGGACCTAGGTCCTATATCCTGTGCTTTAATGTAATGGCATCTTGGAGGTAATTCCATTATAAAAAATAATTATATCTCAACTATTTTAGCATGCTTATTCCTAAACCTGGACTTAAGTTTTAAAAATAATGATGTTGCCTAATCTAACCACTGATTTCTTCCCATTTGGCTGTTTCTTAAGCAATCATAGCAATTATGGTAGATACAAGTGCATCTTAAAATTTTATATATACTGAATTATAATCAATAGCAATTTAAGCTTAGAAATACAAATTTTGAACAATCTGGTCACCATTTTTTTAACATGCAAATGCTTTGGAATAAAATAACATGGGTGCAGTAGATATGAGCTTATCTTGAAATTTTGTGTGTTTATTCTGAACAAGATAAGAGTTAAGTTTCAAAATCATATTTCCAAGCAATCTTATAAATGTTTTTATTAAACATATGGGCTTTGGAAAAGGAGAATTTGGCAATATAAGGGAAAAAATTCGACTTTAAATTATTAAAAATACATTGAATACTAAATGATACCTAAAAACTAGACAGGAAGGGAAGCAAATTTTAGATAAGTCTCTCAGTTCTGAAGTGACGACAGACAAACTGGGAAAAGTCACAAACCCTTTGGTGCAGCTGACCCTGAGCATAGACAGGGTCCAGACAGGGCTGGCCAAGATCATCTTCTCCTCACTTACAAAACTTGCTCATTTTCTTTCTACAACCATCAATTTGTCATTAAAGGTACTTTTCAGCAATTAAGCAACCTGCTTTCAAAACACAATTCATCTATTGCTGTGGAAGTAATGTGAATTAGGGAAACTTAGTTTAATCAGATTTTTCTGCTCACAACTAGTTAAGATCGGGGGTGATGAGAAACTGGGGAAAGGAAAGAGAATAACTGTAGAATCTTGAGCATTTTGTGAGATGGTACAGGTGAGGTGCCACAGCGAAGGGTTAGGATGGCATGAAGACACGGCTTTTGGGAAAGTGCCCTTAGGAGAAAGATGCAAAAGGGAAGGTTAGAGAGAGTAAATAAAAATATTTTATTCCAAATGTTTCTTTGGGGCTGCCCATGATCTTGAATAAATATGAGAAAGCTTTTCTTTACCCAATTTCCTATTACATGAGATACAGCCATTTTTGCCCAGAACTCTGTACAATAGCATCTAGAAGAATGCCTGGCATACAGAAGGTGATGAATAAATATTCACAGAGCCCTGGTTCTGTCACTGGCCATCTTGAGATAATGGGGTAATGAGACTAGATGACCTAAGTTGCCAGCAAGTTCTAGAATTCTATGATTTGCAAAATTTAGAAATTGACTTATAGATAATATAGACCTATTAAAAATAATAATTTTTTTTATCTATATACACATGCCCCTAATTAATGGGCCTGCTGGCAGAAGAATCAAATAGAAATTTACAGAATGGATAAAAGAAAGACAACATTTGTCTCTCCTGTTTGATGACTTACCATAAATATGCTACAAAATGAAAACAAGAGTAAATATTTTAATATGGTCCTGCCAGAGCTTAACGACTGAGTTTTCATTTAATTTACAGATTAATTTGGAGAGAATTAATATCTTTATAATGTGAACTCATTCCTTCCAAGACCACTGACCATCTCTCTACCACTTAAGATTATCTTTTATACCCTTTGGCAGTGTTTCAATATTTTCTCCACTGAGGTCTTGTGTATTATATTTAATTCCTATTTACTTTATGGGAGAAATAAGGTGGTAAGTTGTTAATCATCACTTTCACCTAGGTGTGCATGAGTACCAGATTGGCATGGACAGACTGTTGGGATACTCATCTTCTGAAAACATGGGAAGCAAGGACTTCTTGCCAGGCTCAGAGGGGAGGAGGAAGTAGAAGTACCTGGCAAAGAACAAAACCCAGAGACTAAGGTTTCCAAAGATAAACTTTATTTACTTCACAGTTCTGTCCAAAGCTGACCCTGAAGAGACCCAGGACCACTTCCTACAATGCCCGCTCCACCCTACCCGTCCCTGCTATGCTCTGACTACAAAGACACTTGTCAACCACAGCCACCTTTCTCTTCTTCCTGAGGGCTAAGGCTTACAAATCAATACTGTATCTCATCTTAAAAGGAAGACTGTAACAATGGGAATGTGTCATAACATAAGCAAGTGTATTTTCTTCTGTAATAGTGCCAACTAGTGAAATCAATTTTAAAGACAGAAGAAAACAATATTTATGCAAATTTCACGCTAGTTTTGTGCATACAGCAAAATTTGACATTTGCTTCCTAATGTCTGCCATCTACTGTCATTGATTTAAGGGGCTATTCCATTCTTGTCCCATATTATTTTGACTAGTACACAAGTATAAAGAATCATAGGTCACATCTGCTTATACCACCAGAGATCCAAAGATATATTTAATCAACAAATATCAATGAATAATTTATCCCAGTTCTCCAAAGTTAGGATTATTAATTTTTCTCAAAAGCATTTTGCATAGGTTAAAAATTATTTAATATTGTTTGAAAATCTAATTTTAAAAATTCAAATTCAAAATTCTAGGTATCTTAGTGAAGTTTTACCGGACCTGCTCAACCTCTGATGGGAAAACTGTGGACCAGGTAAACTAGACATTTCTTACGTTCTCACAGCTCTGTTAAATCTTTGAAAACAGGAATGACGAAACAGGTCCAATTCTAAGATGATTAGGTTTTAAAACATCACAAAGGTTAATTCTGTGAAAATGCTCCTTCTCTCTTTTGTCACTGTGTTAATTCAAAGGGTGTGTGTGTGCATGGTAACTTGGGTTAGTTGGTCAAGATGTCATTTTGAACCAGTGGCAAGTTTGAAAGGCATTATGTTTTAAAAGAGATGCAGTTTGGTTATGACTTCCAAATTATTGCAACCAAATGAACTAAGCTAATAATATTTCATTCTGTTTTAAAAAATAACTATTTTGTTGCTGTTGGAATATTTTGCCAAGAAGGTGTTCTTGAACCCACTTTTAATAATAACAAAAAAGATACAATAATAGATAGCATAATAATTGTGTTGGAATGGCCTTAGGGTTAATCTGCAGTGGGCTTGCTTTTGAGAAAAAAACATAGGATTTACCTAAATATTGTATAGGGAATAGTAATTTAATTTTTCCTGGTATTAATTAATTAACATGACTTTAGAGAAAGTAAGTCTTGCAAAATTATATCATGCAATCTCCAGCATTGTTTCTAACACCAAAACCGTATTTTCCAACTACTTATCCTTCTTTATTCCAAACTTTTGCATTCCAATCATCAGCAGTCATCAATACATCTTGATTGCATGTTTGACCAATTTTAGACTGCAAAAGTTGATTGAAAAAATCTTCAGTTTCTTCATCTTTGGCCTTAGTTGTTGGTGGGTAAATTTGAATAACAGTCATATTAACTGGTCTTCCATGCAGGCGTATAGATATCAGTCCATCAATGACAGCATTATACTTCAAGACAGCTCTTGAAATGTTCTTTTTGACAATGCATGCAATGCCATTCCTCTTCAATTTATCATTTCAGGCAGAGTAGACCATATGATTGTCTGATTCAAAATGGCCAATACCAATTCATTTCAGCTCACTAATGCCTAGGGTATCAATTTTTACGCATTCCATTTCATTTTGGATGACTTCCAGTTTTCCTAGATTCATACTTCATATATTCCACTTTTCAATTATTAATGGGTATTTGAAGCTGTTTCTTCTCATTTTGAGTCATGCCACATCAACAAAGAAGATCCTGAAAACTCAACTCCATTCACATCATTAAGGGAGACTCTACTTTAAGGAAGCAGCTCTTCCCCAGTTGTATTTTGAGTGTCTTCCAAGTTGAGGGGCTCGTCTTCCAGCACTAAATCAGACATTGTTTCAATGCTATTCATAAGGTTTCACTGGTCAATTTTTTTAGAAGTAGATTTTCAAGTCCTTCTTCCTAGTCTGTCTTAGCCTGGAAGCTTTGCTGAAACCTGTTCACCCTGAAAGACCCTGCTGGTATTTGAAATACCAGTGGCATAGCTTCCAGCATCACAGCAACACACAAGCTGTCATAGTACAACAAACTGACAGATGAAAGTCGGTCTATACACATGGACCCCACCGAATCTAATACACAAGAATCAAATCAACTACATCTTGTGGAAATAGATAGTGGGAAAGCTCAATATCATCAGTCAGAACAACGCCAGGGACCAACTGTAGAACAGACCATCAATTGCTCCCACACAAGTTCAAGTTGAAGCTAAAGAAAATTAAAACAAGTTCACAAGAGCCAAAGTACAACCTTGAGTATATCCCACCTGAATTTAGAGACAACTCTGTCTTAATTATCTAGTGTTGCTGTAACAGAAATACCACAAGTGGTTGGCTTTAACAAACAGAAATTTATTCTTTCCCTGTCTAGGAGGCTACGAGTCTGAATTCAGGGTGCCAGCCCTTGGGGAATGATTTTTCTCTCTGTCATTTCTGAGGGAAAGTCCTTGTCATCAATCTTCCCCTAGTCAAGGAGCTTCTCAGTGCAGAGATTCCAGGTCCAAAGGATGTGCTGTGCTCCCAGCACTTCTTTATTGGTCACGCGAGGTCCTCTGCCTCTCTGCTTGATTCTCACTTTTATATCTCAAAAGAGATTAACTCAAGATGCAACCTAATCCTGTTGATTGAGTGCTTCCTCATTAACATAACTGCTTCTAATCCTGCCTCACTGACATCACAGAGGTCAGGATTTACAACACGTAGGATAATCACATCAGATCACAAAATGGTGGATGACCACACGTGATGACCAATCATGGCCTAGCCAAGTTGACAAATATTTTGGGGGGATACAATTCAATCCATAACACCATCTCAAGAATAGATTTGATGCATTGAACACTAATGACTGAAGACCAGATGAGTTGTAGGATGACATCAAGGACATCATACATGAAGAAAGCAAAAGGTCATTAAAAAGACAGGAAAGAAAGAAAAGATCAAAATATATGTCAGAAGAGACTCTGAAACTTGCTCTTTGAACATCAAGTAACTAAAGCAAATAGAAGAAATGATGAAGCAGAAGAGCTTAACACAAGATTTCAAAGGGTGGCTCGAGAAGACAAAGTATTATAATGAAACGTGCAAAGACAGGAGTTAGAAGCCAAAGGAGAAGAAACACTCAGCATTTCTCAAGCTGAAAGAACTGAAGAAAAAACTCAAGCCTCGAGTTGCAATATTGAAGGATTCTATGGGCAAAATACTGAATGACGCTGGAAGCATGAAAAGAAAATGGAAGGAATACACAGTCACTGTACTGAAAAGAATTGGTCGATGTTCAACCATTTCAGGAGGTAGCATATGATCAAGATCAAATGGTACTGAAAGAAGAAGTCCAAGCTGCACTGAAGGGAATGGCAAAAAAACATGATTCCAGGAATTGACGGGTACCAATTGAGATGTTTTTCCAAAAGGATGCAGCACTGGAGCTGCTCACTTGTCTATGCCAAGAAATTTGGAAAACAGCTACCTGGCCAATCGACTGGAAGGGATCTATATATGTGCCCATTACAAAGAAAGGTGATCCAACAGAATGTGGAAATTATCAAATAACATCATTAATATCACACACAGTTGAAATTTTACTAAAGATAATTCAAAAACGGTTACAGGAGTACATTGACTGGGAACTGCCAGAAATTCAAGCCAGATTCAAAAGATGATGTGGAACAAGCAGTATGATTGTAGATGTCAAATGAATCTTGGCTGAAAGCAGAGAATACCAGGAAGATGTTTACCTGTGTTTTATTGACCATGCAAAGGTATTGGACTATGTGGATCATAACGAATTTTGGAAAACATTGCAAAGAATGGGAATTCCAGAACACTTAATTGTGTTCCTGAGGACCCTGTACATAGACCAAGAAACAGTTGTTTAAACAGAAGGGGATACTGTGTGATTTAATATCAGGAAAGGAGTGGGTCAGGGTTGTGTCCTTTCACTATACTTATTCAGTCTGTATGCAGGCATATAATCCAAGAAGCTGGACTATATGAAGAAGAAGTTGGCATCAGAATTGGAGAAAGGCTCATTAACAACCTGTGATATGCAGATGATACAACTTTGTTGCAGAAAGTGAAGAGGACTTGAAGCATTTACTGATGAAGAGCAAAGACTACAGCCTTCAGTATGGATTACGCTTCAACATAAGGAAAACAAAAATCCTCAAAGCTGGACCAATAAGCAACATCATGATAAAAGCAGAAAATATTGAAATTGTCAAGAATTTTATTTCACTTTTATCCACAATCAACACCTATGGATACAGCAGTCGAGAAATCAAACGACGTATTGTGTTAGACAAATCTGCTGTAAAAGACCTCTTTCAAATGTTAAAAAGCAAAGATGCCACTCTGAGGACTAAAGAGCACCTGACTCAAGCCATGATATTTTCAATCACCTCAGTGCATGCAAAAGCTGGACAATGAATAAGGAAGACCAAAGAAGAGTTAATGCCCAGAATTATGCTGTTGGCAAAGAATACTGAATATACTTCCAGAAGAAAGAACAAATCTGTCTAGGAAGAAGTATAGCCAGAACGTTTCTTTAAAAGCCAGGATGGTAAGACTTCATCTCATGTATTTTGGACATGTTATCAGGAGGGACCAGTCCCTGGAGAATGACATCGTGCTTGGTAAAGGGTCAGCAAAACAGAGAAAGACCCTCAATGAGATGGACTGTTATAGTGGCTGCAAAAATGGGCTCAAGCCTAGCAATGATTCTGAGAATGATGAAGAACTGAGCAGTTTTGTTCTCTTATACAGAGGGTCACTATGAGTCAGAACAGGCTCGGTGGCACCTAACAACAACTACATAGAGAAAATGGAAGTACTCAGGGACTCTTATACAGGTAGGAGGAATTAAATATAAGAACCAGATGGAAATTGTACATGGAAAATTTGACAGGCTGGAAAAGGGAGGAGTTATAATAAATAATATAGCCAAACACAAGTAGAATCGTATATTAAAATGTACAGCTTTAATGCATGGATGTAAGAGGAAATATCTGGGTGACGTTTGCCTGGGAAATGGAGCAGGGACAAAGAGCTGTATACAAGGTGCTATTCATTTGCCAATTCATTCATTCGTCCATTCAGTATAAACACCTGTTCCATAAGAGCAGAGGCTTTGCCTAGCACAGTCCCTGGGGTATCATAGGCCCACAGTAAGTTCTAGTTGGGTAATTGAATGAATTAAAAACAAAGCTGACTTAATGACTTTTGCAATAAGTATCTTTGGACTATTCCATTTACTAAGCTCCTAGCACAGTGCCTGGCATCCAGCAGGAATTTAACAATTATTTTCTTAATTAAGTAAACAAAATGAATATGTACTGAAAGAAATAACTCTCGTCCATGTGACTTCTCATCCTTGCAGACTCTAATGTAGAGAGGGCAAGTAATTTTATTTCCTCTTTACAACTGCGGGGAGTGAATTTTGTTTGTGACTTGACCAAAGCCACAGAGTGATAATGAAAAAGCTAGAACTTGAACTCAGGTCTTCTGACTCAAAAACCATTGTCTTTACTCTCTACCTCTTTTCTTTTTAATCCTCTGCAATCTGTTTCTTCTTCAAGTTCACTGCTGAAGATCATTTTGGGTTACATGTTTGATAAGGATGGCATTTAATGTGAGTAAAGAAGATAAGACCCTTGGCTAACATCAGGTCCAGTGTAAGGTGTAGCAGGGAAGCAGCCACTGGGAGCGCAGGCTGTCTAGTCTATCTAGATTTCAATCCAGCCCTGCTTCTTGTTAACTTGGTGGCCCTTAGCTAAGTTATATAAATGTTCCATAAAAAGAGGATAATAATAGTACCCTCCTCATAGAGTTGCTGACAGTCAGGGTGAAGTGCTTGGACTGGTCTCTGGAACATAGTAAATGTTCAGGAAATATTAACTATTAATAGTGAGGAACACCTACATGAACAAAATGTGGAACAACTAAGAAAAAGCTGTGGAAAGAGCTAACCAAGAGTTCAGAGATGAAAATTCTGTGACTTAACAAGGTGTTTAAGCTTGCACAGGCCAAATTTATTGAATGAATTAATGAATCTTGTTCTTGGGTTGGAATCAACTCGATGCCAACAAGTTTTTTGTTTGTTTTGTTTGTTTGTTTGTTTGTTTGTTTTTGGAGTTCTTGACTTGAAACCTTAGCATGATTCTCTACCTTCTCCTTCATCCTCTGTGGTCAAGCTGTACCAAATCATTTGTTTCTTCCTTTGAAATATCTCTTAATTTAGGGTCTTTTCCTCTTTCAATCAAGAAATAGCTACCTTACACTCTCTATTATTGGAACCACTACCTGTATGAGTTGTTATTAAACACAACCTCAGAAAGGACTCATATCCAGAAAATATCAAGAATTCTGACAAATCAATAAGAAAACCAGAGATCACCAAGAGAAAAATGGACGAAAGCCTGAACCAGAACTTCACAAAAGAGAATATCCAAATGGCCAATAAATATATAAAAGGAGCTAGACTTCATTACACATAAACAAAAAGCCAAGCCCATTGTCTCATTAGGGATAAATCCATTGCCCTCGAGTCAATTCCAACTCATAGTGACCCTACAGAACAGAACAGAACAGAACTGCCCCATAGGTTTCCAAGGAGTGGCTCGTGGATTCAAACTGCTGACTTTTTGGTTAGCAGCCGAGCTCTTAAATACCATGCCACCAGGGATACTCATTAAAAAAAAAAAAAAGAAACACCCATTGCCGCCTAGTCAAATCTGACTCATAACAACCCCATAGGACAGGGTGGAACTGCCCCCATAGAGTTTCTAAGGAGCACCTGGTGGATTCGAACTGCCAACCTTTTGGTTAGCAGCTGTAGTACTTAACCACTATGCCACCAGGTTTTCTGGGATCCTCATTAGGGATAGGGAAATGCAAAGTTAAAACCACACACCCACCAGAATGACTAAAATGAAAAAGACAGACAATACCAACACTCTCATAAGCTTCTTGTGGGAGTATATATTGGTACAACCACTTAAGAAAACTGTTTTGCAATATTCCTAAAGTTGAACGGGTACATACCCTATGATCCAACAGTTTCATTTCTAGCCACATACACAACATAAATTAGTTTTTTTTTTTACCAAGAAACATGTACAAAAATGCACTTAATGGCATTTTTTATAATAGCCCCAAACTGAAAACAATAGGATGGATAATAAATTATAGTACAATTACACAGTGAAATATTGTACAGCAAAGATAATAATGTTGCTACTTGTAACTAGAGGGATGAATCTCACAAACAATTGTTTAACAAAAAAAAAGTTAAACACAAAAAAGGACAAACTGTATGATTCCTGCCTTATGAAGTTCAAAACCAGGCAAAACTGGTCTATGACTAAAAAGTCACAAGAGTGGTTACCTTTGTTGTTGTTGCTAGGTGCTGTTGAGTCAGTTCTGACTCATAGCGACCCTATGTACAACAGAACAAAGCACTACCCAGTCCTGTGCCATTCTCGTGATCTTTGTTATGCTTGAGCCCATTTTTGTAGCTGCTGTGTCAATCCATTTCATTGAGGGTCTTCCTCTTTTTGGCTGGCGCTCTACTTTTCCAACTGTGATGTCCTTCTCCAGGGGCTGATGCCTCCTGATAACACGTCCAAAGTATATGAGATGTAGTCTCACCATCCTTGATTCCAAGGACCATTATGGTTGTACTTCTTCCAAGACAGATTTCTTCATTCTTTTGGCAGTCCATGGTTTATGCAATACTCTTCTTCAATACCATAATTCAAAGACACCAGTTCTTCTTTGGTCTTCCTTATTCATTGTCCAGCTTTTGCATGCATGAGACAATTGAAAACACCACGGCTTGAGTCAGGCACATCTTAGTCTTCAAGGTGACATTTTTGTTTTTTAATACTTTGGAGATGGCTAAATATTGGAATGGGAAACAAGGGGACTCCTAAGATGCTGGTAATGTTTTGTTTCTTTGCCTGGATGATTTTATGGGTATGCTTATCTGGTGAGTACTTATTGAGCTATGCATTTATGACTTGTTCACTTTTCTATAAGTACTTTATAGTTTAGTAAAAGATTTTCTTAAGACATTACTCCTCAAAACTAGTTAAACTTTTTCAACTGTCACCACGTCCCCATTTCCTTTAATTTGATCAATGACTTCCAAGGCTTCCTGTGCTTGGTTCCGTACCTACTAGGAAGTGGCCAGAGTTGGCCTCAGCTCTCTGATTTTCAGGGTTCTCCTCTTAGATCATGGACAATCCAGAGGCACACTTGTTGATTTCTAGAACTAATCATGCACATCCCAGATTGAATCTCTGCTCAGCCCTAACCTCACCAACCATGAAAATTCCTCCTTTTTTATTCTAAGTACTCAATGTAATAACGGTTGCTGAGTGTCTCCTATGTGCCTAGTACTACCTTAGGTTTTGGGGGATATAAAATGACTAAGACATGGTGCACCAACCTCAAGGAGCTTATTAACACAATTCATTCTATAAAATTTTTAATACAACTGCTATGCCTCAGGCACTGGGCTGGGGACTGGGGATGCACAAGTGCATAAGGCACGCTTCTTGCTTTTGGAGAACATAGTGGAGATGACAGTTATTCAAAGAGAAAAACTACTTCTATATAGTAGTTGTTGTTGTTGGATAAAAATGGAATGTACATATTGGAAATGATGGAAAAGAAAGGTGTGGTAGGGAGGGTGAGACCAGTTTATGACCAACCTAGAATAAGAGCCAGAATAGTCTAGACTTGATATGATGGGCAATAGAGAGCCTGTATGGGCAGCCTAGCATGGAAGGGAAGTGTATACATCAGTAACATAAGAAGATTTAAAAAAAAAAAAAAAGTTTCTGACAAGTCAATTCAGACTCATAGTGACCCTATAGGACAGAGTAGAACTGCTCCAATTGGTTTCCAAGATTGTAATCTTTACGGAAGCAGACCACCACTTCTTTCTCCCACGGAGCAGCTGGTGGGTTCGAATTGCTGACCTTTCAGTTATCGAGCACTTAACCACTTTGCCACCAGGGCTCCGTGAAACTGTACTTCTTTAACATTAAATTTCTGTGACGTCTTTGGAAATATTTGCAGTTAATTATATTTATTGCAATTAAGAAAGAGTAGAGAGTACATTTTATATTTTTGCGTAGGATTCATTTCAGAATGCATCATTTGGCACCAAGTTGATTTCAGGGCACTTGCAGCATACTTAGTTCCAGGTAACTATTAACTAACTTCCCCAGGATGTACAGAAAACTTTATCCAGAGACCCCTCTGAGAACATGTCCTAATATTATATTTGCCCATGGGATTCCCCTGTATCGCTCTAGTGGTTTATCATTCTCGACAATGACTTATGAAATGAGGGGAGAGGCTGGGGGAAAGAACTGGAAGCTAATATCACTTTACCTCAAGAGCCACAGTGCTTCCTTCTTCCATTTCTTTGCACCCACAGATAGAATGAAAACTCTACCTTGATCTTCTGAGATAACCCACCTTCCTAGATATGTACATTAGTTACACTGTATTGCCAGGCAATTCATTTCATGAGTTAGTGAAACCAGAAACTGCAAAAGTTTCATTCATCATAATAAATTATAAGTTCTGGCATTCTGAAGGGAAATCCGCTCCTGAAATCCTAGTCTATCTGCAAAGGACCTGTATGTGAATTTACCAAAGGCTACTTTTCCCCACAAGTCAGTGTCTCAAAAGAGCATTTATTGGGTGCCTACTGTGTTTTTTTTTTTTTTTTTTTTTTACTGTGTGTCCAGCTCTGTGCTAGTTCTCCTTATGTAGAGAAAAGGAACATAAGGAAAAGTTCCTCACCTTATAATTGAATTAGTGAGACACAAACACAAAGAAGCAATTGGGCAGCAATTTAAGTGACAAATGGAGTGCTGATGTCAACTATGATAGAGGTTCTAATCAGGGTGAAAACTTATGTCTGCGAAGTTCTTATTAAAAATCTCTTTGTGTTTCAGAATCATATGTTCTCACTTTTTCTATTCCTATTACAAAAGGGAAATAAATTCTGCCTTCAGTATCCCAAATAAAGCTAACAGTTGTCATCGCCTTTGCACAATTTCTGCCCTGAGAGACAATAATAAAGGTAGTCAGAATGCAATGTAACCCTTTGGAATAATAACTGTTCAGGCCCACAGACACTCTGCCAAAACCACAGGTGCCTTCTCGGATATCCAGGCCCCAAACTGAGAGAACAACCCAGAATCATCTGCACAACTTGAGAATTTAGGCAGAGAGTAGTGAAAGCAGTGTGAGTAAGAGCTATATACTGCTTTGCGTTGTTAGCAACAAGGAATTACTAAAGAGTTAAAACTCTTTGGTGGTGATTACAAGACTATACACATTGTCAAAATTTTAGAACTGCACTCCTAAGAAGGGTGAATTCTACTGAAGAGAAAAAAAAAAAAGAAAAATTTGACTAGTAATTGCCCCTTGTGCCCTAAAATTAACATTTCATTATGATTGAAAAATAAAAATGGGACCTACAGAGAAAGTGCACTGATTCCCAGTTTTGGTGGTTTCGAGACAAGAATGTTCTCCTGAATAGAGCTGCTCAGTGGTGTAATGGACTGCTTTGTAAAGGAGCCAACTCCCATTACTAAAATTTGGCCGTTGCTTCTATAGAACTTACCCTGCTGGGTGATTTACATAAATCATTTCTGATTCTCACCATAATCCTCCAAGGAAAGTATTTTACAGAGTAGGAAACTGAAACTCAGAGGGCTTATATGAGCGCTATTTGGTGGTGGAACTGTGTCCAAATGGAAGCAGAATATCTTCATTCACCTAGTAATATTCACTGATTTCCTATCAACTGCTGATTGCTCTGCTGGTCACTGTGGTTACAAGTGTTATCAATATGACCCTGTCCTCACAGGTACAATTTATCTAACGGAAAAAAATAAAAGACCATTATCATCAAGTGCTATGACATGGTGGCCACTTTGAAGCACACTAAAAGTGTACCTAACTCAGACTGCTGTTGTTGTTAGGTGCCATTGAGTCAGTTCCTACTCATGGTGACCCTATGTACATCAGAACGAAACACTGCCTGGTCCTTCACCATCGTCACAATCGTTGTTATGCTTGAGCCCATTGTTGCAGCCACTGTGTCAATCTACCTCACTGAGGGTCTTCCTCTTTTTGTTGACCCTCTACTTTACCAAGCATCATGTCCTTCAACAGGGACTGATCCCTTCTGATGCCACATACAAAGTAGGTGAGACAAAGTCTTGCCATCCTTGCTTCTAAGGAGTATTCTAGCTGTACTTCTTCCAAGACAGATTTATTCTCTTTTTTGGCAGTCCATGGTATAGTCAATATTCTTCATCAACACCACAATTCAAATACAACAATTCTTCCTCGGTCTTTCTTATTGATTGTCCAGCTTTCACATGCACGTGAGAAGATTGAAAATAACATGGCTTGGGTCAGGTGCACCTTAGTCTTCAAGGCGACATCTTTGCTTTTCAACACTTTAAAGAGGTCCTTTACAGCAGATTTGCCCAATGCAATGAGTCCTTTGATTTCTTGACTACTGCTTCCATGGGTGTTGATTGTGGATCCAAGTAAAACAAAATCCTTGACAACCTTAATCTTTTCCCCATTTATCATGATGTTGCTTATTGGTCCAGTTGTGAGGATTTTTGTTTTCTCTATGTTAAGTTGTAATCCATACTGAAGGCTGTAGTCTTTGTTCTTCATCAGTAAGTGCTTCAAGTCCCCTTCACTGTCAGCAAGCAAGGTTGTGTCATCTGCATATCACAGGTTGTTAACAAGTCTTCCTCCAATCCTGATGCCCTGTTCTTTGTCATACAGTCCAGCTTCTCAAATTATTGCTCAGCATGCACATTGAATAAGTACGGTGAAATGATGCCACCCTGACGCACACCTTTCCTGACTTTAAACCATGTAGTACCCTCTTGTTCTGTTCAAATGACTGTCTCGATCTATACAGGTTCCTCATGAGCACAATTGTTTTAGAATTCCTCTCTTTGAAAGGTTATCCATAATTTCTTATGATCCACACAGTCAAATGCCTTTGCATAGTCAATAAAACACAGGTCAATATCTTTCTGATATTCTTTGCTTTCAGCCAGGATCCATGTGACATCAGCAATGATATCCCTGGTTCCATGTTCTCTTCTGAATCCGGCTTGAATTTCTGGCAGTTCCCTGTAGGTGTACTGCTGCAGCTGCTTTTGAATGATCTCGGCAAAATTTTACTTGCGTGTGATATTAATGATATCGTTCAATAATTTCCACATTCTGTTGGGTCACTTTTCTTAGAAACAGGCATAAACACAGATGGTGGCATAGCACTTAAGTGTTATGGCTGCTAACCAAAGGGTCGGCAGCCTGAATCCACCAGGCACCCCTTGGAAACTCTATGGGGCAGTTTTACTCTGTCCTATAGGGTAACTATGAGTTGGAATCGACTTGACGACAACGGGTTTGGATTTTTTTTTTTTTTTTTTTGGTTTCCAGTAAGTTGACCAGATAGCTATCTTTGAAATTTCTTGGTATAGATGAGTGAGTGCTTCCAGTGCTGCTTTCCTTTGTTGAAACATCTCAATTGGTATTTCATCAAATCCTGGAGCCTTGCTTTTCACCAATGCCTTCAGCACAGCTTGGACTGCTGACTTCAGTACCACTGGTTCCTGATCATATGCTACCTCCTGAAATGGTTGAACCTCGACCAACTGTTTTTGGTACAGTGACTCTGTGTACTCCTTCCATCTTTTTTTGATGCTTCATGCATCGTTTAATATTTTCTCTGAAGAATCCTTCAATATTGCTACTTGAGGCTTGAATTTTTTCTTCAGTTCTTTCAGCTTGAGAAATGCCAAGTGTGTTCCTCCGTTTTGGTTTTCTAACTCCGGTCTTCGTCATTATAATACTTTGCTTTGTCTTCTCAAGTCACACTTTGATATCTTCTGTTCAGCTCTTTTACTTCATCATTTCTTTCATTCGCTTTACCTACTCTACGTTCAAAAGCAAGTTTCAGAGTCTCTTCTGACATCGATTTTGGTCTTTTCTTTCTTTCCTGTCTCTTTAATGACCTCTTTCTTTCTTCAAGCATGATGTCCTTGATGTCATTCCACAACTCGTCTGGTCTTTGGTCTTCAGACTAGATGGATATAAATGGCTTCCTGGAAGAAGTGGCATCGAAATCGAGACCTGGTGGATAAATGAGGAGTTGATGAGCAGGTCAGCTTGGGGAAGTCACCTGGGATGGTGAGGAAGGGTGAGCAGAGGTGAGTTATAGATTGAGGAAATAACACGTGTGAAGGCATGAAGTTGAGAGGGAAAACGGTGTGTTCAAAAAACTGAGGCAAGTCCAGTATGACTACAGTGCATAGGAGAAGTAGCAAGAAGTCTTCTCTAGATGCACACATAGCTCACTCCCTCACCTCCTTCCAGTGTTTTTTACGAGGTTCCTTCTCTGTGAGGCCTTCCTTAACCACCTGGCAACTACCAGCCCTACCCAACATGTACATGCCCTACTTCCTTTCTGTATTAGTTATATATTGCTGGGTAATAAATTGTCCCAAAACTTCAAAGCTTAAAAAACAAGCACTTTTTATCTCACATAGTTTCTAAGGGTTCTGTCTCAGGGTCTGCCTGAGGTTGCAGGCAAGATGCTGGCCAGGGCTACAGTCATCTGAAGGCTTGACTGGGGCTTGAGGATCCACTTCCAAGAAGACTCACTCACATGGCTGCTGGTTAGAGGCCTCACTTTGCCACCATGTTGGCCTCTCAATAGGGCAGCTTACAACATCTCACAGCTAACATCTCCCAAATCAAGTGCTCCTAGAGACAGAGTGGAGGAAGTTGCACTGTTTTTTTTATGACCTAGGCTCCAAAGTCACACACCATCACTTCTGCTCTATTCTTTTAGTTAGAAGTGAGTCACTAAGTCCAGTCCACACTCAAGGAAAAGGGAATTAGCCTCCACCTCTTGAAGGGAAAGGTATGAAAATATTTTTGGACATATTTAAAATCACTACACCTTACATGTTTTATTTTCCTCCATTACCAATTGACTTACTAAACTTCACTTACTTGTTTTTGCCTGTCTTACACCACTAGAATATAAGCTGCAAGAGAATTTAGTCTATTTACTGTTGTATATCCCAAATTCTCAGAATGATGCCTGGAACACAGTAAGCACTCAGTAAATATTTGAAGGTTGATAAAAGAATGAATAAATAAATCAGTGAAATTAATTCGAAGAGATAAGCAGAAGCCAGACCGTAGAGGGTCTTATGGTCATTGTCAAAGAATTTGGACTTTGCCCTAGGAACATGGGAAGCCATCAAAGAATTTTAAACAGATGTCTGACATGCCAGGGGCATTGCAGAGGGGATTCTTGGCATTGATTGGAGAATTTGAACTACATTTCTCTGAGTCCTTTCTAACTCAGAGTGTGACCCATATTGCAATGGCACACACCCTCATCAGCTACACTGCTAGAAACGTGCACTCCTCCCTCCCCCCCAGTTCTTAGCATTCCACTTATTGTTAAGATAGTGTCACAATTTGGAAAATCTTGCTGTAAGTAATTGCCAAACTTTAGCTGTTTAGGAAATATTATTCACTGAATTATAAAGGTCTATGAGTTTTGCAATATAGTCATATTATTGTTGTTAGGTGTGACTGAGTCGATTTTTGACTCATAGAGGTCCCATGTGACAGAGTAGAACTGCCCCACAGCGTTTTCTTGGCTGTAATCTTTACAAGGGCAGATCATCAGGTCTTTCTCCCAGGGAGTGGTTGGGTGAGTTCAAGCCACCAACCTTTCAGTTAGCAGTAGAGTACTTTACCATTGCACCACCAGGGTTCCTTAATTATATTATTAGAAAATAACATATTCTAAAATATTTGAACAAAAGATACATCCTGAGTTGGGCTATGTTCTAAAGAAGGTACACCATTCCCCCCCCTTTTTTTTTTAATTGTTAACAATTGCAAGGAGAAGAATAAAGCTAGACAACATACTTTGCAGTGTCATTGGAAAGCAGACTAGAGGTAGCTACCAAAAAAAAAAAAAAAGCCAAACCCGTTGCCATTGAGTCAATTCAGGCTCATAGCAACCTTATAGGACAGAGTAGAACTGCCCCATAGGTTTTCCAAGGAGATGCTGGTGGATTTGAATTGCCGACATTTTGGTTAGCAGCCAAGCTCTTAACCACTGTGCCACCAAGGCTACAGTGAATAGCCAAAGAGTTAATTGTTTCAGGCAGCACTTCCACTCTGAGGATTAAGAAAAGCAAAATAGCTCCCAAAATAAAGCTATAAATAAATTTTTCCCTAGAGTTCTCTGTACATTCTCACACAGCAAAACCAGAAATATGCAATGTTAAAAAGGAAGATCCCCTGTGATTCTGCCCTCCAGAGGAAACCTTTTTAACAGTCTAGAGCATAATTCTTCAGATTATTTTATAAAAATGAGGTCACACTATGCACACTGCTTTGTGTTTTTATTTTAAGGTCTTGTTTAAATCAATATATTTTTTTAAGATTTGTTTAAACCTGCTTATAATCATTTCATATTTTTTTAAAAAAGTTGTGCCACAGGGAAGAAACACTTTCATTCCTGAATGGCTCCAGAGTATCACCAAATGGCATTGAGTATTTGAATCTCCTGATCCTCATGGTTAGCTTCATCCAGAGGAAAGAAGACCAAACAGAAATTAAAACATAAGCAAGCAAAATGATGTAGCAATCCTATCAGTAAGCCCATTATTTTCCCATTAAAAAATTAATAACATAGAAACTTTTTATGGAAACAGTGCTCTGTTGCTTACTTTAAAGTGATTTGGAATTTTCTTCAATGCTGGGAATAGTTTTTGTTGCTGAAACTCAAAGGATGAGAGGAAGAGTGGCTGAGCTCAGATGTGTCTCTCAAGGCATAGGAAAGGGAGAGCATCTATTAGGTTCCAGAAAGTTTCTTTCCAGGGAAAATGGCCCACAACGTGGTGAGAAGAACTGGGTACTGGCTTGATTTGTAATCCAGTCCATCAGTCAATCAAATATATACCAGGCCAACAGTGCCCATGGTCAACACCTTCCAAATCTAGAATTCATTCCTTCATTCAGCAACATTTGTTCTTTACCTATTGGGTCATGAGTTTTGTTCTGAGGATGATACACAGTTCCTGTTTAAGACACAGTGTGAGAATTCAGAAGCAGAGTTCTCTGAGCATAGAAGAGACACTGTGAACCACAGATCTTCAGGACTGAGTCGTGAAGTAAAATCAAGTCACCAGTCAAAGAAGGGTCAGCATGCACAAAACCATCTTTATAGAACTATGAATAGTTAGGTGAAGCTGAAAGACTGATGTGAGAGGAAGGGGTTGAAAGGGATGAGGCTGGAGAGAAAAGTGAAGGATATGTCCCAAAGTATTCTGTAATTCTTGTGAGTTTATACTCTATCCTGTGAGCAATGGCAAGGCATCAGAGGATTACAACGCAAGGAACTAGTGAGATCCCATTTGTTCCCTAGAATTAGCATTCTGGTGAGAGTGAGGAGGATAGTTCAAGCAACATCGGAGTTAGAGAAACAAGTTAGAAGACAATGCAGTAATTGAGGTAAGGGATGATGGTGATCTGAAGTGGCTGTATTGGGGTGGAGAGAAAGGAGATGGATGCAAAACATAGGTTTAGGATAAATAAAATTCCAAAATTGATGAGATATGAAGAAAGAGGAAGGGAAAAATGTTGACGAGACTCCAAATTTTTGGCTTAAGCAGCAGACAGATGGGGTTTTATTCACTGGGCATCAAGAGGAAGAGCAAGGTGGGGAAACATATGATTGATTTTTCTGGAGTCATTCTAGGATCGATACGCAGTAAGCAGTTGGATATAAGGATATGGAGCTAATCTCCAAACAGCTCCAAGTTCAACAGGCAAATGGAAATAAAATTAGGAGGGGCTGGGTCTAAAATCAGATGCCTGCATTCGTGGGGCAGGAGGAAGGGCACCCTAAACCACTGCCCATTTGAGGAATCTCTATCCAAGATATATCCTTCATCTAGGACTACATGGGATGATGGCTTCTTGTACTTACCAAAAAAATGAATGTAACAAGCTTCCTATCTTGACCATAGAGATTTGTCATATTTCACACCGAAGAATACAGTATGAAGCAGTGACGGATTATCCAATAAGCAAGGTAAGCACAGGCTCATCATCTTATTGGTAGTCATCATCTTATTGGTAGTCATCATCTTATTGGTAGTCATTGAAGTTATGGAGAATGGTCATCTCACCCAGAAAAAGGGCATAGAGAGTGTCTTGGTCATCTAGCACTGCTATAACAGAAATACCACAAGTGGATGGCTTTAACAAAGAGAAGTTTATTTTCTCACAGTAAAGTAGGCTAAAAGTTATAATCCAGGGTGTCAGCTCCAGGGGGAAGTCTTTCTCTCTCTGTCAGCCTTCTCATAAATCTTCCCCCAGACTAGGAGCTTCTCTGCACAGGGACCCTGGGTCCAAAGGATACATTCTGCTCCTGGTACTGCTTTCTTGGTGGTATGAGGTCCTCCCATCTCACTGCTTGCTTCTTCCTTTTATATATCAAGAGATTGCCTCAAGACACAATCCAATCTTGTAGATTGAGTCCTGCCTCACTAACACAATGCCAGCCATCCTCCCTCATTAACCTCATAGAGGCAGGATTTACAACATACAGGAAAATCATACAATACTGGAAATCATGACCCAGCCAAATTGATATACACATTTTGTGGGGGGGGGGGGACATAATTCAATCCATGACAGAGAGTGAGAGAATAGTCTACCCAGAGTGAAAGACATTTGAACAGGTAAATGTGGTGAGGTTATGCTGTAACAGAAGTTTCTAGAGAGTACAGTGGGTACAAAAAGGAGGGTGTGGTCAGTTCTACTTAGAGGATCTGACAAGCTTATTAGAGGAGGTGATACTTAAATTGAATGTAGTTCCCACCATATAACAAGAAAAGAAAGATAATGGCAAGCAAAGGGCATAGCTAAGCAGTGTGATAGAGATGAGGAACAGCACAATTATTGGGAAACCACAGTAGTTTAGAATTGCTGGATGGTGCAAATGATTAACATACTCAACTGCTAAACAAAAGGTTGAAAGTTGGAGGTTTGAGTCCACCCAGAGGCTCATCAGAAGAAAGGCCTGGCAATTTACTTCCAAAGAATCAGCCACTGAAAACTCTATGGGTCACAGATCTACTTAAACACACATGGGGTCACGGTGAGTTGAATAGATACCATAGCAACTGATAAATGGTAGGGTGTACAGAGAGGTAAGAAAAAGTTTGATAAGACATGACGCTAACAGGGTGACCAGAGATGAAGTCATAAAGCGCCTTGTGTTCTAGTTCTCAGGAGTGAGGATTTCAGCCCCTCCAAGTCTCTGTCTCCTTTGACGAAAATTGGGTATAACTGTACATTCTGTGGGGATTATGGATAACTTGTGTCAAGTCTCTAGCACAGTGCCTGGTACACAAAGGTATGAAATAAACATTAGCTGTTACATCAATAGAACTATCACTCTGTATGCATGTAGAAGATGGATTGTAACGGGGCAGGAGTGGGGGTGCAGTACTGACTGCAGGAAGAGGATTTGAGAAACCAGTGAAGCATTCCAAAGAGGCAACAATGGGGCCAGATCTGTTCCGAATGGGTCTGGTCTGATAGAGCTGAAGGGCCCTCGAGACCATGTGACCAACCACTTAGCTTTAGAAATGAGAAAACTGGGGGTAAAAAGATTGAGCAATTTGTGTATAGTCACATAGCTAGGAACTGGCCAACTTATAGCTAGAAACCTAAGTCTCCTCACTGTTACTTCCATGTACTTTTTTCCATTCCATGGGCCCAGACATGGATGGGAATGGAAGAGGGGGGGAAAAAAAACAGAGCTTCCAGCCATTACAACAGGGATTCCAGCATATGAAGAATCTGTGTAGGCTTTCTAAGTGAGGAAAGCAAAATGCAAATGTCTGTATGGCATAACCCTATTTTTATAAAATAAGAATAATCTATTTAGCATACTTATTGAAAATAATTGGGCATCACTTAAAGTGGTTTCCTCAGCCAGGTGAAATTATAGGAGCTTTCGCTTTTAATATTACCTATTTCTGCAATGTTGAATTTTATCTGATGGGCACATGTTTCTTTCATTAAGAGATAAACAAATGAAAGAAACAGTTTTAATGTTTATGGACTGTAGAGATGAGTCCTCCAGTGTTAGACCTGAATCGTGCGATGTTGTCTAGTAGGAGACTTGATCTTCGGTCACAGGGAAGAGTTCTGTGAGGGGGCCTGCCATATCCCAAACAATCATTGAAGGTTTCTTCAAAAGGCTGAGGGGTCTAGAAGGAGAGTGAAAGATAGAAATGCTACTGCAAAGTGGTGGGAAGAAATAGGGAGGCATTCCCACTGTAGAGGCCAATGGTGTGCTAAAAAAAAAAAAAAAAAAAAAACCCACAGATTATCTAGGAATTAATAATGCTGGCACCTACTGAGAAAGAAAATGACTCAGAGGTTTGTAGTGTTAGGAACAGAGGGTTTCCTGCCCACGCCCACACTCACCTCCTTGCCCAGCTCATACTGACCTAAACACGCACAAAGAGCTCTGCCACGCTACCGCTGCGTGCACAGTTAATGAGTTACTAAACCCTCGAAACTAACTTCATCAGGGCTGTGTGAGGATTCAATGAAGTAATACATGCAAAGTGAGATCAGCTGAAGACTCATAATAAGCTATTATTATAGTGGCTTAATGAAAAGAAGTTCTTAAATCGCATACATCTTCGGGAAATTTACAGATTTAATTTATAGCACATACACTTTTTTTTAATTAAAGTTGTTCTATAGCATTGTTTTGGAAGTGAGAAATGTTGGGTATACATGTGTCCTGCTTGAAGATGATGCTTGAGAGTTCCTACACGGTGGTGACTCTTTTTGACAACATGGTGGACCAGAGATAGTTTAGGGAGCTTTTTAGCCAAGTTCAGGGGATGCTCACTTAATAGGATCTTTTTAAAAGTCAGTCAATGAGGGAGCCAAGATGGCGGAATAGACAGATGCTTCTTCGAGCCCTCTTTACAACAAAGACCTGAAAAAAAAGTGAAACGAGTATATTTGTGACAAGTTGGGAGCCCTGAGCATCAAAGGCAAGCTTAGACAATGAACTGAGGGGCAGGGGAAGGATGAGACCGTTCAGACGTAGAGAGGAGTTACTGGACCTGAATCGCAGGGAGCCCTCAGGCACCATTCTCAGAGCAGCGTCGGTGGCGGCAGTGGCTGGCACTAGCTTTCAGCCGCAGTCTCCTCAAGGAGAAGCACCCAGCCACACAGCCCACTCACACCTCCAGAACCTGAGGAGAAGGGTGCTCTGGGCAAAAGCTAAGTACTTGTGTGTATTTTACTGTGCCCCCCCCCCCCCAACCCCCAAGCCGGCTCCAGCAGCTGAATCCCTGGGCCTGAGATAGACCCTGGTGAGCACCTAGAGCCATCCTCCTGGCCTTGGGAAAGGAAAAAATTTCCAACTGGGGGGAAAAGATAATTTGCTAGCTCCATTAACCGGGGGAACTCAGGACAGAAGCGGCTCCTGTCCAGGCATAAACCGTCCGTGGACCTTGAACACCTTTCCCTTCTGCACAGACCTGTGTGGGCCTATTTCAGGAGAATAGGCCCTTGTTGGCAAACTCCAATCATTTTAGCTGCGTGGTGGAGAGGTGGGTGTTTGACGTTTGACAATGGTTTGCCTATTAAACAAGGTCCTTACCTACCCACAACAGGGACGTAAGGACTGGTACCTCCACTCAGGTCACCTAGCCACTCACAACAGGGGTCCAAAGATAACTGGTACCTCCCAGTCCTTACAACAAAAACTTTGGGTGCCCATGGTCCCCCTGCAGAACCCACCCACCAGCACTCTCTAGGGAACAGAGATGCATTTTCCTCAGAGACACTTAAGGGTCAGTTCTCACCCCCCTGCCTTGTTCACAGCGCGACACCCTGCTGCAATCAGAAACCGGTATATACGCCAATCACCCCTGCCCCTCTAAGACTGTAGGACAGAGCCTGTACCACACACTTGATATCAGCTACCTGGAAACCTGAGCTGAATTCATACAAGAAAACTGAATGGACTCCTAGACTGATATACCTGGTAACAGCTCTAGCCAGCTGGGGACAGGACACCAGAGCTCCAAAGGTGAAAATAATCAAGGTAGCTCACTCAAGCAACCCATAGGAGTATACCAAAACAAAACAAAGCAAGCAGCTACGACACAGTAAGCAAGCATAAACTAATACAATAACTTATAGACGGCTCGAAGACAACAGTCAATATCAAGTTACATAAAGAAAAGGACCAGGATCACCTCAACAGGTTCTCAAAACAAAGAATCCAGGGATCTTTTAGATGGAAGTGCATTCCTGGAATTACCAGATGCAGAATACAAAAGTTTAATATACAGAACCCTTCAAGACATCAGGAAGGAAATGAGGCAATGTGCAGAACAAGCCAGGGAACACACAGATAAAGCAACTGAAGAAATTAGAAAGATTATTCAGGAACATAATGAAAAGTTTAATAAGTTGAAAAAATCCATAGACAGACAGCAATCAGAAATTCAGAAGATTAACAATAAAATTTCACAATTAGATAACTCAATAGAAAGTCAGAGGAGCTTAATAGAGCAAGTGGAAGCTAGAATTTCTGAACTTGAAGATAAATCACTTGGCACTAATGTATTTGAAGAAAAATCACATAAAATAATTTTAAAAAAAAAATGAAGAAACCTTAAGAATCATGTGGGACTCTATCAAGAGAAATAACCTACGAGTGATTGGAGTACCAGAACAGGGAAGGATAACAGAAAATACAGAGAAAAGTGTTGAGGATTTGTTGGCAGAAAATTTCCCTGGTATTGTGAAAGATGAGAAGATATCTATCCAAGATGCTCATCGAACTCCACATAAGGTAGATCTTAAAAGAAAGTCACCAAGACATATTATAATCAAGCTTGCCGAAACCAAAGATAAAGAGACAATTATAAGAGCAGCAAGGGATAAAAGAAAAGTCACCTGCAAAGGAGACCCAATAAGAATAAGCTCGGACTACCCGGCAGAAACCACACAGGCAAGAAGGCAATGGGATGACGTATTTTAAAAATTGAAGGAAAAAAATTGCCTGCCAAGAATCATATATCCATCAAAACTCTCTCTTAAATATGAAGGTGAAATTAAGACATTTCCAGATAAACACAAGTTCAGGGAATTCGTAAAAACCAAACCAAAACTACAAGAAATAATAAAGGGGGAGTTCTTTGCTTAGAAAATCAATAATACCAGGTATCAGCCCAAGACTAGAACACTGGGCAGAGCAACCGGAAGTCAACCCAGACAGGGAAATCAAAAAAAACAAAGCAAGATTAAAAAAAAAAAAAAAGCCCAACACAGGGTAACAGCGATGTTATTATATAAAAGAAGACAACATTAAAATAATAAACAGGGACTAAGAAATGTAATCATACACCTTCCATATGGAGAGGGAGATACGGCGATACAAAGAAATAAAAGTTAGTTTTAAATTTAGAAAAATAGGGGTGAATAATAAGGTAACCACAAAGGAGACAAACTGTCCTACTCATCAAAATAAAATACAAGGGAAAAATACAGACTCAGCAGAAACAAAATCAACAACAACAAATATGAGGAAAGGATAATATATAAAGAAAATCTACTCAGCACATAAAATCAAGTGGGAAAAAGAAACTGTCAACACACAAAAAAAGACATCAAAATGATAGCACTGAATTCATACCTATCCATAATTGCCCTGAATTTAAATGGACTAAATGCATCAATAAAGAGACAGAGAGTGGCAGAATGGATTAAAAAAACAAGATTCATCTATTTGCTGCCTACAGGAGACACACCTTAGACTTAGAGACACAAACAAACTAAAACTCAAAGGATGGAAAAAAATATATCAAGCAAACAACAATTAAAAAAGAGCAGGAGTGGCAATATTAATTTCTGACAAAATAGACTTTAAAGTTAAATCCAACAGAAAGGATAAGGAAGGACACTATATAATGATTAAAGGGACAATACACCAAGAAGATATAACCATATTAAATATTTATGCACCCAATGACAGGGCTGCAAGATACATAAAACAAACTCTATCAGCATTGAAAGATGAGATAGACAGTTCCACAATAATAGTAGGAGACTTCGACACACTACTTTCGGTGAAGGACAGGACATCCAGAAAGAAGCTCAATAAAGACACTGAAGATCTAAATGCCATAATCAACCAACTTGACCTTGTAGACATATACAGAACACTCCACCCAACAGCAACCAACTATACTTTCTTTTCTAGTGCACGTGAAACATTCTCTAGAACAGACCACTTATTAGGCCATAAAGCAAGCCTTAGTGGAATCCAAAACATTGAAACATTACAAAGCATCTTCTCTGACCATAAGGCCATAAAAGTGGAAATCAATAGCAGAAAAAGCAGGGAAAAGAAATCAAATACTTGGAAACTGAACAATACCCTGCTCAAAGAAGACTGGATTATAGAAGACATTAAGGATGGAACAAAGAAATTCACAGAATCCAATAAGAATGAGAACACTTCCTATCAGAATCCTTGGGACACAGCAAAAGCGGTGCTCAGAGGCCAATTTATATCAATAAATGTACACATCCAAAAAGAAGAAAGGGCCAGAATCAAAGAATTATCCCTACAACTTGAACAAATAGAAAGAGAGCAACAAAAGAAACCCACAGGCACCAGAAGAAAACAAATAACAAAAATTAGAGCTGAACTAAATGAAATAGAAAACAGAAAAACAATTGAAAGAATTAACAAGACCAAAAGCTGGTTTTTTGAAAAAATCAACAAAATTGATAAACCACTGGCCAAACTGACAAAAGAAAAACAGGAGAGGAAGCAAATAACCTGAATAAGAAATTAGATGGGCGATATTACAACAGACCCAACTGAAATTAAAAGAATCGTATCAAATTACTGTGAAAAACTATACTCAAACAAATTTGAAAACCTAAAAGAAATGGATGAAGTCCTAGAAACACACTACCTACCTAAACTAACACAAACAGAGGTAGAACAAATAAATAGACCCATAACAAAAGAAGAGATTGAGAAGGTAATCAAAAAACTCCCAACAACAACAAAAAAAAAGCCCTAGTCCCAATGGCTTCACTGCAGAGTTCTACCAACTTTCAGAGAAGAGTTAATACCTCAAGGTATTTCAGAGCATAGAAAAGGATGGAATACTACCAAACTCATTCTATGAAGCCACCATATCCCTGGTACCAAAACCAGGTAAAGACACCACAAGAAAAGAAAATTATAGACCTATATACCTCATAAATGTAGATGCAAAAATCCTCAACAAAATTCTAGCCAATAGAATTCAACAACATATCAAAAAAATAATTCACAATGACCAAGTGGGATTCATACCAGGTATGCAGGGATGGTTCAACATTAGAAAAACAATTAATGTAATCCACCATATAAATAAAACAAAAGACAAGAATCACGTGATTTTATCAATTGATGCAGAAAAGGCATTTGACAAAGTTCAACACTCATTCATGATAAAAACTCTCAGCAAAATAGGAATAGAAGGAAAATTTCTCAACATAATAAAGGGCATTTATACAAAGCCAACAGCCAACATCACCCTAAATGGAGAGAGCCTGAAAACATTCCCACTGAGATCGGGAACCAGACAAGGATGCCCTTTATCAGCACTCTTATTCAACATTGTGCTGGAAGTCCTAGCCAGAGCAATTAGGCTAGATAAAGAAATAAAGGGCATCCAGACTGGCAAGGAAGAAGTAAAAGTATCTCTGTTTGCAGATGACATGATGTTATACACAGAAAACCCTAAGGAATCCTCCAGAAAACTACTGAAACTAATAGAAGAGTTCAGCAGTGTATCGGGAAACAAGATAAACATACAAAAATCAGTTGGATTCCTCTACACCAACAAAAAGAACATTGAAGAGGAAATCACCAAATCAATTACAGTAGCCCCCAAGAAGATAAAATACTTAGGAATAAATCTTACCAGTGGTGTAAAAAACTTATACAAAGAAAAGTACGGTACACTTCTGCAAGAAACCAAAAGAGACATAAGTGGAAGAACATACCTTGCTCGTGGATAGGAAGACTTAACATTATAAAAACATCTATTCTACCAAAAGCGATCTATACATTTAATGCAATTCTGATCCAAATCCCAAGGACATTCTTTAGTGAGATGGAGAAACAAATCACCAACTTCATATGGAAGGGAAAGAGGCCCTGGATAAATAAGGCATTACTGAAAAAGAAGAACAAAGTGGGAGGCCTTACTTTACCTGATTTTAGAACCTATTATACCGCCACAGTAGTCAAAACAGCCTGGTACTGGTAGAACAACAGAAAAATGGACCAATGGAACAGAATTGAGAATTCAGACATAAAACCATCCACATATGAGCAGTTGATATTTGACAAAGGCCCCAAAACAGTTAAATGGGGAAAAGACAGTCTTTTTAACAAATTGCGTTGGCATAACTGGATTTCCATCTGCAAAAAAATGAAAGAAGACCCATACCTCACTCCATGCACCAAAACTAACTCAAAATGGATCAAAGACCTAAACATAAAATCTAAAATGATAAAGATCATGGAAGAAAAAATAGGGACAACATTAGGAGCCCTAATACATGGCATAAACAGTGTACAAAACATTATAAAGAATGTAGAAGAAAAACTAGATAACTGGGAGCTCCTAAAAATCAAACACTTATGCTCATCCAAAGACTTCACCAAAAGAGTAAAAAGACTACCTACAGACTGGGAAAAAGTTTTTAGCTATGACATTTCCGATCAGCGCCTGATCTCTAAAATCTACATGATACTACAAAAACTCAACTGCAAAAAGACAAATAACCCAATTAAAAAATGGTCAAAAGATATGAACAGACACTTCACTAAAGAAGACATTCAGGTAGCTAACAGATACATGAGGAAATGTTCACGATCATTAGCCATTAGAGAAATGCAGATCAAAACTACAATGAGATTTCATCTCACTCGAACAAGGCTGGCATTAATCCAAAAAACACAAAATAATAAATGTTGGAGAGGCTGTGGAGAGATTGGAACACTTCTACACTGCTGGTGGGAATGTCAAATGGTACAACCACTTTGGAAATCGATTTGGCACTTCCTTCAAAAGCTAGAAATAGAACTACCAAACGATCCAGCAATCCCACTCCTTGGAATATATCCTAGAGAAATAAGAGCCTTTACACGAACAGGTATATGCACACCCATGTTTACTGCAGCACTGTAGAGCCTTTACACGAACAGATATATGCACACCCATGTTTATTGCAGCACTATTTACAATAGCAAAAAGATGGAAGCAACCAAGGTGCCCATCAGCAAATGAATGGATAAATAAATTAGGGTATATTCACACAATGGAATACTACACATCAATAAAGAACAGTGAGGAATCTGTGAAACATTTCATAACATGGAGGAACCTGGAAGGTATTACGCTGAGTGAAATTAGTCAGTTGCAAAAGGACAAATGTTGTATACGACCACTACTATAAGAACTTGAGGAATAGTTTAAACTGAGAAGAAAACATTCTTTTGTGGTTATGAGAGGGGGGAGGGAGGGAGGGTGGGAGAGGGGCATTCAACTAATTAGATAATAGATAAGAACTACTTTACTTTAGGTGAAGGGAAAGACAGCACACAATACAGGGGACGTCAATACGATTGGACTAAACCAAGAGCAAAGAACTTTCCTGAATAAACTGAATGCTTCAAAGGCCAGCATAGCAGGGGCGGGAGTCTGGGGACCATGGTTTCAGGGGACATCTAAGTCAATTGGCATAATAAAATCTATTAAGAAAACATTCTGCATCCCACTTTGAAGAGTGGTGTCTGGGGTCTTAAACGCTAGAAAGCAGCCATCCAAGATGCAGCAATTAGTCTCAACCCACCTGGAGCAAAGGAGAATGAAGAACACCAAGGACACAAGGTGATTACAAGCCCAAGAGACAGAAAGGGCCACATGAACCAGCGACTACATCATCCTGAGACCAGAAGAACTAGATGGTGCCCGCCTACAACCGATGACTGCCCTGACAGGGAACACAACAGAGAACCCCTGAAGGAGCAGGAGAGCAGTGGGATGCAGACCCCAAATTCTTATAAGGCCGGACTTAATGGTCTGACTGAGACTGAAAGGACCCCGGTGGTCATGGCCCCCAGACCTTTTGTTGCCCCAGGACAGGAACCACTCCCAAAGCCAACTCTTCAGACATGGATTGGACTGGGCAATGGGTTGGAGAGGGATGCTGGAGAGGAGTGAACTTCTGGGATCAGGTGGACACTTGAGACTATGTTGGCCTCTCCTGCTTGGAGGGGAGATGAGAGGGTGGAGGGGGTTAGAAGCTGGTGAAATGGACACGAAAAGAGAGAGTGGAGGGAGAGAGTGGGCTGTCTCATTAGGGGGAGAGTAATTGGGAGTGTGTAGCAAGGTGTATATGGGTTTTTTGTGTGAGAGGCTGACTTGATTTTAAACTCTCACTTAAAGCACAATAAAAATTATTTACAGAAAAGTCAGTCAAAGAAAAGCTTAGAACTCCAAGAGAGAGACAATAGGCATAAGACTTCCAATGTAGATATTTACACTGCAGTGATTTTAAAAAAGTTTGTGTTGACTCAGTTTTGACTCATGGCAATCCCATGCATGTCAGAGTAGAACTGTGCTCTGTAGGGTTTTCAATGGCTGATTTTTGGGAAGGAGATCACCAGATCTTTCTTCTGAGATGCCTCGGGGTGGACGCAAACCTCCAGCATTCCGGTTAACAGTCAAGCATGTTAACCATTTTCACCACCCAGGGACTCCCCACATTATCTTGGAGGTTTAGAATAACACCATCCATCATCCAGCTCCAGAAGCATAACATGCCTGCTGCTGCTTCCCTGGCAGGGTGGTTAGTGATGAAGGCACCCTGGTACTAATACATACTGAAGGTTAAAAGGTGAGACTTTTATACTCAAGCTAACTGACAGGGGCAGCTTTCTTTTTCATTTGAAGTGCGAACAGAATGACTTCCTCCTTGTCAAAAGAAATGTCACAAAGATGATACCACAAAATATGTTACGAAGCATCAATAATTAAAGAAGTGTGGTACTACTAGAGGAATAGACAAATAGACCAATGGAAAAGAACAGAAAGTTGAGATTTAGAACCAAATGCCTACAAGGATTTAGTATATGATAAAGGCAGCAACTCAAATCAGTGGATGGGTTTTTTAATAAGATGGTTCTGGAACAATTGGGTCGCCAGTTGCAAAAAAGTCAGTTAAATCCATAATTAACATAACTCATCAGAATAAACTACAAATAAATCAAAGATTTAGACATGGGGAAGAAAAGAAACTCTAAAGTACTTAAGAGAACGAGGGCAAATTCCTCTATAACATCAGAGTAAAGAAGGCTTTTCTAGCTGTGACTCAAAATCCAAAATCCTTGAAAAAGTATAATGACTCATCCACATAAACAAGCAAAAGCCTTCTGAATGGCAAAACAAACAAACAAAAAACACACCAAGAGAAAAGTCAAAAGATAAATGGCAAACTTGAAAAATATTTGTAACTCATTTCTCAGACAACAATCTCCCCAATATACAGTTTTCATAGAAAATGAGTACAAATGCCTGTAGTATTATGAAAAAATTCTCTATTCGAGTCATAAAAAGACAACTGCAAATCAGAACTGCACTAGGAGACCATTTCTTTCCTATTAGATCGGCAAAAGTCCCAGAGCATGACAAAACACTCTATTGGCAAAGTAGTAGCTACAAAACCAAAAAACCCGTTGCCTCAAGTCGATCCCAACTCATAATGACCCTACAGGACAGAATAGAATTGCTCCATAGGGTTTCCAAGGAGCAGCTGGTAGATTCGAACTGCCGACCTTTTGGTTAGCAGCCGAGCCCTTAACCCCTGGGCCACCAGGGCTCTCTCATATAATGCCACATGCTTCTGTTTGCTCCCCTCATTGTAACACATGTAAATCACATCCTTAGGTAAAGATGTGCCCAAACCTTCAGAACCATGCACTCTAATGACAAATTACTGATTCCCTTGTTTCACCGGGTGAAGAAGAAAGGGTTATCACACGATGGACGGACAAGAGTCTCTACTTGCAGGTCAGGCTTGTTCAAGAATCTTCAGGCACAGGAATGTGATCAAATGAAGATGCACTATTTGAAGGGAAGGCAAGATTTAGGAGTATTGGGTGTGTGGTTGGAGATAAATACCCACCATAATCCTTCACCTGAGAGTAGAAACTTGGGCTATGCTACACAGGAGAGCTAAACAAAACAGGACTCTACATGAAGGGACTGCAGCTGGTGGATTTGGTTTTGCTTCTTCCTGGTTACATTTTCTTTGAGAGGCAAAATACCATCGTGCTCAAGACTGAGGTCTCCAAAGGCTTGAATTTCAGTCCCAAGTATACCATTTACTTACTACATGAACTTGGTTAAGGTACTTAATTTCTGTAAACCTCATTTTCCTCAACTGTAAAATACAGGTGATAGTAGGTAAGATTACATAAAATGATCCATCTATGAGCACTTAGCACAATGAGTGCTTAGTAAATAGTAGTAATTAATATTATTGTATAGTAGTCATTAATAATATTATAATATTGCTATGGAATATTCCTGAATGTGACGAAAACAAAAATCCTCACAACCAGCCCATAAACAACATCATGGTAAACCAATGAAGAAACTGAAGTGGTCCAGGATTCCATCCTACATGGATCAACAATCAATGTCCATGGAAGTAGCAGTCATATGGCATTGGGCAAATCTGCAGCAAAAGACCTATTTAAAATCATTTTTTTAAATTTATTGTGCTTTAAGTGAAAGTTTACAAATCAAGTCAGTCTCTCATACAAAAACTTATGTATACCTTACTATGTAACCCTAGCTGCACTCCCCCTAATAAGGCAGCACACGCCTTCTCTCCACCCTATATTCCCCGTGTCCATTCAACCAGCTCCTGTCCCCCTCTGCCTTCTCGTCTTGCCTCCGGACAGGAGCTGCCCACATAATCTCATGTGTCTACTTGAGCCAAGAAGCTCACTCCTTATCAGTATCATTTTCTGTCTTATAGTCCAGTCCAATCACTGTCTGAAGAGTTGGCTTCGGAAACAGTTCCAGTCTTGGGCTAACAGAGGATCCAGGGGCCATGATCTCCAGGGTCCCACCAGCCTCAGTCAGACCGTTAAGTCCGGTGTTTTTCGAGAATTTGAGGTCTTCATCCCACTGTTCTCCTGCTCCATCAAGGGATTCTCTGTTTTGTTTCCTCATAAGGGCAGTCATTGGTGGTAGCCAGGCACCATCTGGTTCTTCCAGTCTCAGGCTGATGTAGTCTGTGCTTTATGTGGCCCTTTCTGTCTCTTGGGCTCACACTTACCTTGTGTCCCTGGTGTTCTTCATTCTCCTTTGCTCCAGGTGGGTTGAGGCCAGTTGATGTATCTTAGGTGGCAGCTTGCTAGCATTTCAGACCCCAGACGCCACTCACCAAGTGGGATGCAGAACATTTTCTTAACACATTTTGTTATGCCACTTGACCCAGATGTCCCCAGACCCCCATCATGCTACTCTGTCCTTCAAAGACTTTGGTTGTATTCAGGAAACTGCTTTTGATTTAGTCCAGTTGTGCTGACCTCCCCTGTATTGTGTGTTGTAAAAGATCTATTTAAAATCTTAAAAAACAAAGATGTCACTCTTTGATGACTAAGGTATAACTGACACGAGCCATACTATTTTCAATTTCCTCAAATGCGTATGAAAGCTGGATAATAAAAAAGGAAAACTGAAGAAGAGTTAATGCATTTGAACTGTAGTGTTGGCAAGGAATAAACAAATAAAAGAACAAACAAATCAGTGTTGGAAGAAGTACAGCCAGAATGCTCCCAGAAGCAAGGATGGTGAGTCTTTGTCTCACATACTTTGGCGTTGTCATTAGGACGGACCAATCCCTGGAAAAGGACATTATGCTTGGTAAAGTAGACAGCCACAAAAAAAAAAAAAAAAAGCAACACTTCAATGAGATGAATTGACACAGTGGCTGCAACAACAGGCTCAAACATAGCAACGTTTGTGAGGATGGCACAGGACCAGCAACGTTTCTTTCTGTTGTACATAAGGTTTCTATGAGTCGGAGCCAACTCCATGGCAACTAACAATATTATCTGACCTGTGCTAAAGGGGGCCTGTTGTTCTGTATCTCACACTATCACCCTCTCATTTTTCATTTTAACTCATAATTTAAAGAGAGTAAAACTCCTTTGCACAGCTCCTATTGGGGCCACATGTGTGAGGGTGTGGACGTGAGCGTGGCCAGTCTTGTAAATGAACCTACTCTACACTGGGGGCCTGGAGGCCTGACCTTTACAGCAGGAAACAGGTCACTTACAGTAAGTAAACCACATGTGGGAGAAAATCTAAACCAAAGTTGGACATCTCCAATTGAACTCAGCAAATTCTTTAAAACCAGTTAAATCGTTTGGCCTCAGAAAATCTTTTCAGTAAAACCCACAACCAAACCATTGCTGTCGAGTCGATTCTGGCCCCTAGCGACTTGAATCATCAGTCTGGCTTTAACTGTTGCTTTCATATTTACCTTGTTTCTTCAATTTTCCCATTCCATTTTTCATGGTAATGGTAATATCTGCACCCTAGAGGAGACTCAGTAAATACTGTGCTTGGTGACTAAGAGCTGAGCCACCACCCTGAGAAATCATTTCACTGCCACATCAGTGCTGGGATGTCTGCACGTTACCCTCTGAGACATCACAAGTTCACAGAGGCTGCTACTTCAGTGAGAATCAGAGTTAGGGAAATCAAACTACCTAACCCCAGTGGTATTTCTATAGCCATTTCGCATTTTTACAAGGAGAAATCAAATTTAGTAAGACCTTTTTTGGAGTCAAGGAGCCCTGGTGGCACAGTGGTTAAGCGCTCGGCTGGCAGTTTAAACCCACCAGCCACTCCATGAAAGAAAGATGTGGCAATCTGCTTCCAAAGATTATAGCTTTAGAAACCCTATGGGGCAATTCTACTCTGTCCTATAGGGTCACTATGAGTGGGAATCAGCTCACTGGCAGTGGGTTTGGTCTGGGGTTTATTGGAATCAATACACTCGACTGGCCTGGTTTTAAAAGCTCTGTGGCAACTCTGCATTTTCAAAAACAAGGAGCATGTTCAATTGATAGGCGTGCAAGGATGTTTATCAAGTCCTTGGGGAGACAAGTTGGGGTATCAGAGAGGACTGCGTGAGGCTGCTTTGATTTGGAGATGCATGATGGAAAAGGCAAAGGGATGAAATAGTGCAGCTTTGCTGTTACATGTTGGGCCGGAGTTGAACCACTCTCATTGCAAATTCGTCCTCAACCTCTGCTATTTTGGGAGTCTAAGAAAATTTCTGAGCCTCTCTTACCTCAGTGTCCTCCTCTGGAGAATGAGAAAAACAGTTGCACGTATCTCACAGGTAATGTAAGCATATCCGCAGAGCATTTAGTACAGCACTCAGCGCATAACTTTTTGTTGTTAGCTGCCGTTGAGTCTGTTCCAACACATGGTGACCCATGCGTGCAGAGTAGAACTGCTCCGTAGGGTTTTCAAGGCTGTGACTTTTCAGAAACAGATCGCCTTGGCCTGTCCTGAGGCTTCTCTGAGTGGGTTCAAACCACCAACCTTTCATCTAGCAGGTGCACGCTTAACTGTTTGCACCACCCAGGGACTCCCAACACATAGCAAGTATCCAAAACCACAGATATTTTCTATTATTTCATAAATCTGCCATATGTAACCTGATAAATCTGCCAAATGGGGTTGATAATAGCTCCTACTTCATACCACTGTTGTGGTACGAAATGAGTTAATGTGTGTAAAATACTTAGACTACAGCCTGGGGCATCTTAGGAGCTCAGTAAGTACAATTGCTTAGGACAACAAAGACTCCTCCTATTACTATAAATATTGCCTGGTCCTATTTTAGGAGGGAAGAGAAGTTACTGTGGAATTGCAATTTTACTTTAATCAATAGCTTGAACCACATGAATTACTGATATTTGACTATTTGGGACCTTTGAGAGTAGCAATTTCAACTGGCTTGACCAAATAATTTAATTCCAGCATTCTTTAACTTAAAACTCGCTGTCTCAGAGAAGCAAGTGGAATTTTTCCCAGTACAACTCAATTTCATGTGTGGTGTTATACGGTTGTATTTCTTTTTTTAGGACAAACCCCTTGGACTGGTTATTTCCATCTAGGTCACCAAGTTTGACCTTTGTGTTCAGTAGGGGTGGCTCAGTCTCAGGCTCCATGGAACAATCAGCTGGGCTTTTCCCAGGCACAGTTAAAACATTAAATATCTAACATAATGATTTCACCAAGTTCTAATGGCTTAGTAGAAAGTATTATGCAATTTAGAGTAAGATATCATTTTAAAGAAAAATAGACAGGCCCATTGTAACATTTTTCTTATATTGAAATAGTTGAGATGCTATCTTTGTTTAGGATAAAGCTTGGTTTTGTTTATTCTCTAATGAAAACCTTTCAGTTTTACATTTGTGCCTGGAATGTCAAAAAGACTTTATAAAGCTTTGAGGGCACTGCGTACTGGGTTGGGTTTATGATTTAGAGTCAGAAATCTCTTGGTGTCAGTACAACTCTGGCATTTAACTATTGGTTTGTCACTAATTTGAGAGAAGGCTGTAGGTGCCCCTTGTCCATTTCTCTGTGGCAGGGGAGAGGAATGTGCATGGCTTTGGAGTTAAAAAACCTGAGTTTGGATACCAACTTCTCTCAGCATCAGTTTTCTTACTGGCAGAAGGGAGATACAAAACTGCTCTTACAAGATGGTTCAGAAAATTGAATGCAGTATGTAGGCAAAAGACAAGGCACATAATAAGCATTTGATCACTGCATTTCTCTTCTAATAATAGCTGATGTTTGTGAGTGTGTTGTGTGCAGGGCACTGTGGACCTGCTTTATGGACCTGCTCATTTAATCCTTTTGGGAGAAATGAAACACAGAAGCTCAGTAACTTGCCTAAGAAGACATTAGAGATGTCAAAGCTGAGATCTAAACCCTGTCAATCTAGCTCAACATTCCATGGGCTTAATCACTGTACCACCTGTGGGGAAGCTTTTTCCAAAAGAAATCACAGGTTGATTAATACTATGCTGCTTTTACTTATTTAATGTTTATTGCTTGTAAAAGTAAAGGGCTTGGAGAGTGGTTCTCAACTGGTTTACACAAAGACACTCCAGGTGATATTACAACTTTCTCAAGAATTGCAGTGGTGAGTAGGAGTCCCAGGGTGGTGCAAATGGTTAATTTGTTCAGCTGCTAACTGAAAGGTTGAAGCTTCGAGTCCACCAAGAGGTGCCTCAAAAGAAAGGCTTGGAGATCATTTGATTCCAAAAAATTAACCATTGAAAACCCTATGGAATACAGTTATGCTCTGACTCGCAACTGGTATAGTGATGAGTACAAAGCTCAGGCTACAAATGCAGGTGTATAAGAAACACGATTTTATTGATTTCCTTCTGTAAAGGAACTTATTTTCTCTTTCAAGTCCCATTCAGCTAGTTAGTAGAATAACGTCAACTCCAGGTAATTACAATCAATTAATATCATCTCTGAAGTTGCCTCAGCATGCTCCTATCTGCTGAGATGTAATGTCTTCTGGATGATCCTTGATCATTAATTAGTGCCAAAGGCATGGCTCTATTTCAATTACCTTTGAGCCCTTTCAAAAAGTATAGGACAAATTTGAATGCTCTCCCATGCTACCCTGGGGCCATGAGAAACTCTGAGATGCTGTTTTTACAACCTTTCTGCTGAGATAGGTCACAGGCCACACAATCATTTCTACTTGATGCCAGGCATGGGAATGGGGGTGGGTTTCCAAAGGTTTGCCACCTCTCTAGACTCCACCCAGCAGTTCTTATCCCCTCATAGCTCCCAAGCCAGTGGTTTGCTGGTACGTGTATAACAACCAGCTCTCTATGAGGAAAACCACTGATATGTAGTATTTGCCAATTTCTGTGATGTAAAATACTCCCATGATGGCCAATTTCATGTGAGAGCACTGAACTTGGAGTTGGAAAGAGATGCCACAACTGGCTCTTACAAGTTGGTACAAGCCTGTTCCAGCACACCATTGCCCCCAAACTAACTGAAATGCCTTTAATCCTCACTCACCCAATCAGCACAGACTCCATTTAGGAGAGTTATAAGGAATGACCTTTCTCAGAAACCCCCAACATCTATCCCTTCTCCTTCCCTTTCCATTCTCAGTTCAGCCACTGACAGTCTCCCGGGGGCTAGAAATGTTGGCTTTTTCTTACTACATACTCATCCCATTTTTATCTTTTACCTGGGCCTCAACTTTTGAAAACATGAGCCAAAAGCTTGACTCTCTGCTTATGCACTGACAACTCTCTATAGGTAATGATGGCTAATGATCTAGTGCCAAAATGGGAGAGAAAAACATTATAACAGAAAATACCAGGCTGGGGGTGGGATGGGAAGGATCTGTGTTTACTAAATCTCCACAGTATCTGCCAAGGATTATACTACTTTTTTCTGACCCTTACCCATTCTCCAGGTGTAGAAGGCAGGACATGTGCTTCAGTGGATTCAGCGAGACAAGCACGTGGGGCCTAGACAAAAAGTTCCTGTGCCCTATAGTACACCTTTTAGGGTTCACCCTCCTAGCCCTTAGGCTACTTCCCTCTCTCCAGGTCTCGTTTGATAATTATTTTTAAAAATACTTGAAGAATCTTCATTCCTCCCTACATCCCTCACCTCCTATAAAACAGCTATCTATAGGAAAATAAAAATAATAGATACAATCTTTGAGCTCTATGTGTCAGTATTAAATGCTTCACATGCATGAATTTAATTACGAAAATAATCATTTGAGACAACTTATGATTGTTATCCCTACTTAACATACTCACCAACTGCAGCTCAGAGAAGTTAGGTGACTTCTCCAGGAACACACAACTAACAAGTTCCAGAACCAGGATTTAAACATGCTCTTGTCTAACCCGTGGTAAGCGCTGCTTAAAATGACTGTGGATATTTTTTTTCCAGCTTCTCTGTGGTCTTAAGATCATTAAAGAATACACATTATAGGGAGATACCCTGTGGCAATAGAATCATTTATCCGGAGAAAATTATGATAAGTGATTATATCCTCTAAGTACATTTGACCTTGTGTCGTTGTCTGGCTCTGGGATGCCCTACAGAGGCCAAGGGAAAGGTGACTAGCTGCTAGAGTTCCTGAGTAACCAGATCCTTGGGCCTAGAAGGGAACTTATCCCAGGCTTCCCATGGAAAACCAGAAGGACAAAGAACAGAGAAAATGTCCTTTAAAGTAGGTTGGTTACTTTTAGTGAACATACAGAAACTTCAGTAAATGACACAATGGCAGTATGTTGGTGGTATTTATCATTAATACACATGCTCGCACACAAACACTTGTATCATACATACTACGATGGACTTTTTGTAACTAACAAACATTACTAGCAACCAGAAAAGAGAAACAAGAAAAAGGAAGACTTGCTGGCTGACTATCCTCCCCTTCAGAGAGAAGGAAATGGAAATTATTTCTCACAGAAATTTGAAAGTCCATGAAGCATGAGTGGAAACTGATCTTTCTCCTTATATGAAATTAACAAAAACCAGCAGCTATATGTCAGTGGAACTCTGGTGGCGTAGTGGTTAAGAACTTGGCTGATAACCAAAATGTCAGCAGTTTGAATCCACCAGTTGCTCCCTGGAAACCCTATGAGACAGTTCTACTCTGTCCGATAGGGTTGCTATGAGTCAGAATTAACTGAACGGCAACGGGTTTGGTTTGGGTTTACAGGTCTAGTAAATTAGTTTGTAACTTGCTACTGTGACTTGTTTAAGGTTAACTGGATTACTACCTACAGACACTTAGATTAACGTGTTGTGCGTAGCAGAAAATATTGGAGTTTTTGCATTCATGTTTTAGTGAAAGAAAGAGTGAATGAAAATAATTAGTAAATCTATAAAATAAGGAAGGTCATCAGATGTTTTCTAGGAGTTTTGCTAATCAAAATAGCTACACTTTCTAAGTTTTATTTTATTTTTATTATATTATTTAATTAGGGATGCAAGACTTGTACATATTGATATATTAGCCTCTGTTCTGTTATTGTTAGGTACCATCATGTTAGTTCCAACTCTTAGCAACCATATGAAAAACAACAAAATGCTGCCTTGTCCTGCGCCATCTTCAAAATCATTGCTATGTTTCCGCCCATTGTTGCAACCACTGTGTGGATCCATTTCATTGAGGGTCTTCCTCTCTCTTGCTGATCCTCTATTTTATGAAGCATGATGTCCTTCTCTAGGCACTGGTTCCTACTGATAACATGTCCTAATTACGTAAGAAGTCTCACCATCCTTGCTTCTAAGGAGCATTCTGGCTATACTTCTCGTTAGACAGAGTTGTTCATTCTTCTGGCAATTCATGGTATATATACTTCATAGTCTTCGCCAACACCATAATTCAAAGGCATCGATCCTTTTTTCCATCTTCCTTACTCATTGTCCAGCTTTCGCACGCATATGAGGTGATCGAAAATAACACGGCTTGAGTCAGGTGCACCTTAGTCCTCAAAGTGACAACTTTGCCTTTTAACACTTGAAAGAGGTTTTTTTGCAGCAGATTTGTCAAATGCAATATGTTGTTTTATTTCTTGACTGTGGCTTCCATGCTTGTTAATTTTGGATCCAAGTAAAATGAAATCCTTGACAACTTCAATCTTTTCTCCATTTATCATGATGTGATATTGGTCATGTTGTGAGGGTTTTTATTTTATGTTGAGGTGTAATCCATATTTAAGTCTTTGATTTTCATCAGTAAGTGCTTCAGGTCCTTTTCAGTTTATTGTTGTTGTTGTTAGGTGCCATCGAGTCAGTTTTAACTCATAGTGACCCTGTGCACAACAGAACGAAACGCTGCCTGGTCCTGAGCCATCCTTACAATCGTTGTTATGCTTGAACTCATTGTTGCAACCACTCTGTCAATCCACCTCGTTGAGGGTCTTCCTCTTTTCCGCTGACCTTGTACTTTGCCAAGTGTGATGTCCTTCTCCAGGGACTGATCCCTCCTGACAACATGTCCAAAGTTGTAAGACGCAGTCTCACCATTCTTGCTTCTAAGCAGCATTCTGGTTCTTTTGGCGATCCATATTTTTCACCAACACCACAATTCAAAGGCGTCAATTCTTCTTCGGTCTTTCTTATTCATTGTCCAGCTTTCACATGCATATGATGCGATTGAAAATACCATGACTTGGGTCAGGCGCACCTTAGTCTTAAGGGTGATATCTTTGCTCTTCAACACCTTAAAGAAGTCCTTTGCAGATTAAGTATATTAGCCTCTACTATTTTTTTTTTTATTCTGTATTTTTAGATTCTTCAAATTATAAAAATCTGAATGCATCTTCTTCTTGGTTCCCACATATTGATTCTGAATGATAGAAGAAACTGACATGTTCTTAGAGTATTGATCCATGATTTTTTTAAGTGTTGGCAACTACAGTTCATTAATTTATCAAGCTAGGGCATTTGTTAATGCCAGGCATATGCTCTCTAAAATTTGTAAAGCACGTTGGATGCTTCATCTTTGCAAAATTACAAGTCAAAAAAACTTTATAATATTAGCTTTTTATGGCTCTTTATGGAACCAAAGTGTTGCCATTGTCAGACAAACCTATTTTCAATTCCTTTTGATTTTCCCAGAACCTTAACTGCTTTGACCTGAATAATTTTTTAACGGGAACATTGAATGCTAAGGTACTCATCGTGGGCAAAATTTTCCTGAATGAGATGCCTAAACTGACTATAATTGAAGTTATGAGTCTAACGCATCTATATTTTCCCAGAATGTGTGGTATTTAGATTCACTTGTATTTTCTTCTTGAAATTACAAAACTCTGAATTTTATTTCTCTTTTAAAAACATAACTTGTAGCAAATATAGGAAATCTTTGATATTGTGCATACATTCATTCAGGGACCAACCTTGCTTATCTTTCATCTGTGATTATTGTGGCTCCTTTATCTCAGCATTTCCTGACTCATAGCTGATAACATCTCCAATTCATGGTTACACTAATCCAGTTTGCATGTATCAGGTAATTGATTCCACGTCCAGAGTCGCTGAGTCACAACAAGGTACTCAGAGTCTTCTTGGCTTTACCACATAACGGAAATAGATAAATCATTTCAGCACCTCTACCCAAAACTGCCTCTGTAAGAGCTGAATGTAGGTCAGAACAGAAGGGTCTGTGATGCAAGATACTACAATTTCAGAATACACTGCCTCCTGCTTTCTAGATTTACCTTAGTCTATAAAACAAGCCTCGTTTCCCATCATCCTAATGAAAATCTGCCTTCAACATATAGAACATTCTGAATGGAATAACATTTGAATAACATAAGGAAAGCACCTTTACAGATCGTATGCCACTTCATCTTAAACTAAATCTCAGAGTTAACTACTATCCTCATCTGCAAAATGAGGAGCACAGGCTCAAAGAATTTTAATTGGCTTGCTGAGGTGGGGCTGGGATTAAACCATGGGTTACTATAGACCCAAAGCCAGTCATTCCCAAGCTACCTGAACATCAGAATTACCTGGGAAATTATATCTACAGATTCCTAGAACCCATCTCTGGGTAGCTCCATGGGTGTATCAGAGATCATCTCTTGCTAGTGTATTAACAGCTATTTGTAATTTCCTTTTAATTTTTGGACAGACTTCGGCCAAGCAAGGAAACTAAAATATTTCTATAAGCTCAGGAAGATGTAAATGATATAGTAAATCTCACAGCAGCTTGAGCTACCTCTTTGCTCCCTTCTGAAGGGGATTGTTTTCTCCCTCATGTCAAATGACATGAAAAGGAAAAACTGGTGTAATGGCTGCAGTGGTGGGCTAGTAAACCAGCTGGAGGTGGGGGAAGGTACTCCGATTTATAGCATTTGCTGATTTCTGTGGTGTAAGTACTCCTTGTTATTGTTAGCTGCCGTCAAGTTGATGCCCCTGTAAATACTCCTGCCATGGCCAATTTGAAGCTACCGACTTTAACAACCTGCTTACAAAATTCCTGATTATTTCACAATTGGCCCACAAGATGGCTCTGGCATGCTACTGGGTGTAGAAGGTATAAGGTGAAAATGAACAATTTCTTAGCGTTATCTACATTGTTCATAACGTGGTTTGAACTGGTTGTGAACTCCTCAAACGTCACTCTGTCGGCCTCATGCTCTGACTTCCAAAGAAGGCTCAGTGTCCCCTCAGTCCTCGTCCCTCACTCAGCTTCCAAGGAGACACTCTAATATAGGTCTGGACATGATTGGTGACCCCTGATGAAGCCATAGATGGGACTAGTGGGTGGAGCACTTTGTGGGAGAGAAACAGGTGCCATCATTAGGATGGCTGCTTTTTCCCTCCTACCCGCCATATGACTGGGGTAGGAGGAGTGGGGAGCTGCCCCCTGCTTGGGAGAGGCTGCTGCCCATGGCAGACCTCACACGACCGGAGTGGGAGTAAAACATGAAATGGGAGGTTTAAGGAACCTCAACTTGGAGCCTGAAAGCAAAGGCCTGGGTTTTTCTGTGCCTCCACTGACCACCGGAAAAATGTGCATATGGCCAGATAAGTGTACAAGGTCAACGTTAACGTGAAAGTTTACCAGAACAGGGCTGAAGAGGCAAAGGGAAGCTGGAGGGACACGCTGGCTTCTTAGAGTCCCCACATGGACAGGCTCAGTGGGCACAACCCTAGTCTGACAGAGGCTGTTCTTTTGCCTGGAATAGCTCTGTACAGCTGACTCACCTTGCGAACCTGAGAAACGGCAGTCTGACAAAGACTGAGCCTGAGCACACTAATATGGCCAACACCACATGTAAAAACGCCAAAATCATATTCCAAAGTCAAATATAAAAGATTCTAGGGTTACCTACCATTTTAGATTGTTTGCTCCTTTGGTAAACTTCCAGAAGTCAACATATGTATTTAATGGGTATCTAATTTTACTATGTGCATGTACAGCTACAACAAAGGTACACAAACCATCTTTGAGATTCCTAGGTAGCCCACCACAACATTGCCCTATATAAGGACAAACGTGAACGTTTTGAACGTTAACTCACTTTCATTCTAGTTGAATCCATTTGTACAGTAATTCAAAGCCTACATACCTTTTTTTTTTTTCCCGACTAGAAAAAAGGGTAGATGTTTCACTTATCTTATTAAAAGGCGAAGTGGAAAATTATCTCCTACGTGAATCAACCAGAGACAGAACTGAATCACAGTAAAACTTACAATTTTATCACACACACTCCAAACACGGCAGCGTAGGTGGATTTTGAGTAAGAAGACCCAGATTAATTTTACCAGCTGTAAGCTCTGGGGCCAGTCACTTAATCTAAATTTACTTTCCCGTCTATAAAATGAGGGTATCCCAATCTGGGATGCTTAAATCACATGGTAAAATTTCCTACCACGTACCAACCATATTTATCTTATTATTTATTTTTAATTCCCAAAATCATCCTTCAAGGGTTCTTGAGTTGGAGTTCAGGCCCAGAGTTCCAGAGACCAGAAATTAAATGCAAAGGCTCCCATAGATGTGCTTTTTCATCTAGGTTCTTGACCAGGGACACATGAGAATCTAAGCATCTAGGGTGAAGACAGAGGGGAAGGAGGAACAAACGGAGTAGGTATGTGCACTTTGGAAAAAACTACCATGTTAATTCTGATGCTCACTCCCCAGTCTGGCTGGTGAGATCCCCCAACTTAGACCAGTGGACCGTGCCACCAGCTTATAACACTGATTTGGGTATAGTCTGTATACTCAAGTAGTCCTATTAAAGGTGAATAAAAATTGAATTACCTATTTTCCCAAGAGAAATAGAAGCCTATTTGCACACAAATATTAATAACAATTTTATTCACAAGAGCTCCAAACTGCAAACAACCCAAATGTCCACCAAGAGGTGAATGAGTTAAAAGAAACATACAGTCATGCATGGATGACTGCAAAAGCATCATGCCAAGTAAAAGAAGCCAGACGGAAAAGATGGCTCCATTTATATGAAATTCTTACAAACAGATTAATGGTTGCCTTGGGGACCAGGGATACAGACAGGGATTGGCTGCAAAGGAAAACAAGGAAATTTTTACAGTGATGGAAATATTTGTTATCTTGATTATGGTGGTCATTTCACAGGTGTATTTATCTCAGCAAGCTGTAATTTTTAATGGTTGTAATTTACTGTACATAAAAATATGCCATAGTAAAACTGATTTTAAAAATTGAATTAGCAATCCCAGTTCCTAAGTGCCAGCAAATTCCATGGAGCATTTCTCATGTAACTAAAACTACTTACCCAACAACTCAAGTGCATGGCCTTTGAGCTGCTCATTTTAGTACAAGTGATGGAGCAGCACTGATCCCTCAACACTGTTTTCTCCCATAGCCCACTCCTTTGGTTTGTGGCATACATGTACAAGATGACTGAGCAGGATTTTTAAGAGAGGCAGTCAGTAGTATATTGCAGAGCTAGTTCGTCATGCACAGGCTTGGGCCATGACCTTGGTCGTGAGATCCATGCCCTAATTGACCTAGGCATCTGATAGATCAAGGTCATGTGGTGTGACTTACTCCAATAGGTATACCCAGATTTTCAGTCTGTGGCTTAAAAGAGACTGTGTTATGCATTGTTCCCTGCAAGCTGGCTGTAATTCCAACCCTTTCTTTACCATTGATTGGTGATCTGCCATCGAACTCTGTCCTAACGAACATTTGAATAAGATGATGATACCTCTAAGCTTCTAGAGAGACAAGTTACTTTACAACTAATATGCCTCAGTGCCCATTTTCATAGAAGCCAAGAAAATGTGTGTTCTACATGAGGAAATGCTCACAATCACTAGCCATTGGAGAAGTGCAAATCAAAAGCACCATAAGAAACCATCTCACCCCAACATTACTGGCATGAATCAGAAATAACAAATGTTGGAGAGGCTGTGGGGAGGCTGGAATTCTTATGCACTGCTGGTAGGAATGTAAAATGGTACAACCATTTTGGAAAATGATACGGTGCTTCTTTAGAAAGCTAGAAGTAGAAATACTGTATGATCCAGAAATCCCACTCCTAGGAATATATCCTAGAGAAATAAGAGCCGTCACACAAACAGACATATGCATACTCATGTTCATTGCAGCACTGTTCACAATAGATGCCCATCAATAGATGAATGGATAAACAAACTATGGTACATACACCCAGTGGAATACTACGCAACAGTGAAGAACAATGCTGAATCTGTGAAGCATCTCACAACATGGATGAATCTGGAGGGCATTATGCTGAGTGAAATAAGTCAACCACAAAATGACAAATATCATGTGAGACCACTACGATAAAAACTCATGTAACGGTTTACACACAAAAAGAAACAATCTTTGATGGTTACAAGGGAGGGGTGGGGCAGAGATGGAAAAACACTAACAGATAATAGATAAGTGGTAACTTTGGTGAAGGGTAAGGCAGTACACAATACTGAGAAAGCCAGCATAACTTGTCAAAGACAAGGTCATGGAAGCTCCACAGACACATCCAAACTCCCCGAGGGACCTAATTACCGGGCTGAGGGCTGGGACCACGGTCTCAGGGAACATCTAGCTCAATTGGCATAACATAGTTTATAAAGAAAATGTTCTACATTCTACTTTGGTGAGTAGCATCTGGGGTCTTAAAAGCTTGTGAGCAGCCATCTAAGATATTCACTGGTCTCACCTCATCTGGATCAACGGGGAATGAAGAAAACCAAAGAAACAAGGGAAAGACTAGTCCAAACAACTAATGGACCACAAGTACTACAGCCTCCACCAGACTGAGTCCAGCACAACTAGATGGTGCCCAGCTACCACCACCAACTGCTCTGACAGGGATTCTAATAGAGGGTCCCAGATAGGGCTACAGAAAAATGTAAAACAAAATTCTAGCTCACCAGAAAAAAAAAAAAAAAGGCCATCTTACTGGCCTGACAGAAACTGGAGAAACCCCAAAGAGTGTGGCCCCTGGACACCCTTTTAGCTCAGTAATGAAGTCACTCCTGAGGTTCACCATTCAGCCAAAGATTAGACAGGCCCATAAAACAAAACAAGACTAAATGAGCACACCAGCCCACAGGCAAGGACAAGTAAGCAGAAGGGGATAAGAAAGCTGATAATAGGGACACCAAGGTCCAGAAGGGGAGAGTGTTGTCAACCAGTGTCAAAACAATATGGGTACTAATTACTTAATGAAAAGCTAGTTTGTTCTGTAAACCTTCATCTAAAGTACAATAAAAAAAATTTTTTTAATTAAAAAAGAAAACGTGTGTTCTGAACTCCAGTTATACAGTAAATTATATCTAACTTTTATTTGCATCTTTAGTGCTTTAGTAATTTTTTTTATGAATAAACTACTTGAAAAGATCAGTGGAATGCAGGCAAATGTTTGTATGCCCACAGTTCTTTCCAACTTCATGGAACTTAAAATCATTAATAACTTATTGTAAATCAATGGCTTGTAGAGGTACTTTAACCAGATTAAACACTTTAGAAGAGATAGTACACTTGTTTTCTAACTGACACTACATGTAATCTTCAGTACCTCCTATGCTTTATTGTAAAGATTTTAAACAACAGATTTTATGAAATCTGTATTTTTTAGAAAGTTAAAATTACTGTGATTTGCAACAGCATGTCCATGAGTGAAGAGTTAAAAGAGGATGGGTTAAAAGAAAAAAAAAAAAGCTTGCCTTGGAAATTCTGTATTTGCCCTATGCAAAAATATCGTGGACTCAGTTCGTTTGCATTTTTACAGCCACAAAAGAAGTATAAATTTTGATTAATATTTCTAAAAGATAATTATTTGCTCAATTTAATTACTTTCTGGAGAAAGAAAACATACTTGATTAATTTTTATTTTGAAATGTCTATAAAGTTCAAATCCCATTATACAAATAATTTTTTTAAAATTCAGACATTATTCAAATGTAAGCCAAAGTTCTTATACAAATGCAATACACACAAGCATCAAAAATATATTCTCTCAACAAACTTTGTTACATAAATAAAAATATATACAGCTAGTATTTTCAATCTTAAAGTACATTATCTTAAATAACACTGTTACCACACACAGAAGGTACTAAAATTAACACTACAGTAAAAGTTAATGGAACAACAAGTTCATTTTTATGACTTCTACAATTATGAAGACACATACAACCAATCTTGGAAGAATACATACTTCAAACTTGGATCTTAATTTTTATTGCACTCTGTTCATCCTTTTAGAATATTCTCTAGATGGGTGAAATTCTCAATTCTAGGAGCTACGGCTGACACCTAATACAAAAGTCAGAACATGTGAAGAACTAGGTCATCTGTCTCTTTGTACCTTGGGATAAATATAAAAAGAATTCTTTAAAAGTTAAATTGCAAAAACCCGTGTTAAAAATTTCCAAGTAAATTGACTATTGAAAAATCGATAATTCTTTTTAAGTAGGGAATGCTAAAAAAAAAATCCAAACACTTGAAAAATCTTAACACAGTAAGCAATAAAGAAAAATAATGCTAACAGTTCCCTAAATATAAGCAACTCAACTAGGTACACATTTGATCACGTTTTGCCCCAGAAGTTCTCCTTTCTTTTCTGAGCTCGTGCCAGCGTTTGGAAAGCCTGGAGACTAGAAGCTGCAGAGCGAGCAGAAATCTCAGACAATCTGTCATCTACAATGAAAGAATTGCAAAATTATACTCAGTACAAAAAAATCTATTATATAAATGTTTTATAACATTAACAGATAATTAAAAGCATCATGCTTTGTAAAACCAATATTGGGTCTTTCAGGGAAAAAGTAATCTATTAAAACGTAAGATGTTAACATTTTCTGGATGGTTCACAGTAGTTTTCCAAGTTTATCATACTTAGAAATCAAATATTTTAATGTTAAATGAACATTGAGAACCCACAATGTCATCCCCTGAAACACATGGTCTTCGATTTCAGTACTATTTAGAAATGATTTATCATCATATTGTCTTGTCATGCTTCAAAAAGCAGAGCTTTTCTGAGAATACAGTTTTCTTAAACTTTTTTTTTAAAAAATGCCGGAAGTGAACATAATGTTTAACATGGTACTTACATTACATTTCCATAATAATCTCACTGAATACAGAAATAATGGTTGATTTTTATATGCTACTCTTCATTATAAGCAGCCCTGGTGCTGCAGTGTGTTAAGCACTTGGCTAACGGAAAGGTCGGTGCTTCAAACCCACCAGGTACTTCTTGAGAGAAAAGATGTGGCAGTCTGCTTCCGTAAAGATTACAACCTTGGAAACCCTGTTGGGCAGTTCTACTCTGTCCTATAGCGGTCACTATGAGTCAAAATCACTCGACGGTACAGAACAACCACCACCCTTCATTATTACTGAAATTCCTCATTCTGAGTAAGCAAATCTATTATAAGGTTATTTGCAAACACTGTTTTTCCGTTAAAAAGGAAACAAAACTGGATTCGCAGTTGCCCCCAACAAAACAGTGGCAGTTGCCAGATACTGGCAATTCAAAACAAAACTTGATGTTTAGCTCAATGAAATCTAAAAAATGTTCCAAACTTGCTAAGGGGCGGGGGGGGGGGGGGGGGGGGAACCTTTACTGTGTGAACTTCTAATACATAAAGTATTCAAATTTACTTTAAAATTCAAAATTTATAAATTCAGTAAATTCATACTTCTTAGTGTGAATTAAAATAGTAATTTCATTGTTCACATCAAGAATTCAAATTTCTTCCTGCTATTAGAAGCATATGAATCTGTCAGAATGAAAACTACACATTTTCCCATATCATATATTTTTTTGCGAATTGAAAATTGCTAAGAATATATAAGCATTTGGGAAAAAAAAAAGATGCATATGATAGTAGGCCAAATTCCTGAGCCCCAAGCTTGATGCTGTGGAGAAATAGAAAAAGTACTGGCCTCAGGTGTGATGTTGATCTAGAAAATGTTCTTAGCAGGTATAGGTCTGTTTTCTCTTTTGTAAAATGGGGATAATTTCACAACCCACCCATCCCATTACAGGGCTTCAAAGATTTAATGAAAAAACATCTGTAAACTATAAGCGCTAATCAAACGTGAGGCCATATTATTACCATATAATAAACCAAATCCACTGCTGTAGAGTCGACTCTGACTCATAGCGACCCCCATAGGACAGAGCAGAACGGCCCCCATAGGGTTTCCAAGGCTGTAAATCCTTACAGAAGCAGACTACCACATCTTTCTCCTGTAGAGTGGTCAGTGGGTTCAAATCGCCAACTTTTCAGTTAGTAGCCAAGCACTTTAACCACTGTGCCATATTTTACATGTATAAAAAAAAAAAAAATTTTTTTTTTTAAAAACCTCTTAATTTTATTTTGTATTTATTTGACTACTGAAATACCTTCATCATTAAAGGCATCATGTTGCGACAACTGGAAATTGCTCATCCTTGTTTTTCCCACTTAAAAAAAAAAAAGAAGAAATTATCCTCCGAAGATGGCAAACGGCATATCTTATTTATAATAAACCCTTCCTTACTGCAAGTGGACTTTCAGAAATTTTAATTTTATATCTTGATAGAAATTACTGTCAAAGGAACATTCATTAGTATATGTACTTAGGAAGTATGTAAACAAACTATGGATAGGTTTCTAGAACTTTTTCAATGATAATATTGATCTAATGTTAAATAAATGTAGTAGACTTTGTTTAAAAATGGAAGATTGAATATAGATAGTTACCCAAAAAATGGCATAAACCCATCAGGACAAAGAAAATGAAAGACAAGAAAGTAGTAACAAAATCTTCAAAGATGGAAAGTAAATGGAAGGGCAGTAAGTATGCTATTTTCACATCCAAGCAAGCTGAGTCCTAAGCCAGTAGCAGAGGGAAGGCAAGAAGCAATCGATTTGTTCCCCCTAACACAGCTCAGGATTTGGTGATACTGAAAACCTCTGAAAGTTGAAGTGAAGGTAAGACTGAACCAGGAGAACTGGTTCGAAGTCTTTTAAAAATACATTTATGCTGCAGCTCTCTTCCCTATATTTGCAGAGCTGTGTAATCACCACTTTTCCAAAAGAAGAATGGTTTCTTTTCTAAATAAGGTAAATCAGAGCTACTTTGACTGAAGGTCACCAGGTTCAACTGAGGGCAAGGGTGCCATGTTCAAAACAGGGGGATTCATGATAATCTAATACTGAACTTTGGGATTTCCAAAGCTATTCCCCACATAGCTCCCATAAAAGAAATAAGCAGGAGACTGAAAGATTCTTCTATAAGGAATCCCCATAATGCTACAAAAAGGACCTAAAGACATGCCACATATCTCTACAGATAAACCAACTAGTCACCAGGCACCACCATGCACTCAACTCTTCCAAATCAGCCTTCTAGCACTCTGTCCTAAAGTGTCCAAAGATAGCTATGCATTACTACAGTACCAAAACAAACCGAAAGAAGAAGACTGAAGACAATTCAGGGAGAAGGAAACAAAAGCAAACTATCATTTATCTCCTCAAAGACAGAAAACACTACATCTATGAAACAAGAACAGGATGCTGTATGAAAAGAATATACAGTGTCAACATGTCCAACAGGTCTGAATAATAAGAACGCCAGAAACAGACAAAATGGAGGGGAAGAAATTACTGATTAAATAATTCAAGAAAATTTCCTACAACTGAGGAACATGAGTTTCTAGTTGAGAAGGTCTACTGAACACCAATGAAATGAATAAAAAAGAGACCCTTTCCAAGGCACATCACTGTAAAATTTCAGTGAAGAGATCATCACAAAAGCTGTCAGAAAGGAAAAAAAAGCCACATACAAAGGATGCAGAATAAAAATACCATTGAGCTTTTCCACAGTAATAGTTGAAACTAGAAAAGGGCAGAGCAATGCCTAAATAAATAAAGGAAAACAACTGCTAACTTGAATTCTATAAACAAAGGACACCTGGCAATGTCTGGAGACATTTTTGGTTGTCACACCTGGAGAAGAGAGAAAGAACCTGAGAGACATCTCATACTTACACAAAAGTAAACTTAAATGCAGTTCAATGAGCATTACAAAGATCAGATTTTCCCTATTTAAGGAAATCTACCGTTAACTAAAAAAAAAGAAATACTGTAATTTACTAATTTTAACTAAGAAAAAAACTGTAATTTACTAATATTTAGTATATACTTATAGTTTTTATACCTATTAGTATTAACATCTTCATTTTATAAAACAAAAACAATGAAAAGAATTACCGTTATGCTGAAACTCTGGATCTCTTAGAGACCCCTGAATTCGACGAGAAGGATGCCAGTAGGATGGTGCATAGGGTGGAGGAGGATACTGCCTAGGGGTGTTTGCTGGAGACACTGGAATTTTTGAAACTGGATGAGTTTCTTCAGCAAATTTGGTGATATTGGTTTCAGAATCCTCCCTTAAAGGCAGGGGATCAACTGTTTTTACACCAGCAGCCGGAGAAGTCAGTAGGGATATAGTGTGACTTTCTTTCTAAATGATAAAATTAAAAAAAAAAAAAAAAAAGATACCTGCATGTATGCATACATTTAAACAAAAACATATAACCATAAAAGCAGTAACAGAAAATGAGTGAATATGTATGTAACTTCCATGTGGGGAAGGTTTTATAAGCATAACAACAAATATAGGTAAACAAACCTGGCTACATTAAAACAAAAAATATATATACATTTAAAAAATAAAAGGCAAATGACAAACTTGGAAAATATACAGCTTATATAACTGACACAAGAATTATCATTGTTCATAAATATTTCTTTAAAAGCAATAAGAAAAAGATAAGTCTATTTGGAAAGTAGAAAAAGGATATGAATAAGTAATTCATATATACACAAATCGTTGTTGGGTGCTACCGAGTCGATTCCAACTCCAAGCGACCCAGTGTGACGGCGCAGATCTGCCCCGTAGGGTAATCTTTATAGGAGGAGGTCACCAGGTCTTTCTCTTGTAGAGCCACTGGGTAGATTTAAACTGCCAACTCTGAGCACTTAACCACTGCGATTACAAACACCAAAAATATTCTACCTCACTTATAGTCAAATGACTTCAAAATAAAAGCACTGAGGTACTAATTTTTCAATTACTAAGTTGCAAAGATTACATTTTTTTAAAAAAAAACTCTAATACCCAGAGCTGACAAGCATGTGGAAAAATTAGCACTCTCACACACTGCTCGTGGGAACACAATCTTTCTGTTGGGCTGGTAATACATAGCAAAAGCCTTAAATTTTTATGTTCTTTTACCACAAAATAGTACTTCGGGAGCATTTACAGAAAAAAAAAAAAGATGATCACAATATGAACAAAAATGTAGCAAAAGGCTGGATATGCTTTATAGGGTTTTTTCATAATAGGAAAACTAAGAAATAGCCTAAATGTTTCACTTATAGGCTTTTCGTTTTTAAAAATTATGGTATAACTATAGACTGCATATCATATTACCATTAAAAATAAGACTATAAATGATATGAAAATGGGTTCACAATATATTGCTATGTGAGATTATAAAATCACATGTATAGTATAATGGGGTTTTTTAAGTAAAGAAATACACTAACACACATAAACCTAAATATCACAAAAATTTTACAGTAGATATTTCTAGAGAGTAGGTGCAAGACCATGTATTCTCTATTTTTAGTTTGATCAGGATTCTCTATTTTCCACAATGACAACGTATCACTGCCCTAAAAGTCCCTGAATAATTTTATTATTTTAGAGGAGTGCAAAGCAATAAAATCAAATATAGCTCCAAACTCTCCTGATTATACATGTAATTGTTGCCTTCACTTATTAACTTTGAATTATTAATCCAATATTCAAGCAATTACTTTTTGACCTTAGCTATCATTTTCTTCAATTAAGGAACTTATTGCCTCCAAGTGGACAAAGTCTGGGGTCTCAACCAGCCAGAATAAAATCACAAATTTTCCACATGCTTCCTTTTTAACTACAACTATTACTTTGTATAATACAAATAATTCTAAAGGAATATTGCTTTTTTTTTTTCCTTTTTCTACATACATTTAGAGAATTTAAGATCTCTTTCAAGTTGGTTTTACTACTGTTCAAAAAGTATGAATGAAACCTGTAAATTATTTTTAACACAAGCAGTTCCTAGGTTTAACTTAACAGATTCTGTGGTCTGTTTTTGTGCCTAAAGCCTCCTATTGGCCTCACTGTTTCCACTCTGGCCCTGAGTGTAGCCTATCCTCCACTGAGAAGCCCTAATGATCTTCTTTATCATGGAAACCAGATCATATTTACTCTGCTGCTTCAAACCTTCCAAGGGCTTCTCAGTGCAGTGGTAGAACATGAAAACTCCTTACCCCAGCCTATCTTCTAACCTCATTTCCTACCGCTCTCCTCTTCCCTCACTAGGCACCAGCCACAAAGGCTTCTTCTCTCTTTTTAAAACTCACTACATCTGTTCTTGCTTCAAGGGCTTTGCACTTGCTGTTCTCTTATCTAGAAAACAATCTCTGCCCCAGATCTCTGCATGGCACCTCCTTCACTAGTCAGGTCTTAGCTAAAATGTCATCTCCTCAGAGGCACCTCCACCCTGTGGGGAAGGGTCACTCAAGATTCCTTTATTCAGTTGTATTTAATTCACTGCGCTTGCTCCTACCTAAAATTATCTTTTTTAAAATATGTTTGTTTATTGTCTACTTCTCACAACAAAAATATAAGTTCCATGAGGGCAGGGATTTTGTCTTGTTTACAATGAACCCCCAGATCCTACAACAGGGACTGCTACATAGTAAGGGTACATTAAACATTGAATTAAGTGAATGAAAATAAAACCCCAGCTATTCCCTGGAGTTCTTAGGTGGATAAGAATAAGAGGGTTCTTTTTTTTTTTTTACCCAAAGTTTCCTAACTCAGTGTAGGGCACCACCCATCAATCCTGCTGGACAAATCAGAAACCTAGAAGTCACTCATGACACCCCACTATCTCTCATCCCCTGTTATCCACCTTGCACCAAGTCTGGGCAGTGTTTCCTCTGCACAATTCTTCAGTTTGACTGACTTCTCTCAATCTATATGTGCCAAGATGCATCATGCAACCTGCTAACACTATACACTCCAGCTATATATCTCCTTAATCCAAGCTACCAACATCTCCTACCTAGACTACCACAATAGCCTTTAAAGGGTATCCACCATCTACTCCTGTCTTCCATGGCAGCCAGGAAGATCTCTGCAGAACAAATCTGATCACATCACTCCTATACTTAATACATTTCAATGGCTTCTCACTGTTTTTGAGACAGTAATAGGAATTCTCACTATTGTACAGTCTAAACCCTATTTCTTCTCCAGTCCCATCTTGCATCATGCAACCTGCCTCACACTACACACTCCAGCTACACTGGTCTTTTGTTTCTTAAAACCCTATGCTCTTTGTCTCCACAGCACCTTGGCTCATGCTATGCTCCTGCTCCCCACCTTTTTACCTGGTAACTCTGTATCTCAGCTTAATTATGACTCCTTTTTTTTTTTTCTAGGAAGCATCCTTGACTTCCAAGAAGCTTCCTGACCTCTATGTCTAGGTCAATTCCTCCCAGAATATGCTTTTATAGTATCAGGTACTACTACTATGAAACCCTATTAGTTTTAATTTTACATTTTTTGGTGTGATTCTTTGATTAACATATAGCTCCCTCACCAGACTGTAGGTTCCATAACATCATGTACCATGTCTGGTTATGCTTACCATCATAGTCACAGCACATTGTTGAATGAATTAATGAAGGGGGCCAAGGCACACTTGGGTTTTTCATATTTATAAAATCTGAAAATGCTATCTGACAAACCAATAGCATGAGAATCCTACTCTAAAGTTTAGTTAGAGTGTTATTTAGGGATTAAAAACGTGGGCTCTGAGGACAGACTGCCTGGGGCAAATTCTACTGCACCACCTGACAGCTGTGTGACCTCAGTTTCATCATCTAAATGGGAATAATAACAATACCTACCTTCCAGAGTCCTTATGAAGATTCAAAAAGTTAAAACATGTTAAGTGTTTAGCACAGGGCCTAGAACTTTAACCCTCAGTAAATACTAGCTATTAAGATCAGGCCCGTATAAGTTACCCAAACTGTTGTTGCTCCATAGTTGTTGTGTTGTTATGTGTCATCAAGTCAGCTCCAGCTTATAGTGATCCTGTGTACAACAGAACAAAACACTGCCCAGTCCTGCATCATCCTCAAAATCCTTGCTATATCTGAGCCCACTGTTACAGCCACTGTGTCAATCCATCTCACTGAGGGTCTTCCTCTTTTCTGCTGAACTCTACTTTACTAAGTATGATGCCCTTCTCCAGGGACTGGACCCTCCTGATAACATGTCCAAAGTACTTAAGACGAAGTCTGGCCATGGTCCCTTCTAACAAGCATTCCAGCTGTACTTCCAAGACAGATTTGTTCATTTTTCCAGCAGTCCATGGTATATTTGACAGCATAATTCAAAGGTATCAATTCTTTGGTCTTCCTTATTCATTGTCCAGCTTTCTCATGCATATGAGGCAATTAAAAATATCATGACTTAGTCAGGCACACCTTGGTTCTCAAAATGACATCTTTGCTTTTTAACACTTGAAAGAAGTCTTTTGCAGCAGATTTGCCCAATGCAATGGGGTCTTTTGACTTCCTGACTGCTGCTTCCATGGGTGTTGCTTGTGGATCCAAGTAAAATGAAACCCTTGACAACTTCAATCTTTTCTTCGTTTAACATGATGTTGCTTATCAGTCCAGTTGTGAGGATTTTTATCTTCTTTATGTTGAGGTGCAATTCACATTGAAGGCTACAGTCTTTGATCTTCATCAGCAAGTGCTTCAAGTCCTCTTCACTGTCAGCAAGCAAGGTTATGTCATCTGCATACTGCAGGTTGTTCACAAGTCTTTCTCCAATTCTGATGCCACATTCTTCTTCATATAGTCTAGCATCTCGGATTATATGCCTCACATACAGATTGAATAAGTATGGTGAAAGGATACAACCTTGACACACGCCTTTCATGATTTTAAACCACGCAGCATCTGCTCGTTCTGTTCAAACGAATGCCTCTTGGTCTATGCAGTTTCCACGTGAGTACAATTAAGTGTTCTGGAATTCCCAATCTTTGCAATGCTATCCATAATTTGTTATGATCCACACAGTGGAATGCCTTTACATAGTCAATTAAAACTTTCTGGTATTCTCTGCTGTTAGCCAAGATCCATCTGATATCAACAATAATATCCCCCATTCCATGGACTCTTCTGAATCCAGCTTTAATTTCTGGCAGTTTCCTGTCTATGTACTGCTGCAACTGTTTTTGAATTATCTTCTGCAAAATTTTACTTGCATGTAATACTATTCAATAATTTCCACATTCTCTTGGATCATCTTTCTATGGAATAGGCACAAATACGGATCTCTTCCAGTCAGTTCACCAGTCTTCCAAACTTCTTGGCATAGACGAGTACTTCCAGCATTGCATCCGTTTGTCGAAATATCTCAACTGGTATTCCATTAATTCCTGAAGCCTTGTTTTTTGTTATTTCCTTCAGTGCAGCTTGGACGTCTTCCTTCAGTACCATCGGTTCTTGATCATATGCTATTTCCTGAAATGGCTGAACACTGGTCAATTCTTTTTGGTACAGTCATTCCATGTATTCCTTCCAACTTCTTCTGATGCTTCCTGAGTCATTCAATATTTTGCCCACAGAATCCTTCAATATTGCAACTTGAACTTGAATCTTCTCTTCAGTTCTTTTGGCTTGAGAAATCCCAAAAATGTTCTTCCCTTTTGGTTTTCTAACTCCAGGTCTTTGCACGTTTCATTATAATAACTTTGTCTTCTCAAGTGGCCCACTGAAATCTGGGGTTCAGCAATTTTACTTCATCATTTTTTCCATTCATTCAAGAGCAAGTGTCAGAGTCTCTGACATCCATCTGTTGCTCCACAATCCTCCCGTAATTCAAGGTATGTGATTAAAAGTTAATAGGTGGCAACCCGTAGTCAATGATAATGCTAAGTAGCAGCCTGGATTCCTGAGGAGGGGCACAACAGTCCATGTTGTTGCTGTTGTTAGGTGCCGTCGAGTAGGTTCTGACTCATAGCGACCCCATGTACAACAGAACGAAACACTGCCTGATCTTGCACCATTTTCACAATCATTGTCATGTTTGAGCCCACTGTCCATGGGGTAATAAATTCCTAACACTTGGTTCTGATCAATTCTGACTGCATTTCTATTGTCATATTTCCTTTAATAAACCAAAGGATTCATAAGCAACCAGAAACAGTTTCAACAGTTTGTCATTCCAAAAAGATTCATTCGACACACACTTAATGAGTGCCTACTAAGAGCTAGGCACACTGTTCTGAGTACTGAGGATGGGGGCATAGTTCACAAGCCTAAATAAGGTGATCAAGAAGGTTTTGCTAGGAAGGTAACATTTGAGCAAATACCTTAAGGAGGTGAGAAACTGAGGCATACAGATATAAAAGCACTGGAGGAAGAATGGAGAGTAAGTTCCTAACCTCGGCCAAGAGTAACATCTCCCCGCCCAGCAAGACTTCCTCGGAACTGATTTCCAAATGATTTTAGGTTCCTATCAAAAGAAAACATTAACATAATTTAAAATAAAGGTTTAAAAAATATCATGATACTTAGTAGTTCTAACGACCAACTAGTAGGGACTAGGTAGCATTTGGCTGGTATCCAAAAGGTTAGAAGTTCAGGTCTACCTAGTAAGGCCTGGTGATCTACTTCTGAAAAAATCAGCCACTGAAAACCCTATGGAGCACAGTTCTGCACTGACACATATGGGGCTGCCATTAGTCAGAGTCAACTTCATGGCAACTGGTAACGTAGGAATAAAAAGAACAGAGGTAGAAATACTCTCCAAAGACAATAAAGAGTTAGGTGGTAAGAGGTTTAAGTTAGAAGGGAATGATAAAACCATTTTATCATTTACTAGGACATTTGCTGTAGAATTTTTATTAATGTTATATTTAGGAAGTCTGCTCCTGCTCCGATTTTATTTGGCTTTTTTAGGATTGGCTGCTAGAATTTCACAAATGCTTTTCAGCACATATCATTCCTGTTTAAAACAGTCACCACAAGAATCCTAGAACACCAAGTTACTCCTCATGACCCACACTCTTGTCCCCACAACGCTCTGCACATCAGCTCTCTGATTCCACCTCCCACTCCTCCCCAATACCTGCAAACTGCACTGTGCCCTAAGGAGCTCATGAACAGTCAACAGCAAAATTCCCTATGGATTTTCAACCTCTTCTCTGAATGCTTTCTTCATCTTGATCTGAGAAGGTAGGTTGACTGCCATCCCGTAGCCCACACCTGAAGCTGGCACAGGTATCCTCCTTGCTCCTCAACACCTCTTTCAGGATCATTCTCCCCCTTCCTCCTTCCTAAAAATGCTGAGCTTCGAATCTCACAGCATTAAACTCTACCCATTGCCTCTCCTTTTGCAGTCATCTACCAACTACTGGGTCACAGCCCCTATTCCTGGAAGATTTTATTTCCTGGCTCTAAACTCTCTCCATTGCTGGACTGGCATAATTCTTACTGATCTCAATTCATTGACCTTCTCTCTTTCAATAAACTTCTTCTCTATTCTACTTCAGCCATTCACTCCCATGATCATATGCTAAACCTTGTCATTACTGATAACTGCAACCTCTCTATAATCTCAATTTCTGACCACCACACCTCCTTACTTTAAAACTAACCCCTACTCACATACTACAATTCCAACAAATCATTAAGTCCGCTGACTAAAATTGTAGTACATTCCATGCATTGATCCTGTCATTTTATCACTGTAGCTTATCTTTTCAAGTCCTGATTTTCCTCCCTAACTCAACTTCTATGGCCAATCATTATAATCTCTTCCTTGCACATACCTTAACTCCCTAACCCCCTTTCTTACTTTGTCTTACTCCCTCAACAAAATGTAAACCCCAGTTAAATCCAACTCTGTTACCTATTCTGCACCTCTGCAGCCAAACACGCACAGAGAAAAACATACAACTTATCCTAGCTGGTCTTACATCAAATTTCGCTTTCAGGCCAAAAATCTTGAGTTATCCTTGATTCTCCTCTCTCTCCCACCCGTTCCCTTCCACAGCAAGTCTTGTCAGCTGTATCTTCAAAGTATACTCAGAGTTGGGCTTCATCACATCATCTCCACTGCTACCACTATGATCCAAATGAGCATCACCTACAGGGTCACTATGAGTCAGAATCAATTTGATGGCACTGGGTTTGGTTTTGGTTTTGGTTTTCTCACCTGGATATGGTAATGACTCCTAACTTGTTTTCCACCCACACTCTTGCTCCCTCTACTGTTTATTCACAACACAGCAGGCAGAGTAACCTAGGAAAAACCTACGCCTAATCATGTCATGGAAACCCTGGTGGCGTAGTGGTTAAGTGCTACGGCTGCTAACCAAGAAGTCAGCAGTTCAAATCTGCCAGGCGCTCCTTGGAAACTCTATGGGGCAGCTCTACTCCGTCCTACAGGGTTGCTATGAGTCAGAATCGACTCAACAGCAGTGGGTTTGGTTGGTTTAATCATGTCATGGAAACCCTGGTGGTGTAGTGGTTAAGTGCTATGGCTGCTAATCAAAGGGCTGGCAGTTCGAATCCGCCAGGTGCTCTTTGGAAACTCTCTGGGGCAGTTCTACTCTGTCCTATAGGGTCACTAGGAGTCAGAATCGACTTAACAGCACTGGGTTTGGTTTTCTGGTTTAATCATGTCATTCCTCTGCTCCCATTTCATTGAGAACAAAATTCCAAGTCTTTTCTATGACCTACAAGTCTCTGCTGAGACCTTCCATCCATTGATCCTGTCATCTATTGGCATCCAATTATGTCTCTGAACTCATCGGTTACACTCTTGCTCTTGCTGCAGCCACAATGACCTTCTGAATGTTGTTCAAGGAAATCAGGCATCCACACCTCAGGGACTTTGAACCTGCTGTCCTTTCTGCCTAGAATGTCTTCCCAGGTATGCATGGGTCAGTCTCTTATCTCCTTCAGATTCTCCTCAAATGTCACCCTCCAGTGAGGACTTCCTGGCCACTTTCTAATCAATTCCCTCGCTTTATTTTTCTCCTTAATACTTACCATTAACTAATATACTATGTATTTTACCTAGTCATCTTGTTTACTGTCTCTCTCTTCCACTAGTACATAAGTTCAATGAGGCCTGGGATTTTGTCTGTGCACAAAAGAGTGTCTGGAAAATAACTGGAATACAATTAAAATATACTGGACAAGTGAATAATATGCTTGTCACACAGCAGATTCTCAATAACTGTTTTTCTTCTCTGTTAGGTCACTACCAACATATCAGCAGCAAATGTAATGCCACTACCAGTAAAAAAAAAAAAAAAAGAATTGAATGTGTTTGCCTTATTAAAAGTAGGTTAACAGCCACAAAGAGGTATAACAACTCCATAACTCAAAATAAAAACCAAGAAAAACGTAACGACTCAGCAAACATAAAGTCAAATACTATGAAAATGAGGAACACACAATTTACAAAGAAAAACGTCTCAGCACAAAAAAGTAAGTGGAAAAATGAAATCGTCAATGACACACATAAAAAGGCATCAAAATGACAACACTAAACACATAAAAAAAAATACTTATCTATAATTAGGCTGAACGTAAATGGACTAAATGCACCAATAAAGAGACAGAGAGTCTCAGACTGGATAAAGAAACATGATCCGTCTATATGCTGCCCACAAGAGACACACCTTAGACTTAGAGACACAAACAAACTAAAACTCAAAGGACGGAAAAAAATATATCAAGCAAACAATAAGCAAAAAAGAAGAGGAGTAGCAATATTAATTTCTGACAAAATAGACTTTAAACTTAAATCCACCACAAAGGATAAAGAAGAACACTACATAATGATAAAAGGGACAATTGACTAGGAAGATAGAACCATATTAAATATTTATGCACCCAATGACAGGGCTGCAAGATACATAAATCAAATTTTAACAGAACTGAAAAGTGAGATAGACACCTCCACAACTATAGTAGGAGACTTCAACACACCACTTTCGGAGAAGGACAGGACATCCAGTAAGAAGCTCAATAGAGACACGGAAGACCTACTTACAACAATCAACCAACTTGACCTCATTGACTTATACAGAACTCTCCACCCAACTGCTGCAAAATATACTTTTTTTTCTAGCGCACATGGAACATTCTCTAGAATAGATCACATATTAGGTCATAAAACAAACCTTTGCAGAATCCAAAACATCAAAATATTACAAAGCATCTTCTCAGACCACAAGGCAATAAAACTAGAAATCAGTAACAGAAAAACTAGGGAAAAGAAATCAAATACTTGGAAAATGAACACTACCCTCCTGAAAAAAGACTGCGTTATAGAAGACACTAAGGAAATTCATAGAATGCAACAAGAATGAAAATACTTCCTATCAAAACCTCTGGGACACAGCAAAAGCAGTGCTCAGAGGCCAATTTATATCGATAAATGCACACATACAAAAAGAAGAAAGAGCCAAAATCAGAGAACTGTCCCGACAACTTGAACAAATAGAAAGTGAGCAACAAAAGAATCCATCAGGCACCAAAAGAAAACAAATAATAAAAATTAGAGCTGAACTAAATGAATTAGAGAACAGAAAAACAATTGAAAGAATTAACAAAGCCAAAAGCTGGTTCTTCGAAAAAATTAACAAAATTGATAAACCATTGGCTAGACTGACTAAAGAAATACAGGAAAGGAAACAACCCGAATAAGAAACGAGAAGGGCCACATCACAACAGACCCAACTGAAATTAAAAGAATCATATCAGATTATTACGAAAAATTGTACTCTAACAAATTTGAAAACCTAGAAGAAATGGATGAATTCCTGGAAAAACACTACCTACCCAAACTAACACAATCAGAAGTAGAACAACTAGATAGACCCATAACAAAAAAAGAGATTGAAACGGTAATCAAAAAACTCCCAACAAAAAAAAAGCCCTGGCCCGGATGGCTTTACTGCAGAGTTCTACCAAACTTTCAGAAAAGAGTTAACACCACTACTACTAAAGGTATTTCAAAGCATAGAAAATGACGGAATACTACCTAACGCATTCTATGAAGCCACCATCTCCCTGATACCAAAACCAGGTAAAGACATCACAAAAAAAGAAAATTACAGACCTATATCCCTCATGAACATAGATGCAAAAATCCTCAACAAAATTCTAGCCAATAGAATCCAACAACATATCAAAAAATTAATCCACCATGACCAAGTGGGATTTATACCAGGTATGCAAGGCTGGTTGAATATTAGAAAACCCATTAATGTAATCCACCGTATAAATAAAACAAAAGACAAAAACCACATGATCTTATCAATTGATGCAGAAAAGGCATTTGACAAAGTCCAACACTCATTTATGATAAAAACTCTCACCAAAATAGGAATTGAAGGGAAATTCATCAACATAATAAAGGGCATCTATACAAAGCCAACAGCCAACATCATTCTAAATGGAGAGAGCCTGAAAGAATTTCCCTTGAGAACGGGAACCAGACAAGGATGCCCTTTATCACCGCTCTTATTCAACATTGTGTTAGAGGTCCTAGCCAGAGCAATTAGGCTAGACAAAGAAATAAAGGGCATCCGGATTGGCAAGGAAGAAGTAAAATTATCTCTATTTGCAGATGACATGATCTTATACACAGAAAACCCAAAGGAATCCTCCAGAAAACTACTGAAACTAATAGAAGAGTTTGGCAGAGTCTCAGGTTATAAAATAAACATACAAAAATCACTTGGATTCCTCTACATCAACAAAAAGAACATCGAAGAGGAAATCACCAAATCAATACCATTCACAGTAGCCCCCAAGAAGATAAAATACTTAGGAATAAATCTTACCAAAGATGTAAAAGACCTATACAAAGAAAACTACAAAGTACTACTATAAGAAACTAAAAAGGACCTGCATAAGTGGAAAAACATACCTTGCTCATGGATAGGAAGACTTAACATAGTAAAAATGTCTATTCTACCAAAAGCCATCTATACATACAATGCACTTCTGATCCAAATTCCAATATCATTTTTTAATGTGATGGAGAAACAAATCACCAACTTCATATGGACGGGAAAGAAGCCTCAGATAAGCAAAGCATTACTGAAAAAGAAGAAAGTGGGAGGCCTCACTCTACCTGATTTCAGAACCTATTATACAGCCACAGTAGTCAAAACAGCCTGGTACTGGTACAACAACAGACACATAGACCAATGGAACAGAATTGAGAACCCAAATATAAATCCATCCACATATGAGCAGCTGATATTTGACAAAGGACCAGTGTCAGTTAATTGGGGAAAAGACAGTTTTTTTAACAAATGGTGCTGGCATAACTGGATATCCATTTGCAAAAAAATGAAACAGGACCCATACCTCACACCATGCACAAAAACTAACTCCAAGTGAATCAAAGACCTAAACATAAAGACTAAAATGATAAAGATCATGGAAGAAAAAATAGGGACAACCTTAGGAGCCCTAACACAAGCCATAAACAGAATATAAAACATTACCAAAAATGACGAAGAGAAACCAGATAACCGGGAGCTCCTAAAAATCAAACACCTATGCTCATCTAAAGACTTCACCAAAAGAGTAAAAAGACCACCTACAGACTGGGAAAGAATTTTCAGCTATGACATCTCCGACCAGCACCTGATCTCTAAAATCTATATGATTCTGTCAAAACTCAACCACAAAAAGACAAACAACCCAATCAAGAAGTGAGCAAAGGATATGAACAGGCACTTCACTAAAGGAGATATTCAGGCAGCTAACAGATACATGAGAAAATGCTCTCGATCATTAGCCATTAGAGAAATGCAAATAAAAACTACGATGAGATTCCATCTCACTCCAACAAGGCTGGCATTAATCCAAAAAGCACAAAATAATAAATGTTGGAGAGGCTGCGGAGAGATTGGAACTCTTATACACTGCTGGTGGGAATGTAAAATGGTACAACCACTTTGGAAATCTATCTGGCGTTATCTTAAACAGTTAGAAATAGAACTACCATACAACCCAGAAATCCCACTCCTCGGAATATACCCTAGAGAAATTAGAGCCTTCACACAAACAGATATATGCACACCCATGTTTACTGCAGCTCTGTTTACAATAGCAAAAAGCTGGAAGCAACAAAGGTGTCCATCAACGGATGAATGGATAAATAAATTGCGGTATATTCACACAATGGAATAGTACACATCAATAAAGAACAGTGACGAATCTGTGAAACATTTCATAACATGGAGGAACCTGGAAGGCATTATGCTGAGTGAAATGAGTCAGAGGCAAAAGGACAAATATTGTATAAGACCACTATTATAAGATCTTGAGAAATAGTATAAACTGAGAAGAACACATACTTTTGTGGTTACGAGGGGGGGAGGGAGGGAGGGTGGGAGAGGGTTTTTACTGATTAATTAGTAGATAAGAACTGCTTTAGGTGAAGGGAAGGACAATACTCAATACATGGAAGGTCAGCTCAACTGGACTGGACCAAAAGCAAAGAAGTTTCCGGGATAAAATGAATGCTTCAAAGGTCAGCGGAGCAAGGGCGGGGGTTTGGGGACCATGGTTTAAGGGGACTTCTAAGTCAATTGGCAAAATAATTCTATTATGAAAACATTCTGCATCCCACTTTGAAATGTGGCGTCGGGGGTCTTAAATGCTAACAAGCGGCCATCTAAGATGCATCAATTGGTCTCAACCCACCTGGAGCAAAGGAGAATGAAGAACACCAAGGTCACACGATAACTAAGAGCCCAAGAGACAGAAAGGGCCACATGAACCAGAGACCTACAGCATCCTGAGACCAAAAGAACTAGTTGGTGCCTGGCCACAATCGATGACTGCCCTGACAGGGAGCACAACAGAGAACCCCTGAGGGAGTAGGAGATCAGTGGGATGCAGACCCCAAATTCTCACAAAAAGACCATACTTAATGGTTTGACTGAGACTAGAGGAATCCCGGCGGTCATGGTCCCCAAACCTTCTGTTGGCCCAGGACAGAAACCATTCCCGAAGATAACTCATCAGACATGAAAGGGACTGGACAGTGGGTACGAAAGAGATGCTGATGAAGAATGAGCTATTTGTATCAGGTGGACACTTGAGACTGTGTTGGCATCTCCTGTCTGGAGGGGGGATGGGAGGATAGAGAGAGTTGGAAGCTGGCAAAATTGTCACAAAAGGAGAGACTGGAAGGGCTGACTCATTAGGGGGAGAGCAAGTGGGAGTATGGAGTAAGGTGCATATAAAGTTATATGTGACAGTTTGACTTGATTTGTAAACGTTCACTTGAAGCTCAATAAAAGTTAATAAATAAAAAAACAAAAAGTAGGTTAACAGCATCATTTTCACATATGATAGAATCTTCTAAAATATGAATCTAAAAAAAAAAAATTCACTTACATGGGACTAAAATAGTCACTTCCTCAAGAGGGGCTGTTCTCCAAAATATAAATATTTACCTTGGTAAACTCATTCTTTGCAGTTGCTAAGCCATCCTGAGGGAACATTTTTTTCCTCTGTTGTGGCACTAGAAGCTTCACTTTAGATGGAGATACTAAAACAGCACCACCTGGAAAAATACAGACGATAACAGGCTTCAATGAAAAGAGATTATCTTGCAGAAAAAGCAGGTTAAATAAGGGCCGTGCAGCCTTCGCCTATTACCAACAGCTGGAGTGGTAAGGTCATGATGCGTCCTCTGGGCTCCACCAAGTTCTCTCAGCTTTGGTGTAGGAAGCCTGCCTCCTTTTCCTGAGGATATAGAAGAAGAATCTGACCTACAAATTAAAACAACCTATTATGAAGCATTTCCTCCAGAAAATATGATCAAAAATATCCTTATGCGATTATGCACAATAAAGTATGAAACTATTAAGGCCATTTTGTTTCTGAGAAAAAATTACAATCAAATCCACAGCCAGTTAAGAGTCACTAAGTACTGGCAAGGAGACAAGTTCACTACAAGTCAGCCACAAAGCAGTAGAGAACCCTCCCGTCAGACAGGGCCTAAGTGCCATGTTAGCCGCAAAAGGTAGGAATGAATGATGAGGACGACGGACAAAAAGCACCATTATCAATGGTAGCGAGGCATTCCCCAAAGTATCTTGCATATAAATCTAAAGGAATTAGCTATTTGCAGAAATCATTTCTTTTTAATAGTACATAACATTCTTTTTCTTTTTGGTATAGCCATCAGATATTAAAAAAACTTCAGCTATTTTTCTTAAATCACACAAATCTTTCTTTCAGAAACATTTACAAATCTAGTAAATCATAATAAGAAAAGAAAAAATAAAAATAACTCTACTTCCTCCCCAGGTAGCTCAGTGTTCAAGGGTTCAGTTACCAATTGGTGACGGCTCAAATACAAGTGGATAAAATCATAAACCATACAGAAATGCTTACTTCATAACATTAAAGTAAAATCTGCTCTGTATTAGTCATAAAACCAAAGATGTAAAAATCACTATACTTAGTGATAAATCACTTATAAACCATGTACAATAATCCTTCTATATAATAAATTAAAACTCTCACACTTCGTTTATCTTGTCTGCCTCAGATTTTTCATTTACTTCCAACTTCTCCAGATCTCCCATATAAACCTGCTTGTCCCTTTCACTTTCCTCCTCCTGCTCCCCTTTTGGCTGTTTTTGTGAATCTTCAACGGTGTTATCTGCATCCCAAGCTAGACGTCTTTTAACAGGCATAGTGGGGGCACCTGATGTGCCCAATTTCTCTGTGGTAAATTTAGGGGGCTGTTCTTCCAAGACAGGTTTTTCTTCTTCTAGTTTGGTAGAAGGACATTTCTGCAAAGTCTTATGGCTTGTAGGGTCTCTGAAAAATAAAACAAGTTTCATTTTAAACTTGAATAGTTTGAGTTGTCTATTTTATACTGATTTTAGCAAGTACATCATTTCCTCCCATTGCTCACAAATACAGAGTTTTCCCACAGATATTATCCTGCCCCGTATAGTGAAGAAAGAAGTCTAATTAAGAGCTAATTTTACAGTATGAAAAATGAAACTTGTAGTCTAGAGTTTCTATTAAAATATTCCAAAGTAAAATATATTTATCTCCTCTCACTCCTACCTTCACACATGATACATTCCTGCATCTACGCTGGGAAAACTCATTGCTTATCCCCTAAACTGGCATTTACTCACATAAACTAAGATCCCATATGCCTAATTTGTTCAGTTACTCAATTAGGATTTTGTGCACAAGCTCAAGCATACTTTCAAGTCAAATAAGCTGGTGCAAATTTTATACTTTAGATAGATTCATCTTTTTGAGATATAACTGAAGAATAGATTTGGTGATAAACTTTAAATCAGATGTCACATAATCAGAATTGATGGTTACTCTGGTATACACGACTATATTAATATACTATAAGAACTACTTTATTTGCTACAAATCAACATGTTATTTCTCTTACAGTTAAATGACGTTCACTTTGAAACCCAAGACATTAGAGAATTCTCTCATAAAATCAGGGTCCAAGTTCCTTATTAGCCACAAAACCCATTAATGAATGATAAGGGATATGGACCAGTAGCCTATATTCTGCAAGGTTTTTTCCTTTCCTTTTTAAAGTAACTTTATCTCTACTATATAGTCATCTCCATTCTGTTCTTAATTATTAATAAGCAATACTACAAAATACAGCCTTTCAGATTCACATCATGTATTATGTATATTTAAGTCCATAAAACAAGTATGTATAGCTTCATTTTTCATAGAGAATAAACTGCTATTGTTAGTTGCCATCAAGTTGATTCCAACTCATGGTGACCCCATGTGTTACAGAGTAGAACTGTTCCATAAGGTTTTCGTGACTGTAATCTTAACGGAGGCAGACCACCAGGCCTTTTCTTCCATGATACCACTTGGGTGGGTTCGAACCACCAACCTTTAGGTTAGCAGTCAAATGCAAATCATCTGTACCACCTAGGGGCTTAGCGAATAAACAAAAAATAATGAAAATAAATTCTGGCACATTCCCATTTGACTAGAAGACAATTTCAAGTTGTCGTGTCATTTTCCTATAATTCCATGTTCTATTATAAGCTACAACATACTTTCCACAAAGAACATCTCACCCAGCAAGATCTAGAGCTCTGATGTTGCTACTAATCGTTCCCTCTGAGCTGGTGGTTGAGGAGACATCCCAACAGTTGTTGTTATCAGATAGAATCTGATTCAAATGGTCCCGAGAAAAATGTGTTCCCATGACTCGTTTCCTATAAAACTCAGCCTTCTCTCGGAGTTCTCTAACCTACGCAGGAAAGTTCAGACATCATATATTATGTAAATGCTCCTTTGCAAATATCAGCAAGTAGCATATTAAAGACACTAACTGCACAAATACAGCCAGAGACCAAGGAAAAAGAAAGACAAAAATAGCCGCATACGTTCATCTGACTATGTGCATTTTTTAAGCAGAAATTAAAACAGTCAAGCTAAAGCACAACGCAGTTATTTTATTTTAGGCTAGCAGGCAGGGAGAAATTTGGAGTAGCTAGGAAAACTACTGACACCTACTTCTTACTCCAATTGTAATTTACATAAGTACTGTATGCATTATTGTAGTTTTTAAAAACTCAAAAGCAACCAACCTCCGCATACCACATGGCATTTAGGGAACCCTAGGGGAAGGAATACAGAAACACACTTAATGACAGGTTAATGCCATAATTGAATATTAACGGGAATCAATAAAACACCTTATTATTCTTCCTTCTAAACATACGCTAGGTTTGTCCACCACTATTCTTTTAGTATGTTTGATTCAGTAACGAAGATATCTCATTACATACCTTGAAAACCAGTTCATTTTCTTGCATGTTTGGTATGCTGTCGACGACAGGTAATCGTTATTCCTGTTTCCTCACCTCTGGAAGAGTACTGACATGCCAGAAACCCCCGGTTGTTGCTGTGTGCCTGAGTCAATTCGGACTCATGGCGACCCTGCAGGACAGAGTAGAACTGCCCCATACGGTTTCCTAGGCTGTAATCGTTATGGGAGCAGATTCCCAGGTAGTTTCAATTGCAGAACTGCTGGTGGGTTTGAACTACCCATCTTTTGGGTGGCAGCCGAGTGCTTGGAAACCCCTTGACTAGCTTAATTTCCTGGCTTCATACACAGCTGCTACTACTACAGAAGCCCCCATCAAGATGGTTATAAGACTTCTTTCTCAAAATTTCTCAATACTTTCTTGGAATCGGCAAAACCTGAACTTCTTAAAAATGTACTGTTTAATTAAAAATAATACCCCAACTCAAGGCCAAGATGGGGAGAGTGCTGACACACTGCAGGGCTGGCAACCAATGTCACAAAACAATATGTGTATTAATTGTTTAATGAGAAACTAAATTTGCTCTGTAAACTTTCACCTAAAGCACAATAAAAAAATAAGTAATATCCCACAAAATAATAACTGCGATGTATGTCTAACCAAGTGACAGGATTGTTTTAAGTGTTCTAATGAATTTTAAGGTGACCTGAATCCCCTAATATGCAAATAAATATTTTCATATGAAAAGGAGTCTGTATTTGAACACTTTCATTTTATACATCATACTGCCACCTGCTGGCTTCACTAAATACAACTCCACCATTTCAAAAAAAAGTTGAACTTTACCCTTAAGGTTGTTTTTAAACAATCTTAATTCTTAGAAAATGCTGTATTTTCTATCTAGAGATGAAACAGGAGCACTAAAAGGATTTCTGGATGCTATCTGCTAGAACTGCTTTTCTTTCACTTAAAGGAAAATAATGAAGCCCGGCTTTGCGAAAGCAATTGGAGAAACAGCCTCAGCTCTGTAACGAGACACTATCGAATGGAAAAGGATGATAGCACTGCACCTCTAGGGAACTGGCCAGGTACAAAGCAAACAGCACCTGCCGTGACATAAGAAGCCCCATAAGCCCGCAGAGTCCCGTTGGTCCAATGAACCACACCCAAAGACATTCCTAAAGGACAATTCGAAATATTATTTTCTTCACTGTCAAAAACTTTCTAATTCTGTCAACTCCTACACTTTAAACTACCTGCAGTAGTGTTGCATTTAACAGGTAACAGCTGAGACCCACTGACTGAGTCGAACTGCTAGCCAGAGAAGCGTGAATACATATGAGAACCTGGTTATGCAGCGCCTTCATATAGTCCAGATTTTATTTCTAGTAAGTCCCCTCCATGTCTCAAATGATTCACGGCCACTCCATCACCTACAAAATACAATCTGCATGCCTCAGCATTGCTGCCTCCTCTGTTCTCAAAGCCCTTCATGCATATCCCCAGTACTACAGTACTTATTTCACTCTACTGGAATTCATTGCTCATGTTATTCTACCCCATTAATCTATGAAATTGTTGAGGTAAGGGTGAGCATAGCATTGGAGTATTGATTCCAATACAAGTCCTGAGCATGGACTTGGCTCTAGGCCTGTGCTATACGGCTAGCGAGCCGAAGATGAGCAAGAAAATGCCTGCACTCCAAGCACTCACAGTCTAGTAGAGGAGACAGGCCTGTATATAAATTATAATATTGGTGTGGTCTACGCTATACAAAACAAATGAGATATAAATTAAAGGAGTGGCTCAAAAGGGGCGTGATCAGCTCTGCATGTATGTTGTGAGCACAAGGAGCGGCACAGGAAGGCTGCATTCTGACCCGGTGAAAGGAGCTTACCGTTTGATCAAAGGTGATGAACAAGCATCCCCTCCACTTACACAGTGATCTAGTTTGATTTCAAAATCGTATCTAGAAAGGAGGCTGGATAACTTACAGGCATTTCATAAAAACTTTAGTTTATTCAGTTCTATTTGTCACTTGACATTTAAACTAAATTCTTTAAATTTACTTTATCAGCAATCTTTATTAATAATCTTAGTACTAATGTTATAATGTGTTACAAATACATTATTTTGAACTTCTATAATCCTAAACTAAGATGAAAAATTAGTAAATTGACATTTCTCAAATAAGGTGTTCTACCAGAAAAAGGAAAAAAAATGATGGTGTGAACTCCATTATTAAGAACAAACCCAACAGTCAACCCACCAAAACCAAACCCACTACCTTCGAGTCAATTCCAACTCAGAGTGACCCCATAGGACAGAGTAGAACTGCCCCATAGGGTTTCCAAGGCTGTAAATCTTTGTGGAAGCAGACTGCCACCATCTTTCTCCTGTGGAGCAGCTGGTGGGTTTGAACCACTGACCTCTTGGTTAGCAGCCAAGCACTTTAACCACTGCACCACCAGGGCTCCTTAGCCAACAACCAGACTCACTAAAAAGGACAGAAGACCGTTTTCAACTAAAAACACACACACACACTCCCAACCCTTTCAGAGCCAAGCAATGCCATCCAATTATATGATATAAACACTTAAGTAGAACATATTCATTACTGAATTTATTTTCCCAAATTAAGAATGCAACTAAATCACATAAAATTTATATGCAGAAAGTCCAAACTCAGAAAAATCACAACTTTTTTCCCCCAAAAAAATCATCCTTCAAAAATGAAGTTGCCTTATATCTAAGCTCTTAGAATGTCTCTCAAATTACAGGATGTCTTTCAAACGTGGGACTTTATCCTGAAACAAATTCCTAATTATGGAAGACACATTAAAATAAAATTACCTCAACCAATGTAATGTGGATGATTAAAAGATTGCCTAACAATCAAGTAAAAAAAAGAACTTAACATAGACGTAGTGGTTTTTCTAGGTATAAAACCAAAGAAACCAAACCTATTGCCATCAAGTTGACTCTGACTCACAGGAATGGTGTAGGACAGAGAACTGCCCCACAGGGTTTCCAAGACTGTAGTCTTTACAGAAGCACACTGCCACATCCTTCTCCTGTGGAGCAGCTGTTAGGTTCTAACCACTGACCTTTAGGTTAGCAGACGAGCTCTTAACCACTATGCCACCAGGGCTCTTTTCTAGGTATAAACAAAAAAACAAACCCATTGCCATCAAGTCAATTTCAACCCATAGCGACCTATAAGGTTGCTATGAGTTTCTTTATAACTGCCAGTTATTATTAAAAACAATCCTTCCAAATGGTCATATCAAGAAGATGACAAATATACAACCACCGGACAAATAAAAACAACCACTCTAATGTTACATGTCCACTGTGTCAACCTTCAACACAATGACCAACACAGTGGCTACAACAATGGGCTCAAGCAAAACAGCAATTTTGAGGATGGCACAGGACCCGGCGGTGTTTCATTCCGTTGTACATAGGGTCCCTATGAGCTGGAACTGACTTGACAGCACCTGACAACAACAACAACGTTATATGAAAGAGTACTTGGGATTTAGGATAAAATACCCAGTGACTAAACTATAAATAGGGACCCTAGTGATGTAAATGGTTAAGCGTTCAACTGATGACCCAGAAGTTGGCCCTGTGAACCCACCCAGTGGCACTGCCTGAGAAAAGACCTGGCGATCTGCTTACATAAAGATTACAGCTAAAAAAGCCATATGAGGAAGTTTTACTCTGTCACATGGAATGGCTATGAGTAGGAAATGACTTGACGGTACCTAACAACAACAACAAACTATAAACAAATCAAAAAAGCATAATATCTCAAACAACATAGAAGGAAATGATATAAAGAGCAGAAAACCGTAACATGACTCAAAGAGTGTGTTAATATTCTAGTAATAACAAAGTCACTGATACCAAAAGTGCATTTGAAGGGTTTGGTAATACTCCTTCAAAAAACGTTTGGAGTGGGAAAAAGCTGTATTTGTCAATTAACCTTTACTTTATACGTGATTCTAATTGTGTCTAAGTTACTAAATGAAATATAAAAGCATACATCTCTATCCCTAAAAATGTATATATGCAAAGCGATTGAAGTTGGAAAATGGATTAAAGCCCTTTTTTATAGGGTTCTTATTTGGAAAATGAGAGAGTACCTAATATTCAGGTACCTTATCATCAGCCACATATACAGTAAGTATCTTCCAGTAAAAAAAAAAAAAAATCTATGATTTAAGTAAAACATGGTCCATACTAAATGTCTATAACTTGGTCAACTAAAGCTGTTATCAACATCATTGATCACTGACTTCTGAAAGATTCTTATTCTTTTCTAACTCTAATTTACTGTTTGAATTATTTTGCCCAAAGACGTTACGGCAAACTATACCATTAATTTAAATATTTACAACCACCAATAACAATCTGGAAACCCTGGTGGCATAGTGGTTAAGAGCTACAGCTGCTAACCAAATTGTCGGCAATGCAAACCCACCAGGCATTCCTTAGAAACCCTATGGGGCACTTCTACTCTGTCCTACAGGGTCGCTATGAGTCGGAATCAACTTGACAGGGGTTTTTTTTTTTTTAAATAGCAATTAATAAGCCAAAAAAGGTCACTTTATCAAGTTATCAAAATAGGAACTCCTGAGAAGATAGAACTTAAAAACAACAAAAATGTTCTCTTCCATCAGGGCAGGTAAGGAATTTCACCTTATCATGACTTCAGATGTAACAATCCTTTCAATCCATTAAATGTTTAGATCTGAACCATAAAAACCAACTCATCTTAAAAGAAGTTCCCAGAGACTGAGATAATCTTTCCAAAACAAGGGGCTTCTCATGAACCCAGCATAGTGAAATGCCTAAACTTGACAGGCCAATGTTTGACACCTTCTTCTTGGCCACACTAGGCCTTTGCAGCCACGGCATCCTCCTTTTGCTCCTGGCTTTTCCCTCACTCTGTATTGGACTTCCAACTCAGAACTCCTCACCAAGGTCTGGAACAGTCATAAACTGCCTTAGAGTTTAGCAGGCTTGATTCCTTTCTTCCATCATGGGAGCTCTTCATGCTCATATTTTTAACTTGATTTCACCAGGGTGAATATGTGGATTTTGCCCCAGGTAACATCTGGGACAGTTCTGAGCTTCATCTTTTACTCTGCCTATGCTGCCTCAGAACCTTGCTTAAGTAGAGAAGTAGAGAGCACCAAGAGCAGCCATGGTGGAAGGAATCAAGTAACCTCCCAAAATAACGTGGCGGACAGGAGTTGCCAAGGCATGTATCTGGGAATCACCAGCTCAGAGCCTGCAGCTCAAAGAGTCAGAACCTTGCCCCTGGGCTGATTACACCTAATTGTTGGCCACGATGGTAAGTGTTATGTGCCCTCCAATGGATTCTGACTCATAGCGACCCTATAGGACAGGGTTGAAATGTCCCATAGGGCTTCCAAGGCTGTAGTCTTTACAGAAGCAGACTGCCACATCTTTCAAAAGCGGCTGGTGGGTTCAAAGCGCTGACCTTTCGGTTAGCAGCCAAGCATCTAACTACTGCACCACCAGGGGTCCTTATGATGCTAAGTACACAGCTACAAAAATTTATTCTCCACCCGATCTCTCTCTTTACAATGACATGGAGGGGTAGGAGGGAGCAGGGAGGGTAGAAATGTTTACTAATATCTTAAGGTCTAATCTACACTAAAACGTTTTACTCTAGCTTGTTCACAAATTCACGCAGAGAACTGTTAAGATACGGTTTTAAAGATGCTGGTTATACAATAACCAAAAAGGTCCACTGTCACCCTTTGCCTCTAAGATGCTAGTACTAAACTCTAGGCTCACCACGCCGCCCACCCCCTACCCCAGGTTCTCCAAAACCTTTCTTTAGCTCCCCAGCACTTCTCCCAGGTGTCAGGGGATTCCAGCACTACAAGTGAAACTTCTGACAGCACCACCACCCTTTCCTTTTGCTTACAGGCTGTAAGGCTACATGTGGACAAATCATTTAATCCTGAATACTCACTAATCTTGATCATTATTACGAAATGAAGCTCATTGTGAATTAAACCGTTCTGCAGGCTGAAAGAAAATATGGGCTTACTGAGCTTAAAAATACTCACCTGATCTGGCATGTTTTCCTTCACACGAGTCCAAGCCCCAGCTTTATATAGATACTGAGCTGGGCTCAGATACTTTGCTCTATATTCAGAATTCACCTTCCTAATAGAAATGAAATGAGAGTTAATATTCTGCCATGTACATCATCTAAATACTACGATGCGTTTCTTATAAAATACATACCCAAGCCTCTGATGACTCCAAGGAGTAAGCTTCTTTTTAGGCTGGTTTAGGTCTTTCAATGCCATCTCTCCTTCTGATTTTAAAGGATCATCCTTTTTATTACACTAAAATGGAAATAATTTAAACTTAAATTACACTGCAAATACATTGAGCTTAAAATTATACTTAAATTATGATTAAAACCAAACTTAAATTACAGTTACATTACCTCATTAAAATGAAAAAATACATATATTATAAAGTTAGACTTGCTTAAGATACATTTATACATCAAAGCGAAAACAAATACATTGTAAAGTTAGACCTGAATACTACACTACATTTGTTTTTAGGAGTAAGATTTAACTATGAAAGAAAAATCGCAAGAAATCAACAACCAAGGATTGAAACAAGTACAAGCAGTTCCCGAGTTAAGAACCTCTGACTTACTACATACACAACCTATAGTTAAGAACCAACCCCCGTAAAGCCTATTACACACATAATGGTTTGTAATCAAATGTCAACTTCAGGGGAAGCTTTATGCCCAGCAGCACCAGACCTGTCCCCGCCTCCAGCCAGCCCCCTACTCCCTGGCCTGGCTTGCCACCCTCCTCCCCTGCCAGCCTCCTTTGCTCATCCCACCCTTCCACCCCCGACCCTCAAGCCCTCAGTCCTGTACCCCAACCTTCAGCTCCCTCCCCTCCACCCTACTGCTCCTTGGAGGGGGGCCGACACTTCGTCCCAACAGCCCTGTGCCTTAGGTGGCGGCAGCTCCAGGCATTTGAAGGGACCCTGCAGTCAGGGTCTCGGGGCTCACTGGGCCCATAGAGTGGTCTGTGGCGGCCCACTGTCTTCACTGTGTTTGTTTCCCATCCTTTCACTAGGCCAGGAAAGGAGAGAAGGAAAGGGTAGGGCTGCTGCTGCTGCAGGAGAGATGAACCCCAAGGTGCTGGAGGCGCTGGGGTGTTAGTGTTTCCTTGACGGTTTTTATGCATAGAGACACACTACACTATATATTATATACTAAGACAAACATTTGACTGACATTAGATACAAACCATACCTAACTGTTCTGACTTACATACAAAGTAGATTTAAAGACAGACTTAGGAACGGAACTCGTACATAATCCGGGGACTGCCTGTATATCTGATTAGTTGTTTTGAAGTGTAACTCAGGATATAGTTTCATTTTCTAAGAATAAAGATTTTAGATCCTTGACTAGGAAAAAAAATCAACAAATAAACATATAAACAAATAAGTCTGATGTTATTACCTATTAAACAGTAGTCTTACATTTGCCCTTAGTATTCTAAAGTCACATTTAAGTGTATTACAAGAATTAAATGTAAAGTCTCAATGAGTAAGTTACCACGGTGCTTAGTGAGTAAGTTAACAACTCTTTTATTCTCCTCAAGGATGGCACAAATGCAAAAAAAAAAGCATATATATATATACACACACACACACAATATATATATACATTTGGAAATCATTTTACTTTTAGTCATACACTACCTATTTTTAGGACTCATAAAGTGTCAGATATCAACATTCCAGGAGATTCAAAAACAGCATTTTTACCCCATTTACCTATAATTTACAATGATTTTAGCCGGACACTGCACATTAAATGCCTATAATTTCATACAGGAGCAGGTACTGAGGTAAACCATGTGAATTATACGGGCTATAATTTAGCATGCTAAAACTTTAGTTTAAAATACATGTGCGCATTTGTGTGTATTTATTGTCCATTACTTAATTTAAAGTATTGTTTCTATCACTATTGGTACCCCTGGAGCTCACATTAGTGGAAGGCCAATCATTTGACACTTCCATAGAAGAGTCAACAGCTGCACAGCTAGGCATTCACCACACAGTATTATATTTAACTTTTACTTACCTGTCTCCCCACTAGCCCAAGAGCTGCTTGGGGCTTAATATGTTTGTTATTCTTTTATTCTCAGTACCTACCCAGTGCCTGGCTCCTAGTAGGTGCTCAATGTACATTTGATATCTGAAGAACAAACAATTATCTGGCTAAAAATAAACCTCAAGTAGTAGCAAGTGAAAAAAAAAAACACGGTGAGTCTAAAATCCAAAGGATTTTGTTTTGTTTAAGGTTAAGAGTAGACAAGTACCTTCTTTTCAGGAGATATAGTTTCGAGATTTCCATTCTCTTTCAAATCATTTCTTAACTTTGGTTCTTTCACTGGAGATAAGCCCTTGAAATTTCTTTTGTATTCAGTTTCATGGATGACTGAGTTACCTTTGAATTGTGGAACAAATTTGCTTTTATTGTGCAAAACCTTAAAACAAAAATTACTTTAGTTTAGTTTATTTTGGTGTTGTTGATTAAATATACAGAATTTAGATCTTTAAAAAAACTCTATAAAGGTGAATTGTAGAATGCAAAACAAGCAAAATTATATGATCATAATTTCATTTCATATGTCTAATTAACATCCAAAGGTAAATCTTCTATATTCCTTACTATGTTTTGAATAACAGTTATTGTAATAAAAATAATGCTTAACCCAATATAAATAATGGATACTTGAGTTTGATCTTTTCTCCTCAAAGTTCCCCACTTTTCCATCTATCAGTCTGAAATAATGAATGATTAAAACATGCATATTTTAAGAACATGAACATGGACATTAACTATGATACGGGCATTAGTAATCAGGAGATTGCTCTTAAAACTGCCTTTACAAGGCAACTCTGTTGTCAACTCTACAGATTTTTTTTTTCTGCAACAACGGAAAATTCTTAACATTCTGAATATGATACACTCAGTTATATGCTTGCATTTTAGGTTTTTTTGAGGCAAGGGAAAAAATCAGGTAATTACTATGTTTGTATTTTTAAATGCTTCCTTTTATACTTAATATTTCACAATTATGGTTTCCATTTTATTGGTACACTACCATTGTTCACAAGGAAAGCAAACTGAAAAGACATGGAGATCAAATAAGGTTTTTTGTTGCTTTATAATGCTGAATAGCTCATCTTCACACAGACCAAATCCAAACAATACATCTTTTTTGGTATAGTATAACCTCAAAGACTTTCCTACCAAAGATTTTTGTGGCTCTTTAAATATTAATATAAGACATCCTTTCAGAACACAGGTGTTTGATAAAATAGAACTGAACAATTCCTTTAGAGGTCCCTCCATCAATAAGCATTAAAAGCTTCTGTCACAGAGCTTCAGTCTTCAAGGCTGAAACTGATACGCTTTGAACAACAAAGAACATTTGCTTCTAAAGAAATTCTTTGAAACTCACTAATGAAAGCAGTAAAATTAGTAGTGAAGACATTAGTAATGATTTGTTTTATATGGCACTTCTGGTCTTATAAAAATAACAATTCTACATAATGCTTTTGCTGATATATATTAAAGTTTCCAATAAGGCTCTGATTTGAATCAGCCCTAGCTGAAAGATCAAATACTTAACAAAAACTGAATAAACACAATTTTTAAGTCCTAAGTAATTTTTTAGGTATACTTCCTACGCAAGAACATCTGTTAGCAAGCAAAAGAAGTGTTGGTCCTATTCACTAGGTTGATATGGGTACATATCACTTTATTTTATAAGTTCCTACAATGTTATAAAAATTTGGACTTCTTTTTTTATATATATATACACAATGAATAGCAAGCAAGCCCCCCCCAAAAAAAAGCTTCCAAAATTTCTAGGATCACTAGTGTTATTACCTTAGCACAAGACAGCTAATGTTATTGTATGCTAAATCTAATTATCCTCTCAAGTCCTTATGGGCGCATAGAGTATACAAGTGAATGTGAAATACGGAAGAAATTCAAAGCGAGAGTGCATGAAAGTGCATCTGTTTGTTTCAAAAACAAAGACCAGGAGAAAGAAAAGGCTAAATCATCATGGGCCTCTGGGGATAGGCTAAGGGGGTATTTCCTCCCCAAGCCTGGGTGTACGGCTAGGAATACAAATAGCCTAAGAGCTGTACAGAGGAAGATACTACTAAACTACAGAGTTAAAAATAACGGTAGTCAGGTACTAAAATGGTACAAACTCGTATCACTTTAGTTATCACTATAGGTTTTGAATTTTGTGTAGTTAAACTGACAATTCCCATTACTGTACATCTGAACTCAAGGACAAAATTATGTACCTGGTATTACCTTAAACATACTTTGTATTTATTAAAATAAATACTGAAAACATTTATGCCTTTCTTAGAAGACAGAACACATGCAATATACCAGTCAACTAAACAAAACACTTTAGAATAAAATCAATTTAATACATTTTTAGATGAATAAAAAAATCTTATAGCATGCAAAAACTTACCAAGCCCCCAAGTTTTCATTACCCTGTCTCACATTCAGTGTATGTGATGGGTCTGGTAATAATGATCATCAGTAGCCTAGGACAGTGTAACATCACTACTATAAATCAAAAGTAAAAGGAAATTTCAACAAAACGCTTTTACTTTTCTAGAACCTACCTCTAGATCTACTTAAATGTCTAATTTCTTGCAGTTCGTAGTTTTGTGTTAACCTGCATCACTATATCAAATGATGATACTCCAAAATGTGTTATATCCATTAAACTACCTGATTGGCAAAAACCGGAGCTGCTTCTTTAGGAGTCTTCCAAACAAACTGCCTTTGATATTCAGAATTTCTCAAGGCATTATGAGAAGGAACAGCAGTCAACCCAGCTTTCTTTCGTAGAAGTCTATCCAACTGTTGGAAAAAAAAAATCCCACTCGAAGGCATTAAAAATTTCTATTCAAACTTTTTTCAACTTACAAATAATCTCCCTTATAAACTTTCCAACTATTTAAAATTCCTTTCTTAATATTGTCAAGGAATCATTATGCATCCCAGATAAAGATACTTCTCTCAATCCCATGCTACCAATTATTCACAATTAAATCTATTACCGAGAAACCATAGCACCTTGCCTTATCCACCCATCACTTCTGCGGGCACTCCTTTCTCAAAAAGGCATGGTTTCTCCAACACTCCTAAATGCCTGTCTGGGGTTTCAGCCAGCAGCGGACATGAATGGGGACAAAGCAGTGGAATGAAGAAGAGATATGGAAGGCAATGAGTTCCCTGCACTGGACCCTGAAGCCTCTGCTTATGTGCTCACAGGTACGTTCCGCAGGCCAGCTGTGACATGAGAGCAGAATTACAAGATCTTTGACACATGGCCAGAACTCTCCTTCCTTTTGCATCTTATCAACTGAGATTCTGTCTGTTTTCCTGCTGGCACATGATAAGAAATTGAAAAGAGCCTAGGTAGAAGTCAGCTCACCACTTCTGCCAGAAGTAACGGCTGGCACCCCACCCCCCGCCCCTGCCTCAACTTGATCTCTCCCTTACGACTCAGGTACTGATATATGATGAATAGAATGCAGAGGCAGGCTGTCCACTGAATGAAGGGATATCTTAGTATACAAAAAAAAAAAAAAAAAACCCAAACCCATTGCCATCGAGTCGATCCTAACACCATACGGTTTCCAAGGACCAGCTGGTGAATCTGAACTGCTGACCTTTTGACTAGCAGCCACCCTCTTAATCACTGTGCCACTAGGGCTCCATATCTTGGTATACCCAATATAAAATAGTATTAGGAATAGAACTAATTCACAATAATTAGTGTGAACAACCTCTTCACAACTATTCTATAGACATTAAGAAAAAAAACGAAAAAAATTTTAAGCACAAAATCCAATACTGAAATGATGATGAATCCTACAAAAAATTCTGTGTATTTAGTGAATATGCGTACCCCACTATCTGCTTTTTCTGAAAGAAGCTTGGTAGAGTGTTCCAGTTCCACGTTTTCGTTAACTGGTGTATGGTTTGCTTTTACATCCTCATTATTTTCCACAAGGTCTATGGTCCCTTCAGCTCTGGAGTCCGCAGAGTGAGATCTGGTTCTCTTGGGAAGTCTGGAAACTTCCAGTGCGAGAACTTCTTCTTGGTTAACATCTTCTTTTTGTTCTGTCTCTTGCAATATTGGAGCTTCAGGTTCTGCTGACACAACCACGTTGTTCTCAGAGTTAGATCCCTTCCACTCAAGAGATTCTGAAATCTGTGGGTCACGGTAAGGGACTCTTCTCTTTGAAATAAAACTTGGTTCTTTCGTAATTCCTATAAAACACAATATATAAAAACACCAGCTACAAAGCACAAAGTTACAAAGATAATCTTTAATTGCACCTACAAGAGAAGAAATTGAACTTAAAATTCAATTGATCCATGTAAAATATCCTCCAGGTTACAGTATAAATATATATAGAGAGAGATTTTCTATACAAAGTCTTTAATTTTACCTTAAAGAAGTGCTAAAAGTTTAAAAAACTGCAGTCACAACGTTTGTGGTATCTTAACACAAGCCACTAGAAATCACAACGTGAGGGACCTGGCAAGCCAGGCAGTACACGTTGTCTCAGTTTCTAATTACTTCTCTGTGCTACTTAATAGAACAATGGGCCCTGGTACTGTCAAAATTTGGAACTTCTCACAAAGCTGTTCTTATGCAGGGTAGACAAGAAGAGAAGGGATGAGATGTCATTATGTTGGATCTTAGTTCTACATAAGCCTTGATTTACTGAGAATCAAAAAAAATGAACCCTTTTACCAAGAGCTAAGATAACAATTTCTCTGTATTTCTGTCTGGCAAGCAAATGTCAAAAAAAACTTAACTCTCTCTACCCAGCTTAGAGGAGCTCTACAGAATGACAGCCAATGAGATACTGCCCTAGTTCAGGGCCATTCTTTAAACAGAAGACTGTGCAGGATGGGGAAGGAAATTTAAGACTAGAATGGAAGCAGAGGAGCGTGATGGTGGACAGAAAATATGGCATGATGTAAAACCCAGAGCTCCTTAGTGTCTCTCACGTATGTTTCAGCCAACGAACCCAGAATCCCAATCCTTAGCAGGTTTCCCTAGACCAGTGGTCTTCAAACTGGGTGCTGTATGTACGTCTTGAGGCACATGAAGACATTCTCGGGGAGGGAGGAGGACAGAAACAGGAAGCTTAAGGAGATCATTTTCCAGACCCTCAACTTCCATGTGTGCTTTTTCCTAACACCAATCCACCTGAGAGCTGCACCTGCCATCTGCAGTTTCATTCCCACCACCCTTTCGAAATCACCCTTCTCTCACATGACAAAAGGCGCACCTCTCAGCCAGTCTGAAACATACTACGGTGCATCATCACCCCAAGGCATAAAAAAAATCTCGGGGTTGGTTGGGGAGAGGGACAATTGGAGAAAGTATAACACCTGAGGGAGAAAGCATAACTCCTGAGGGAGAGTAAGTGACAGCAAAGCAAAGAGGCAGAGACTGGCAATAACTAAGAGCTTTATTTCATCCAGCTTTGTGCCTATTCCATCTACCAATCTTGGAATTAAAATTCAGGCCTGAGACATTTATCATGTTGAATTCATATTAACAGATTTATTTAAATTAAAAAATAAAGTCAAATTTTTTTTCTCACAGAAACTAAATCTAATTTGGCTGGTTAGCTTGTCAATAAGGACTGACTTTGTCAATTATATGATGAACATTTTCCATAAACTGAATAAGCTAAAATTGGCAGCCCCAAAGTTTTACCAAACTATACTAAAAACATATACAGTATACACTATTCAATATACCAGAAATTACACCCTTTGAAAATTATTCATTAAAAAAAAAAAGCTTATGATAAATTAAATATCAACTTAAAAATGTACGAGGGTCAATTCAGTCCGCTTCCTTCGAGCATATTTGCCTCACTGTGTATAGAGCCAGTTTGAGCTCAGTTTGGGGCTGCTCCTCTTCAGCTTCCCCCTGAGGCCGCAGAACTAGAAGTTTCTACCATAATGCAGCTTGCTCTCTCAGCTCCTGGTGTTAACGGATCCACCGTGTAAGAGAGTCTCTTGATTTGTGACTCTGCTTCAGTAAAATCCAGACTACGGATATTGTAAAGATGTCCCTGTACAATAAATTTCTCATGCTGAAAAATTACAGAGCAAAACAAGGGAAACCTACAATCTAACAGAAAATATGTGGGTAACTTAATTAAGGATTCACTGGAAACAATGATAATAATAATTAAAAAATGTGTAAGGGGATACAAAGATTTTCTGAATTCTTTCAGGGGGTATGAAAGCAAAAAAGTTTGAAGACGAACTGCCCTAGATTTCTTCCTGCTTTAACACAGAGCCAGGCTTCTGGTAAAAGAGCAAAACGAAAGCGAAAGACTTTTAAGTGGTCAGTTCTTAATCTCCCAGCATGAGTGAATCCCCAGGGGAAAACATTTTTTTTCCAGTTGCAATCAAGTCCATGCCAACTCATAGCAACCCCACGTGTCAGAGTAGAACTGAGCTCCACAGGGTTTTCAGAGGCAGATTTTTCAGAAGTCAATCACCAGGCTTTTCTTCCAAGGTCCCTTCTTGGACTTGAACCACCAACCTTTTGGTTACCTGCCAAGCACATTAACCATTTGCACCACCCAGGGATTCCAGGGGAAAAAATACACTAAAAAGATGTACAGTCAGTCCTAGGTAAAGCTGCTGTTGTTCCTTGCTAAACTCCCACCTCCCTTTCTGAACATCCTGGAGTTCTCACCCCCCTATATGTAGGGGTACAGAGTCCAACTGTTATCTAGGTCATTCCTTCCTTCATAATGTGCCATGGGCCAAAGTGGCTTCGCTCCTGTGGTCTCATCTTATCACCCTATCTTCAAATGCAGCTGAAAAGTTACGGAGGCCAACTATCTGGTTAACCAAATCCCCAGTGTCATAATATGCCACTAGGACCTGAGTGAGATATCGACGCTTTAGGAGGGACTTTTTCCTATTCTTTATCTAATGGAAACACAAATTTGTAGAATTTCTGGTCATTCGGAAAGAGGATTATGAGCAGAGGGGCATGCCCACCACCCTGCCTGAGAAGCAGGGAAACCAGTCTCTGAAGTCAGACCCTGGGCTAAGAATCCTGAAGCTGCAGAGAAACCCTAAAAGAGCCACCCACTCTAGACCACCCTTCCCTTTGTTCTCCAAACCTAATCCTGAAACACTCTCATTTTATTAACTTTACAGGCTCAGTGCCCCACGTACACATCTTTTCCTTCCTGACTTCAAACATCTAACATTTGAGGGACTTGCCAGATACTCTCACACATGTCACATATAGGGCACCAAATGCTGATGTGACAATGTAAATATATGCCAGACCTTAACACACAACATCTCATTTAATGTGCCACCAACAATCCTATACGATAGGAGTCCTTATTCCCACTTGGCAAAACAGACTCAGTTTGCCCAAAGTCACACAGCTACTGTGGATTCAAACTCACGGTTATGCGCTCATTCAGAAATTAATTTTAATAAACATTAGAGTATGCCAAGGCCCTGTGTTAAATACTGGATGGGAAAAGGGTAGCAAGTCAGACAGACAAAGCCCTGCTGTCATGGATTGAATTGTGTCCCCAAAAAATATCTGTCAACTTGGCTAGGTCATGATATCCTTGTATGGTTGTATGATTGTCTACCATTTTATCATCTGATGGGATTTCCCTATGTGTTGTAAATCCTATCACTATGATGTAATAAGATGAATTAGTGACAGTTATATTTATGTGATCTACAAGATTAGACAGTGTCTTAAGCCAATCTCTTTTGAGATATAAAAGAGAGAAATGAGCAGAGACATGGGTATCTCATACCACCAAGAAAGCAACGCCAGGAGCAGAGCACATCCTTTGGACCTGAGGGTCCTGCGCTGAGGTGCTCGCAGGCTAAGGGAAAACTGATGACAAGAAGCACTGTCCACTTCCACCCTACTGGATGGACTGTGAGAGAATAAACTTCTCTATGTTAAAGCCATCCACCTGTGGTATTTCTGTTATAGCAGCACTAGATGACTAAGACACCTGCTCTTGGAGATCTTATATTCTAGACAGAAACAAGCAGTTACAATAAAATCAGTCTGACTCCTTTCCCTCCTTCTACACTCTGGGAAACCTTGGCCCAGGGCCCTGACTTCCCTGGGATATGGGAGGAAAAGCAGGTGTGATGACAAAAAGATGCACTCTGAACTCATCAGCTTTGAACAAAGATGACTTGATTTTAAATCCTGGTTCTGCCACTTACTAGCAGCAAACCTTGGGCAAACAACTTAATCTATCCAAGCTTCCATTCCCCAGTGCCCTGGGAGTACTCTTCCTCAGGTTTGTCCCTTCTTAAAGCTTTCAAGTCTAGGCTCAAATACCACCTCTTCAGAAGGGCCTCTAATCTAAAGTGATCCCCCCACCCCAAGTTATCACATTTTATGTAACAATTTCATGTAACGACCTAAAATCTCCTTGTTTACTTACTGAGTTGATTGTTTACTGTTTCTCCTGTAGTTAAGGGGCTTTGTCTGGTCCAGGGCTATATTCCTAGCAACTGGCAATACTCCTGATCCACAGTAACCACTCAATAAATATTTGTTAAATAAGCTAATGAGTAAGTCAACCAGGCCAAATGAACAATGCTTCACAATTTTTAAATAGGTGGTTCTGCAAAGTTAGACCAGGTTTACTCAAATTATAAGGACATTAGTTTGCTCAACTTACCTAACTGATCTGATCTAAGTCCAGCCCATGGGTACTTTCGTCCTACTGAGGGATTACGGGACTCTGACAAATATGAATTTTTCCACAGAAAGTTTCTCTGGTATTCACTCAGCCCCTGTAATGCAAAGTACAATTTGAGTACCAAGCAATTAATAAACATTGTTTTTTAAAAAAAGATATCAATAAAGATCATTTCTGAGGCTCCAAAGAGTTGAAAGACTTAAAATTGATCATTAAACACTGAGAGCTCTTTAACAAAGCTAGTATTTACCAAGCCCTGTGCTAAGCAGTTCACATGCATTATCTCCTTTAATCCTCACAACCACTTGAGGCAGATGCTAGCAGGTGTCTGAGGCTCAGAGAAACCACGCTTTTCTCTGATTCATTCCGAAGCCTGAGCTCTTGTCTGGTAACAGGTGATAATCTAAATTCTAATCATCATAAAAAAAAAATAGATTACCCTAATTAAATTCTCACCAAGTACACAATATTACATGTTATACCCAGTACCATTCCGAAATTTGGTAAAGTCAACCGAAGACAAACTCCCCTCCCATTCTGGATACCAGCCTTAAGACAATAACGCAAGCTTGTGGGAGGCTGTGATCACCTGCTATGTTGAAGGGTGCTAGTCCCCAACAGCTACCAGCTACACAGAAATGTCAACAAACGCTAAAATAAATGCAAGACTATGAAACATATGCATTTCCTACACTCTGTCTTTACTAAAGACCTATTTCTAGGGCCTTTAAAAGATATACACACTTTTAAAGTTTTAAATAGAAGAGGAGTTAAATGCTAGGCTGTGAGATGGGCGATATGTGTCCCAATCTGAAGTCGCATTTAGTTCTCATTATAAAGTGCCCTCCTTCCCTGTAAAAAAAAAAAAAAAAAGTAGACCCCTCGAAGTAAATCTGTAGCAATACCATCTAACTCTCCCACGCGGCAACTCGGAAGTGTGTGCGAGCAGAGAGGAAGCTAGGTAAGAGGAAACGAATATCCTCTAGGGCCGCGGCAGGCTCGGGGCCGCCAGCCTCTGCGGGGCCGAGGGGCGCGGCGCGGAAAGGCAGCACGGCCCCCGCGAACCGCACCCGCTCCGCCGCGGCTCTCCCCAGCCGCCTTCGGGCCCGGGAACCCTGGCCTCACCTTGAAGCGCACCGGCATGTCGCCCAGCGCTGACGCCCCACCACTCGGACAGTTAACGGGACAAAGAGCCCCGAGGGGGCGGGGCGTCAACAGTCGGTTCCCTAGGAAAAGCTTCTGCCCAGCGTCCCAGACTACGCGCCGCCGCACTGCGCGCTTCCCTCCCTGAGCCGGGTGGCTGTGCCATTCCCCGCCCATTTTCAAGCCTAAGGACCAATAGAGAGTCGGAAACTTTCTGGCGGCTATTAAAATTCTACCAATCGGTACCCGAAAAGGGGACGCCAACCTCCAATGCCAAATCCAGAAGGCGGGCGGGAGGCGGAGGGCGGAAGGCTGGCCAATCAGGCTCCCAGAAGCGGAGTGGGCGAGGCCCTGCGGAAGCTTCGTCTTGCGGCGGAGGGATCAACGGTTCCCGAGATTACGGTACCGTGCGCAAGAAAGGGTCTGCGTTCTATGGGAAATAATGTGTAGGAAGCGTCGGGGGACTGGAGTCCTTAACGTCATGAAACATGGTGTGTTCTTAATTCCAAAACGTATAGTGGAACCGAATGTCTTTTTCTGAAAGCAAAGTGTTCAGGTTTATTCTTCTAAATATCAGTTCCTGCAACCGACAATACCGCTACACAATTTATTGGCCCATTAAAGGGGATGGGCCAAAAAATACAGTTTAGGCAGGTTAAGAAAAAAATTTAATGAAACTTAAAAGAGAAACTGCTGTCTTTTTCCAACGATGTTCTCTCTCCGCCAGTGCCCCCCCCAAGATGTACATACAGCACTTAAATAGTAAACAAAGTTGCTTCTCAGTCTCAACTCATCCACCATTTTTAAATAAAATTACATCTGATATTAATAGACTATTGCTATCATCAAGTATTTCTTGAGATTCTGCCATTAGCAGAACACTGTGCTGCCCTGAAAATTAGAAGAGAAAGAAATTGTCCAATTTTCTAATTTACTTGGGAAAAATACACATATTTATTCAATAATAGTACCACATGCTAAGTTTTGAAATGAGAAGTGTAAACGATAAAGGCTACAGGCATTCGGAGGAAGGAGTCATTCCTGAGGAAGGGGATGATTAGAAAAAGCCTCAGGAAGAAATACTGAGACTCAGTCTTGAAGCTTAGAAGGACTTCAGTAAATAGAGAAAAGTAGGACCACCAAAGGACAGATGTCTGAGTGGAATGCTGCCAGGCTTCTTCCAGAAACAATGAATACAGTACCTTTTGCTTTTGTCATTTGTTGACTGAATGTAAGTATACACTTTTTTAGCACTGTGCTGAGTGAAAATAAGTCCATCACAAAAGGACAAATAAAGTATGAGACCACTATTACAAAAACCCATAAAAAGGTTTACACACAGAACAAAACAATCTTTGATGGTTGAGGGGGCGGTGGGAGGGAAAAACACTATATAGTAGACAAGTGGCAACTTTGGTGAAAGGTAACACAGTACACAGTACTGGGGAAGTAAGCAAACTTGACCAAGGCAAGGTCTTGGAAGTTTCATGGACACATCCAAACTCCTTGAGGGACTGAATTACTGGGCTGAGGGCTGTGGGACCATGGTCTCAGGGGCCATTTACCTGAATTGATGTAACACAGTTTATAAAGAAAATGTTCTACATCCTAATTTGATGAGTAGCATCTAAGATCTTAAAAGATTGTGAGCAGGCATCTAAAACACTCCACTGGTCTCACCCATCGGGAGCAAGAGTGAATGAAGAAAACCAAAGACACAATGGAAAGATTAGTCCAAAGGACTAATGAACCACAACTACCACAGCCTCCATCAGACTGAGTCCAGCACAACTAGAGGGTGCCCAGCTACCACCACCGACTGCTCTGACAGGGATCACATTAGGGGGTCCCAGATAGAACTGGAGATACATGTAGAACAAAATTCAAACTGGTCTGACAGAGACTGGAGAAACCAGAAGAGTTATGGCCCCCAAATACCCTTTTAACTCAGTACTGAAGTCACTCGTAAGGTTCACCTATCCGCCAAGGATTAGACAGGCCCATAAAACATAGCTCAGCCATGTATATAAGACTAAATAGACACACCAGTCCAGGGGCAAGAACGAGAAGGCAGGAGGGGACAGGAAAGATTGATGAATGGAAATGGGTAACCCAAGGTGGAAAAGGGGAGAGTGTTGATACGTCGTGGGGTTGGCAACCAGTGTCACAAAACAATGTGTGTTGTTTCACGAGAAACTAATTTGCTCTGTAAACCTTCATCTAAAGCACAATTTTTTAAAAAAGTATACCTTCTTTTAAACTGTCGAATATTAACGCAAATCCTTGATGCTCTCCTTTAAGCATTTTCTACAAAGGCTTGTATTCCCGAATCGTAATTGATATCTCTCTGTTCGTCTTCGTCATCAGTGAGATAGTTAAAAATTCATTTGAAGGTGCTACCTGATATCTTAAACAAAGAGAATATTAAATTAATCCCTATGCAGCCACAAATCCGGGGCGGGGGGCTTGACAAATGTTAATTGGTGATGACAGCATCTCTGTTGTGTAAATTAAGAATGGCACAAACAAGACCAGTGGAACATAAAAGTACTCTGCAGGAAGGCAGCCCAGATCTTACAGGGAAGGAGAGACACAGCTCTGTACACATACCGTTGTTATCTCAAACGCTAAGGTGAACTTAGCAAAGGTGAGCGGATTGTAACCTGTCTGCTAAGTGAGGACAATGATAACTGCATTTGAGTGCTTCTGAGTAAAGAATAAACCACAACAATAACAACAACATAGATTGTAAGAGTAACCTAGCCACAACCTAGGTTTGCTAAAGACATGTTATAAGGGCTTGAGGAAGAGTATTTTACTTTGTTGTATTTAAACAAAAGTACCCCCGTGTATGAGGCAAAGATGTAGAAATACAAAATGGGACAAGCTTAGTAAATAAGAGTTTTGTCACCTATGGTTTACCAGCTCTTACCCTCTCTGCTACTGCAGGAAACAGACCCAACACCCTACAAAGTCCCAACCAAGTGTTTTGGGGAGTCCACAGAAGGTGTCTCACATGTGCTATTGCTACCACATACAGTGTGCCCAGCAGCACTGTCACTTGTTCTTAAAGCCATGCATCTGTAGGTGTCATTCTTGCTGCTGGTCACCACAACCGCATTTGCTTGATACTGAGGTTCCTTTGAGCATGGCTGCTGGACAGACGCATGAAGCCTCCTCCAACTGCCAAACCCTTGGTGATCTGTGGCAAAGTGCCTCTCTTCCCTTTTTGTGTTACCCTCTATTGAGTACCAAAGTGTCTTAGAAAGCTTTTTCCATTTGTATTTTAGCCTTTCTTCTCTCCAAAAGTGAAGGCCATGGAGTCTAGGCCAGAACTAATTCCCCAAGATCACATGCTGTGCTTAGATGTTCCTCTCTCTGCCATCAGCCAAGGCCCTCTTATGGCATATGAATGTCATACCTGGCTCCCTCTTCCCTTTGTTGATTGTTTATTGCCTGTGAGAGACTGAACTAGTAGAACCTCTGCAAAGAGCAATTTGGCAATCCTTTTGACCAAGCAATTCCACTTCTATAAATCTGTCTCACAAATATCTAATACATGTGTAGTGAAAAAAATATTTAAGGTTGTTTAATGCATTGTTTATCATAATAAAAGTCTGGAAACAACCCAAACATCCATCTGCAGGGGATTAGTTAAATCAGTGGTATGTCCAGGGGTTCAGAGCAAGAGCAAGCTCTACAGCAGGTCCAGACGGCAGGACAGGCTGCTCTGCTCCTTTGGGACTTCTGACCCAGCAGATCCAGGTAGGTTGGACCCCTTTTGGTATCAGGTACTGCATTTGTTAGGGCCCAGCTGGGAAAGCAGAAACCACGCTAGAGATTTCAACAAAGAGAATTAAGTATTGGTTAATCAGTTATTGGAGAGCTTAAAACAAACCAAAAAGCTAAAAGAGGAAACAAAGCAGCTAACACCCCTAAGGCTGGGAGAACAAAGGGAAAATGTTGAGGTTACTAGAAAGCAAAGGTTTGTACGAGAGGCCTCATGGAGTTGATCAGATCCCTGAGAAGGGGCCGATGCCTGGTGGAAGCTGACGTTTCTTAGCAAAATGAGGCTGGTTCTGAGTATGCCAAAGTAAAAACTGGAGGTTACAACCAACTGCCACAGTAGGCTAAAAGGTCACTGTTAAGGTGATGCTAAGAGGAACAGCATGTACAAATGAGCACTCCAGCCTCTCCCTAGTGTCCTCTATTAGCAGCCCTAACAGAGAGCCAGCCGTGAAGTTTGCAGAGTCCCAGCCTCAGCATCACAATGCAGAGTATACCAATTACCGTCAAGTGGATTCCGACTCATGGCAACCCCATGTGTTTCAGGGCAGAACTGGAATTTTCAATGGCTGGTTGTTTTGAAAGTAGATCACCAGGCCTTTCTTCCGAGGTGCCTCTGGGTGGGCTTGCACCATCAGCTTTTCCTTTAGTAGCCAAACATTTAACCGTTTGCACTACCCAGGGCCCCATAATGCAGAGTACAAAAGGGTGAGATTGGAGCTGAAAGACAATAGTTTATTAACTGACACACACACTCATTCAATCCTTAAAAAAAGCATCTCTTAGGAGCTAATATGGAAAGATCTCAAAGAAAAACAGCAAGGCCCAGAGTAGTTTGTATAGTATTGTGATGTCATTTAGTGGCATCATCCACAGGTACTTTTTCTCTCATTCATGAGACTAACTCCATTAGCAACAGCTGTGAAGATGAAGAGCATTTTATTCAGCTTACTTATAAATGAAAAGAAACTTTAAGGTACTGATAACAGTTACCACTAGGGTTATTCTCTTTACATCAAATAATTCCTTCCATTGACCCTTTCTAGATTCATCTTGATTTCCATATATCACAATGGGCTTCTTTTAGAGAAAAAACATATCAAAATCCTTCATTCTTTAAGAGCAGGAAGTTGATCACTTCATAAATCTAACAATCGCTTGTCATTTCCTCAATAGCAATTGAAACATTGGAGAATTTTTGTATTTGACAAAAATATGCCCGATGAAACACAGTCAGGCAACGGAAGTTTGAAGAAGGGAGATACAGAGATGAGTAAGGCATAGTAAATACAATCCCAGTCTAATTCGGGGACAGACAGGTACACAAAGAACACAGGGAATGAATAGAAAGTAGGAAGCAAGGAAGGGACTGAAAGTTAGTGCCCCTGTATTCTGAAAATACTTTTAAATGTAGTGCCAGGAATTTTGATCCAAAACTGGGGATTAACGGGTAGGCAGGAGAGAAAGGAGCTGATTTAATTTCCATCCTGGGAAACACCTGACCTAGAGGCCCTTTCACTTTCCTTTTGTTCCGCCCCGGGTAGCTGAATCCATGCCAGGAGTTCTTTGAGAAGCCTAACATTTGCTAGAGATCAGTTTCCAAAAAGGTAAGTGATTCGGTATCTGCTGTCTTTAGAACTTTCAGGCTTTCTCTTTTTTCTTCGTTGATTCAGAAACCGGAGTAAAGCTGTTTCAGAAAAAAAACAAAACCAAACCCGTTGCCGTCCGGTTGATTCCAATTCAGAGTAGAGCTGCTCCGTAGTTTCCAAGGAGCACCTGGTGGATTCGAACTGCCTACCTTTTGGTTAGCAGCTGTAGCACTTAACCACTACACCACCAGGGTTTCTAAAGTACCATTTTATCGAGAGTGTGACATCAGCCTTGTGTTAGCAATACATATATGATTTTCTCCGCAAGAAAAATACCTTGCAAAGCAACTGAAATTTCAGTTTCCACACTTAGACACATTCTTTTTAGTTCTCTAATTTCTTCTGGGGTCACGCTTACCGTGGGCTTTCCCTGTTAAACCTTGAACTCAGTCTTTGCCAAAAAACAGCCTGACAACTGCTTTCTTTTGCGTTTTTCCATAGGTATTCACTGCCTTTTCCTTTGAATGAATCTGATTGCACAACTAAAAAAGAAAAAAAAAAAGACTAAATTAAATCAATGGATTCTGCTTTAGAAGCAGAATTGCTGATTCTTCACATTTATATCGCTAAGAGTCAAACCAGCAGGGTCTGCGATTAAGGCTTAACGATGAGCCAAGTGCAATTTGCCTCCAGACATTTAGCCATGGGATGCCTTTGTTTACAAGGGAGTGTCTGGCTTTTGAATCTGCAGGGCACCTTTTGGAGGGACTCCAGGTTCTCTTGGCAACAGGGATTTTGTGTGTGTGTGTGTGTGTGTGTGCGCCTAAAGGACTCTTCTCCATACAAGGCCTCCGCTGAGTAAAGTAATTCTCAGTAGGGCATAAACCACTGCAAAGCCTCACATGCCCTGATAATACGTTGTATCTCAGCTGAACCAGACACGGGGAACAAAATTTGAGGACACAAAATTTCTTTCACTTACTTTCATTTCTTCTGTTATCTGGCAATTGCCTTCCATTCTTCACCGATTATCCCTTGTCTTGAATTACCATCCCTACAAAAGAACTCACAGTGACACAGATTTTTCTGGGATTGCTAACTCTGCGGATGTGCCAGCATTATTTTTCTGACCACTTAAGACCAGGTGCCATGTGTTAAAGCCAGGTCAGAGGGCACTACCCACTGGCCTACCTAAAAACCTCATAAATCTTTACACTTTAGCAAAAATAAAATTTGGAATATTCTTTTATCATATAGTTAATGTATATTAACTTAATAACTGGTCAAGACCAAATCACCGTTATTATTCCTTCTGACGTTACTGTTCTTTCTGTAAAGCTATATCAAGTATCAACAAGGGACTAAGAGCTTTTCAGAATGTAAAGTTAGTTTTTCTCTCTTTGTTGTTGTTGTTAGTTGCTGTCCAGTTGATCCCAAATCATCGTTGACCCCAAGTGTGCAGAGTAGAACTGCTCCATAGGGTTTTCAAGGCTGTGACCTTTTGGAAACAGATCGCCAGGCCTGTCTTCCAAGGTGCCTCAGGGTGGGTTCTAACTGCCAGCCTTCCAGTTAGTAGTCGAATGCTTAACCATTGGAGCTACCCAAGGACTGTGGCTTATAATTGTTGGTTCCTTTAAGAAGTTTTTTATATAAATTATAAATGAATTTATAAAATCTTAGTACCATGTTGTTCATCCTCCAGTCTTTCAAATTTTATTAATTGAATTAACAATGTCTTACAATTTAGAAAGTGGTAGGCTCAATTGTAAAAAACTACATATAAATTTAAACAAATTGATTCAGTATCATTGAACACTACCTAGGGGTTAAGTTTTAGAAACTGTGCCTATTTCAATTCATCATGAATGTGGCAGATACTGAGGACTCACATTCCAAATCCCTTCCGGCCTCTTTCTCATATACTGCAGAAGCTAGAAAGCTGAAACCTACCTTTCCTAGACCCTTTTACAGCTGAGGTTCAGGTGTAGCTAACATTCTGCCAATCAGAAGCACTTGCCTGAAGGCTAGTTAGAAGAAAGGCAGAACACGAGACACCTATTATGATGGTATTTATCATGGCGGAGGCAGCAGCAGCAGCAGCAGCAGCGTGGTCCTGGAGCTGGCAGCTGAATCAGCAGCTTCCTACTCACAGCAGAGGTGATACGGTTCTGGAGCCAGTGATTGTAGCAGGCAGCTATTTGAGGCAGCTCAATTCAGCAGGCAGCTTCCTGGTTCTACAACTTCCTGACTGCAAGCTCCTTTAGTGAGTCTGATCTGTGATGTGGCCCTAAAGTCTGCTTCTTCAGCCCTCCCAATGATTCTGTAAACCACTTGTATCAATCATCTATTGTCACAACAAAGGAGCCCTGGTGGCTCATTGGTTAAGCTCTTGGCTGCTAACCAAAACATAGGTGGTTCGAACCCACCAGAAGCTACTCGAGAGAAAGACGTGGCAACCTGCTTCCATAAAGATTACATCTTGGAAACCCTATGGGGCAGTTCTACTCTGTCCTATAGGGCTGGTATGAGTCGGAATCTACTCAATGGCAACAGGTATTTTCATAATAATGCTATGTAACAAACCACCCCAAACACAGTGCTTTAAAACAATAACCATTTATTATTGCTCATAAATCTATAGTCAGCTGGCTAGTTCTGCAGATCTTAGCTGAGCTTACTCATGCTTTTGGGGCCCATCCATGGATTGGCTAGAGACCGCTTGGTCTCTGATGGCCTCAGCTAGGACAGCTCCTCTCTGCTCTGTGTGGGCTCTCACCTTCCAGCAGGCTAGCCTGGATTGTTCTCATGGTAGAAGAAGGCTTCCAAGAGGAAGAGCAGAATATGCCAGACTTCTTAAGGATTAGGCTTAGAAGTGGTACCTATCACTTCCCTCACATTCTGTTGGCCAAAACAAATCAAAAGGCCAGCCCAGATTCAAAGGGGTGGGGAAATAGATTCAACCCCTGGATGAGAGGAGTTCAAAGTCACATTACAAAGGACGGGTGAAGAATTGGGGCTATCACTACAATAAATCTACCTCACCATTGAATACCCCCAAAATACTCTTTCTGTTGTTTTTTTTTTTTTTTTTAGTTTTGTTTTTAATTGTACTTTAGATGAAGGTTTACAGAACAAATTAGTTTCTGATCAGTTAGTACACACATTGTTCTATGACATTGGTTAACAACCCGACAACATGTCTTCTTCTCCCTTCTCAACCCTGGGTTTCCTATTACCAGCTTTCCTGTTCCCTCCTGCCTTCCAGTCCCTGCCCCAGGGCTGGTGCGCCCCTTTAGTCTTGTTTTGTTCCATGGACCTGTTCAATCTTTGGCTGAAGAGTGAACCTCAGGGATGGCATCATTACTGAGCTGAAAGGGTGTCCGGGGGACACCCTTTCTGTTTTAAATGTTGTTGTTCCCAGTTGCCATCAAGTCAGCTCCCACTGATGGCAACCTTATGTGTAAGAGAACAAAACATTTCCTGGTCCTGCGCAACTTTCATGATCATTGGTATGTTTGAATTCATTTTTGCGGCTATTGAGTAGTGCCTCCCAACCCAGGGGGCTCATCTTCCAGCGCTATATCAACACTATTCTGTCGTGATCCATGAGGTTTTTACTGGCTAATTTTTGGAAGTAGATCACCAGGGCTTTCTTCCTGATCTATCTTAATCTGGATGCTGCACTGAAACCTGTAAACCGTGGGTGACCCTGCTCATATTTGAAATACCAGTGGTGTAGCTTTCAACATCATAGCAACATACAAGCCACCACAGTACAACAAACTGACAGATGGGTGGTGGCTGTTTTAAATAGCTTAAATGAATTCTGTCTTCTACAATTTAACCCTGACTAATACAATGGTGGATCAACACATACATTTATCTCCATTCCCTCTTAAAACCCCATAAAATGGCATTAAATTAATAAAACAGGTATAAACCCATGAGGTCAAAGAGAACAACAGAGAAGACAGCCACAAAACAGAGATATCAACAAATACTGGAGATTTGGAGAACAGTCTGTTGCAAGCTGAGTTCTCTTGGAAGCAGGCCCTGAGATGAAGTTTAACGTATGAATGTTTATTAGTGAGGGCCTTGGGGTCAATACCTGTGGAAGGGAGGCTAAGGAAGCAGGATCAGGCAGAAGGAGAAGTCAAACTGCAAGGTAGATCTGACAACAGCTTCAGCCATTCCCATGGGAAGTCTGGAACTAAAATGGCCTGCCAGAGCTTTCCCACTTGGGCCAAAATGGGCCTACCTAGGAAGGGCATGGAGCCTGGTGGCACAGTGGTTAAGAGCTATGGCTGCTAACCAAAAAGGTCAGCAGTTCGAATCCACCAGCCCCTCCTCAGATACCCTATGGGGCAGTTCTGTTCTGTCCTATAGGGTTGCTGTGAGTGGGGATCGACTCGATGGCAACAGGTTTAACAGGAGGAAGGGCATGGCCTTGGGCAAGGTGGCTCTTTGCAGTAGAAGTAATCCCTGGAGGGACTGACAGAAGAGAGCGCTTCCAGCACTGACAGCAACACATCCTTCCTTGAAGAAGGATGTAGGCATTGCATCGCTATAAACATGTTCCTACTAATCAGTCAGTGTTCCTAACCAGCAGCACACATTTGAAGCTATAGACAAAAATACCCCATCTCTGGAGGCAGGACCAAATGGCAGAGTAGTCAGATGCTTTCTGTGGTCCCTCTTACAACAAAGACCCAAAAAAACAAGTGAATCAATTATATATGACAAGCTGGGAGCGCTGAATGTCAAAGGCAAAGTTGAGGAATCAGACTGAGCAGCAGAAGGTTGGAGAAGCAGTTCAGAAGCAGCGAGGAGTTGCCAGACCTGACCCAGCTGGAACCAGCACCCCACAGGTCGGTTCCACTGCTGTGAGCAAGGTGAGGCAAGCAGTGGCATTCAGGACACATTTTCCACATTGGGAGAGAACAAGTGGCAGAGAGTCTGCTCAACCCTCCAGAACAAGTAAGAAGTGGCCCTCAGTCAGCAAAAGATAAGTACCTGCATTTAATCTACCTCAAGGATCCAAAAATACCCCTTCAGGAAAAACCTCTCCCAATTATCTGCTCCCTTCCCGCTGTGCACTGGGTCCCAGTTGGCTGCATCCTCTAGGCCAGAAGAAGGACCCTGCACTCACCCTGAGCTATTCTCCTGGCCTTGGGGAGGGAACAAATTAACAAACAGAGAAAAAATAATCTGCCAGCTCCCCTAAACCAGGAATTCAGGGCAGAAACAGCTCCTTTGCCTAAGCACAAACATAACAGGGTCCACGGACTTTGAATGCCTTTCACCCCTGAATAGACTGGTGTGGGCCCTTTTCAACAGGGTAGGCCCTCATTAGCACAGTACAACAAGGTATATTCCTGAACTCTAACTTCAACTGTTTCAGCTAAATGGTGGAAAGGTAGGCTCGTGATATTTGACACTGCTTGACTATTAAGCAGGGTCCTCACCTACCCACATCATGGACCTGAGGGCTGGTGGCTCCAGCCATGACACCTAGCCACCCACGACAGGGGTCCAAGAATAAGTGCTGCCTCCCAGTCCTTACAACCAACAGCATTGGGTGCCCATAGTCCGGCTGCAAAACCCACCCACCTACACACTCTAGGAAACAGGGACATGCTTTCCTCACAGACACTCAGGGGCAGTTGTCAACCCCCTGCCTTGCTCAGCACATGACCCCTTACTGCAGCCAAATACCTGTGCCTACACTCACCCCTGCTTGTCTAGGACTGTAGGTGGGAGCCTGCACTGCACACGTGGTGACTGACTACCTGGACACCTGAACTAAATTCATACAAGAAAAGTGAATGGACTCCTGGGCTTACATACCTAGTAAAAGCTCTAACCACCTGGTGACAGGATGCTACAGCTTCAAAGGCACCAAGAGTCAAACTAGCTCACTTGAGCAGCCTATTTGAGCATATCAAAACAACACAAAACAAAACAAGAAGCTAGGACACAGTAAGCTAACATAAAATAAATAAATGTAATAACTTATTGATGGCTTGGAGACAACAGTCAATATCAAATCACATAAAGAGGGAGAACACAATGGCTTCAGCAAGCTCCCAAAATAAAGAATCAAGAAATCTTCCAGGTAAAGATAACTTCCTGGAATTACCAGAGGTAGAATACAAAAGATTAATATACAGGACTCTTCAGGAGATCAGGAAGGAGATCAGGAAAAACACAGAACGAGATAAGCAGCACACAGGCAAAGTATTAGAGAAACCTAAGCAGATTAGACAAGAGCATAATGACAAATTTAATAGGCTGCAAGAATCCAGAGAGACATCAAACAGAAATTCGAAAGATTAACAATAGAATTTCAGAAGTAGACAATTCAACAGAAAGTCGTAACAGCAGAATTGAGGCAATGGAAGTCAGAATTAGTGAGATTGAAGACAAAGCACTTGGCACCAACATATTTGAGGAAAAATCAGATAAAAGAATTCAAAAAAATGAAGAAACCCTAAGAATTATGTGGAACACTATCAAGAGGAATAACCTAGGGTCATTGGAGCACCAGAACAGGGGGGAATAACAGAAAATACAGAGAGAATTGTTGAAGATTTTTTTGGCAGAAAACTTCCCTGATATCATGAAAGATGAGAAGATATCTATCCAAGATGCTTATTGAACCCCACACAAGGTAGATCCCAAAAGTAAGTCACTAAGACATAATCAAACTTGCCAAAACCAAAGATAAAGAAAGAATTTTAAGAGCAGCTAGGGAATAAATGAAAAGTCATCTACAAAGGAGAGTCAATAAGACTAAGCTCGGATTACTCAGCAGAATCCATGCAGGCAAAAAGGCAATGGGATGACATATATAAAGCCTTGAAAGAAAAAAATTGCCAACCAAGAATTATATATCCAGCAAAACTTCCTCTCAAATATGATGGCAAAATTAGGACATTTCCAGACAAACGGAAGTTTAGGGGATATGCCAAAACCAAACCGAAATTACAAGGAATACTAAAGGAAGTCCTCTGTTTAGAAAGCCAATAACAACCCAGAACTATAACACAGGACAGAGCAACCACATATCAACCCAGATAGGGAAATCACAAAAATAAATCAAAGCTAAAATGCTCAAAACAGGGAAACAGAGACACCATTATGTAAAAGATGACAACATTAAAACAAAAAAGAGGGACTAAAAATGTAGTCATAGATCTTTCATATGGAGAAGTCAAGGCGATATAAAGAAATAAAAGATTGGTTTAAACTTAGAAAAATAGGGGTAAATATTACGATAACCACAAAGGAAACCAACAATCCTACACATCAAAATAAAAAACAAGAAAAACATAAAGACTTAGCAGATACAAAATCAACAACAATGAAAAAGAGGAAAAGAAAATATATAAAGAAAAACGACTCAGCACAGAAAATTGAGTGGAACCAAGAAAATGTCAACAACACACACACACACAAAAGACATCAAAATGACAGCACTAAAAAAAAAAAAAAACCTATACCTACCAATAATTATGCTAAATGTAAATGGACTAAATGCACCAATAAAAAGACAAAGAGTGGCAGAATGGATTAAAAAAACACAATCCATCTATATGCCACCTACAAGAGACACACCTTGAACTTAAAGACACAAACAAACAAAAACTCAAAGGATAGAAAAAAATACACCAAGCAAACAGCAATCAAAAAAGAGCAGGAGTGGCAATATTAATTTCTGAAAAAATACCCCATCCCTGCTGGAGCCTAGTCTCACTACAGGACTAGTTTCCAAACCTTCAGGAGTGAAGGAAGGTACCTGTCAGTACTAGTTCCTTTTGTTACAGTACAGGGATCTGGATCAAACACCGCCTCTTCCTCTCAAGTTTCTACCTTAGTAAAGAACTGACTCCTGGCATTCCCCAGTTGCCTTGAAAGAATCCCTCTTAAACCTTTTCATCCCTTAGTTCTGGCTCACAGCTCCCAGAGACAAACCACAAGCTGTGAATCTTGCTGTGCCCTTTCCATTCTCTAACTGGTCTTCCCTAGCTGACCCTAGAATGGTGGTTATGTTTTGCCCCCGGGACAGACCATTCACAGCCTTGTGCTTCCAGAGACTGTGGTGGCGTTGGTGCCATTCAAACAACTAGGAACACCAGATCCAGGGGCCAGCAGGACTTTCTGCTCACGAATTCAGCAGGCAACGGAAGGATGGGAGTTGGGGATAGAGAGAAGCACAGAACCACAGCCATGGAGAGGAGCAAGGAAAAAAGGAACTTGGGCCTGAGGAGCTGGATCCAAGATGTGTCTTTTTACCTATGTGAATAAAAAAGGCAATATTAAGGAAAATTGTCAATATTAGAGAACAAAGAGGAGAAAAAATTAGTTCTCTAAAATTAATTCCAGTTGTAGTCGTTTATGAAGTGGCTACTACCACTGATGTCTGATTACCGTGTGGCACAGTAATAATTGTATGTGTCCTAAAGTGTGTCATAAAGCTCATTAGAAAGCTGAATTCTACAAGAATACGGACAGACAGTCTTTAGGGTTTGTTACTTTTTCCTTGTGAGCCTCAACTCACCCCATAACCCTAGAGGGCACGTTATTCAGAGGCAACTTAACTCTGATGAGAGAAGACTCTGGAATAGATCCATGTTTTAAATAAACATTCTCTTTGCAATATAAAACACTTCCTTATTTGAAATGTGCTCTTCTCGTGATTGTGGGCTTCTATTGCTCAGGAGACAGATGCTGTCCATTTTCAAAACATACTTCATCTTAGCCAAACGCAGTAAGGTATGTGCAAGCACTGTGAATTGAAAAGCACTAAAGAAATGTGAACAGTTATTAGATTATTAAGAAAGGTCTCTTTTTGTACTACTCCTCATCTTCACTGTTCCTAAACAATGGAACTCACAGAGTTGGACATTGTTAATCTCAAGTTTGTTCTAAACAATACCTTTTCTTTTTATTATTATTGTTATCGGCTAAGAGCTACTGAATGTTTGCTTCATGTCTTAAGACTTTATATGCTATATCAGAATGGTTCAGTTAGGAAAACAGAGCCACTCTAAGTGGTACAGGGAATCAGGGGCTTAATATCGAAATTAGAGGGTACATGAATGTGAGAGGACCTGGGGAGTGAAGATCAGGAAAGCAGCAGTTGGAGAACTGGAGAAATAGTCGCTGATGATTTCAGCCTGAAGCCCAGGGGTGTGGGTAGAGAAACTCGAGTTCCACTCCTGCCATAACCACAGAGCGGGAGCTCACAGAGAGGGCTGTGGGCCTGCATCTGATGAAGCTCTCAACAACCATCACCCCAAGAACAGTGGTCTCCCCTCCCTTCTGCCTTCAAGTCTTGCAGAAGTCACAAACTCAAAGTCACATTCACAAACTCCAACCCGGAATCACATGGGAAGTGGCATTCTAGAAAAGATAGTTCCCAGCCTTAGACAGGAGTGAGGTTGGTAGTGCCGAGTTGCCAACAAACAATCCAGGGCATAGACGATTCTGATATCTAGGAGGTGGGTGTTAGTGTAAACTTTTTTTGGCAGATAAAATTATGAGATGCTAAATAACGTGCCTGAGGTTACATGTTAATAGGTGGCAGAGTTAAACCTCAAACCCAGGTCTGTCTGATGCCCACGATCATATTTTTAACAACTATCCTCAAACAACCCTTCAAAATCTGCATAAATACTGATTGTCTGTCATAGTATCTTAATATTATGTCCCTGTCTCTGTGATACCAGCGGTATGTGTTTTGATGATTCTAGAACATTGTGGGTAAGAGATACAGATCTCAGAATTAAGCAATGTGTCAAGAAATGCATACCAAGCTGGGGCACTTCCGCTGCCTTTGGTAGCAAGTGAACTGTTAGACAGACAGCTGTTAAGAGCTACATTATCAGAAAGTTCCTTTTCTTCCTCTAGTTGAGGAAAAACTAATAACCTCGCTCTTCGGTTCTGCAGTCTTCTCATGTACTGTGCCCTACACAGTGCTTCCTTGAATCCTCTTTCTAGAGAAAGGGAAAGATATGCCTTCCATTACCTCAAACCAAGTGAGAAGAGTCTCAAGAGAACCATTTGGAAAGATTGATAAGTGCTGCCTAGACTTTGCAAAACACAACAGAACAGCTATTGTCTAATTTCTGCCTGCGAAAGATCAAAGGTGAAAGATTGTGGCTGGAATTGATGGTTTAATGGCAGAATGAAGAGAGGTGGTGCATTAGGAACAAATTATACTTTTACCTGCAGTGGGACAAGAATGTATGAGTTCCTAAGGGCCAAGTTGAACAGGCAGGAGGAAGCCTGGGGTCATGTTAGATCCTACCTAAGAATATTACCTGAGGGGAAACGTGACCCCACAGTGGTCCAGGTGCTGAAAGCCAGATGGTGGGTGGCCATTGGGGAACAGCACCGCCCATATCACTGGAACCACAGTCAGAGGTCTGCAGTGGGCAGAACTCCAAAAAATCCCTCAAGAGAAAAAGCCAGCAATTGTACACCTGTCACATCCAGAGGAAATCATCAGATTACAAACTGTACAAACTACAAAAGGCCTATTCATTAATCCCCTCTCTTCCTGAGCTGATCCCTGGAAAGGTCAGAAATTTTTTTTTAAGTAAAGAATAGCTGGAAGGATAAGGTAAAGCAAGGAAGCGGAGAAGAAGTCAATTATTCCTCTCTTCCTGACTGTAGGTATCCAAGCCCCAGTCAGGCACAAGGTTGGGAGTGGGAGGAGGGGAAAGAAGGAAGAGAAAAGGAAGCTGGATCAGAGTTTTATACTACATGAGAACTTTATGATCACTAAAAGGTGGCTGTTCTTGTGACTAATAGTGAGTGACGGATTTTTTGTTGTCGTTGATCTATCTAAGAGTGACTGAGTAAATGAGGAACCTAGCTGAGATTGCATCCAGGCTTGGGATTTAATAGGGAGGAATGAAAAGAATAATACAGCTTTGCTGTATTGAGTCCAGCTTGTACAGTAAAGTAACTATACCAATATAATAGGGACAATGGGAGAACATGAAAGGACTCTCAGATTTTTAATAATAATTAAAAATATTATTAAAAGTCAACATAATATAATATATAATATAAGAATTAGAAAATAAATTTGAGGACACCTCCTAGATCGCTAATTTTAGATCAGGTGATCAGAAAATGTCTGCTAAGATGACATTTGAGCAGAGGGAGTGAGTTATATGGACATGCTAGTAGGTAAGCACAGCAAGGACAAGGATCTTGGTCCGTCTTGTTTACTGATGTATCCCAACTGCCTAGAACAGTGCCTGGCACATAGTAGACACTTAAGAAGTATTTGCTGAATGAATGAATCAAGACATAGGGAATAGCATAGGCAAAAGCCCTGGGACAAGGACAACCTTAGCTTGTTCAAGAATGCCAGTGTAGCTGGGCAGAGAAATATGTAAGGGAAATGGTAGGTGGTGACCTTGTAGGGCATGGTAAAGACTTTGGATTTTATTCTGAGACAGATGGAAATCCGTTGCAAGGTTCTGGACGTAAGAGTGGCATGATACAACTTACGTTGTAAAAGAACTACCCTTGCTGCTGTGAGGAAAATAGACTGTAAGAGGGCAAGGATGGGAGTAGGAAGACCATGCTAGTCCAGGCAAACAGTAATGGCGGCATATACTAGGGTAGTATCAGTGGGGGTGATAAGAAGTGATCAAATTATTGATAGACCACAAAGAACTGACAAGAGTTACTGAAGAATTAGATGTCATACGAGAGAGAAAAAGAAAAATTAAGGAGGAAACCAATGTCTTTGGCCTAAACAACTGGACGAATGGAGTGGGCACTCACTGAGGGAAAAACTTTTAAGGAAACTCGTTGCAAGGGTAGGAAATTAGGCTTTATTTTGGGCTTGTTAAGTTTGAAATTCCTAAAAGACAGAGATACTAAAGAGCCAGCTGGAGTCCAGGGTAAAGACTGGGCTAGAGATGCAAATTTGGGAGTCAATCTCAGAAAACTGGAAAGAAAAAGATGTTTCTAAAAAGTGAAAAAAAAATAAGGCTAAATATAAAGGTTTAGGAATTAGATTGGCGTACCAATTCTCAACAGCAATGCTAATAACTAGGAAGTAGTGCTTCAAAAGGCAGAGGGAATATTTTTCAAACTTGGAAATCTATATCCAGTCAAAATAACAATCAAGGGTAAAAACACAATAAAGACATTTTTCAGACACACAAGGACTAAAAGATTCTTTCCATGAACCCATTCTCAGGAAGCTACTGAAGTATGTGCTCCATCAAAACAAAGGCGTAAACTAAGAAAGAGAAAAATGCATGATTTAAGAAACAAGGATTCCAAAACAAATTTTAAAAAAGACAAAAGAAATTCTGGGATGATATAGAAGGATAGCTGGCATCAGGTCTAGAAATTAATGCATCCGGAGCATTGAATTCTCCAGGAGAGATACGTGCAAGGTAAAAGAAAACACACGGCCAATAATCATCAGACACATCAGAAAATTCGGTTGAGTTCATTTTGTAATAACAATGGCTTAGTTACAAGTAATATTTACATATTCATAATAATGAAAACCCCAGATATTGGATTTAACTAAAAAAGTATTTAGGGAACTTTGAAGGGGCCAATTAAACAGCATTTTTCTTCCCTAAGTTCTGCAACTTAGAAATAAGGCATAGTAGTTGGAGTATGGGAGCTAAAATATCATCTTTGTTACTATTAGAAGCTACATTGGCAGATATGGCTTTTATCTTCAGTAAATGTGTGTGCTAATACTGAACTACTGGGAATTACACAAATTTACCACCTAGTCACAGGCAGCACAGGGCTGGAGCAGGCCCTTGCCTTGCCCCCTACACCCACCCCAGGGTAAAGGCTGCCCCTGGAGGAACAAAATGGAATCAAGCTCCCTGGGGGATGCCAGGTCTCAAGGGACTAAGTATCATTCTCCTTCCAAAGCAGCCAATCAGTTAAGGCCCAGAGGGCTACAGAAAGGACAAGATTGGTATAGCTACTGAAGTTTCCTCCACAAGATAGGAAACATAGGAGTGGGCAATAAGCATGCCCACCTATCACTGCTTTAAAAATGTATCAAGATGATGAGTGCCTCAAGGGTAATATAAGACAACTAAATATTTTCTAGGAGGAAGCTGTTGCACAAACGACCCAGAGACTTACACCTTTGTGCTACATGTCAGATATAAAAAAGGGTTTATTGGGGAAAAACTTATAAGCAGAGAAGCAGTAGAGCACAGGCAATCCTCTGAATTGCATTATTCATGTAGACAGTGTACAGGCACCATGGCTAGTATTCCAGTAGAAAGGGGTCCCACCCTGTTGATGCTCTACTTTATAAGTCCAAAGGGCCAGGGAACATCTCTGAAACGATAGGTGCAACCTGGTTGGAGACATGGCCTTGTTAGAAAGGAGAAGCTGCCTGAACCTACAGCCGGGTCATCCTGTTCTATCAAGCTAACTCAGATGTGTGAGCCACCTCTGTTAAGGTGCCATCCAGATTTAACCCCCATCAGAAGTCAACAGATGAAATTGAAAACTGAAAAAAACAAAAAATAAAGAGATAAGCCTACCATTTAGAAATACAAAAAAAAAAAGCAAATACCAAAAGAAACACCTAGAAAAGTTAAAAGTAGGTACCCCTGAGAAGGGGGCTCAAGGGTAAGAAAAGGGACAGCTGTTACTGCACCCTCTCCTCACTTACCGACATGGTTAGTTTCCAAAGACCAGGTCATTATACAAAATCAGTGTTGCATGAAAATGGAGGCTGACTACATCAGATCACAAAATGGAGGACATCATTATATAATGGCCAAATTATATTATTACATAACTGCCAAATTACATTATTACATAACTGCCAAACCACTAAGAATCATGGCCCAGCCAAGTTGATACATAACTTCAATCATCAAAGCCAATGTTACTCTTGCCTCGCACCTCAGCATTTGTTACTACCCAGACGTATGTCATTAACGTGCAAAATAGTCAGATAGTAGATTTTTTTACTATTGTTGTCAATGTGAAATGTCGGATAACGAGATAGTTGATAAGTAAGGAGAAGGCGTGTATTTTGTTATAGGCCTTGTAACACTGACTTTAATATGTGCATGCATTTTCTTTTCTAAATAAATAAATTTAGAGGGAAATTACATATTCAGTTTTATCTACCTCAATATACCTATCTTAAGGGCCAGATGAGTGAACAGATTTTAAGACCTCTTTCCAACCCTGAAATATAACAATCCGGTAGTTCTCTCCTTACAGGGTTCAAGTAAAAGCTATTGATCCTCCCCTTCAGGACTCCTGCAGGACCTTTTTTTATCTACGCGTATTCCCTCTTTTTTCTGCATTGTCAGTCTCCCTCTTTCCTCTGGCTTCATGAGGTCTATTGTTGCTGTTAGCTGCCGTCTAGTTGACCCCCACTCATGGTGCCCATACACAATGGGATCGGATTGTTGTGAGGTATATTGTTGTTATCGAGTTGATTCCGACATACGGATTTCTTGATTGTAATCTTTAAGAAAGCAGATCACCAGGTCTTTTCTTCCATGGTAACACTGGTGGATTCGAACCACCAACCTTTCAGTTAGCAGCCAGTTGCAAACTGCTTTTGCCACCCAGGCTTCTTGTTGTTGTTAATCGCCGTCAAGTTGATTCCATCTCATGGTGACCCAATGTGTGTGGGGTAGAACTGCTCCACAGGATTTTCAAGGCTGTGACCTTTTGAAAGCCACCTAGGCTAGATCTTCCTTATTTTACGGGGGGGTGGGGGAGGGAGACAAACGAGTCCTTCATTTGACCATTTTGCTCTTTCTTCTTTATTTCCCTTACAAAACTCTGCCACTTCTACTACCAGTCACTGATAGAGCTCTCACTGCTTAACCCTGCTTTCCATCTCCACATCCCTCACCAAACCAGCCCTTCCAAGGCCAAGCCAGTGGCCTGTTCTCTAATCTCATCCACCCTCACTGGGGCTCAGTGGCTGACTCCTCATCGTGGGCCTCCCCCAGGAATCACTCTTGGCCATCTCCTCTCCTATCTGCATGCTTTCTCCCTCAAAACGCTCACCCATTCTCGTAACTGCCGTTAACACTTCTGCACCGATGACTCCTAACAGTGATTTTCCATCTGCACTTCTTGTCAGAGTTTGGATTTCCTGAGAGGTAACTAAGTGAAGTGGTGGTCCTGCATAAGCACTGGAATCAGACGGCTTGGGTTTAAACCCCACTTTAATTGTATAAACTTGGCATGGTATGTAAACTGTCGTGCTTTGTAAAATGGAGATAAGAACCATTTCCATGAAGATTAAATGAGTTTTTATGTGTGATACAAGCAGTGCCTGGCATAAAGTACACACTCAATGACAGCTATCATTAGTAAAGATCGCACCATCAGTGCAAACTCCAAAGTCGTCACTCGCTTCTCTCCCTCTTTATCCAATTCTCCTCTGCTTTTTCCATTATCTCTAATTCTCAGACCCACAGAATGGAGCATTTGTTATAATCTTTGACTTATCCTCTACTTCAATTCCAGTCAGTCCACAGACAGATCTTGCTAATTTTCCTACTAATTTTTTCCATTGAAATGCCACTTAAATCTTTCCTCTTTGTCCCTTTGCTTCCCATCCCTCTGTCCCCACCTCTGGTCTGTGCCCCATCTCCTCACACTAAGATAGCCAGAGAAACAACCTCCTCGTTAGTCTCTGTGGACTCAGGCCTCTCCCCACAACCATGAAAATCTTCTTGATGTCCCCTTCTACTGGTCTCTCCCTCACTCAGAAACTTTTGGTACTCCATTTCTATTCCCATCAGGTGGAGAATCCTCTAAGTTTCTAGAACTTCCATAATCTGTTTCCCTTCTGTGCCATTTTATATCCATCCATCTGCCTTGCCAGCTGTGTCTCCCCATTGCCCAGGACTGTGACATGCTCTTCCTGTCCTCTCTGCTTTCTCCCTTGTTGTTCTCAGGTGGAATGCCCTCCTCACTTTTCTCCACCTATCTCAGTCCTGCTCTTCAGTCCAGCTCAAGCTCAGCATTCTCACTAAAGTGCATAAACCCACTTGACCTCATTCTTCCTAGTTACTACAGCACCTAAAACCAGCATGCGATCCTGATAACATATTGCTACGTAGTATTCTGTGTCATTTCAAATATGTAAGTCATTTTTGTATGTATTGTACTATAAGGTCCTAGAAGGTTGTGATGTTTCCCTATCCTTCCATGTCCCTGGCCCTTCCCAACCCCCTGCCACCATGTACCCAGCAAAGCCATAAGTAAATAGTAAAGACTCACAAAACCTTGGTGATAACATAAAATAATAATGTACACTGTACTACATATCAAGTACTGTTCTAAGGGGATTTATATATATTAATTTGTTTAAATCTCACAAGAATTCTATAACATAAAAATATTATAATACCCATTTTACAGCTAAGGATACTGAGGCACAGACAAGTTAAGTAATTTGCTCTTGACTGATTGCTGACCTAGAGTAATCTTTACATATGGAGATATATGAAGGAATGTAAATTTAAATAATGTAGGAAGGCTATATTATTATTATTTTTTTAAAGTCTATTAAGACCTAAGGGAAATAAAAAACAAAGGCTCACTCTTCAATGACATGAAATAGCTGTATTTCTAGATTGTGAAGGGAAAGGGATAAGCAGTGATCACATTGTTTTAAAAAGATGCAATGTGCCATTTCTTCATGTCTCTGATTGTAAAGGAATTACAGGAAAGACCGAAGAAAGCGTCTGCTCCCACCTTACATTTTATAGGTGAGGACACTAGGATTGCTCTGAGAGCTCACCCAACCACAGCCAGCAGTCCATTATGAAACGAGCATCTGTGCAGTTTGGCACCTGCCTTTGCCCTAGACGGAGACACTTGTTTGTGTGATACACTCTGAAAGTCACGTGCTGCTCCCCTTTGCCTTGTCCCGAGGAACAATTTGCATACACACAAATAAAGAAGTGCTATACTAACTGACATCTGTTTTAAAATCAAGTATTCTCCACAAATAACAGTTCGCCTGCACCTACCTGAACTCTAGGACTTCACTCTTCAGAAGAGAGTGCGAAGGGGCTGAGTGATCCCTCGCCGGCCAAGAAGCCAGCACTCTTAACGCTGAAAACAACATTCCCAGAAGCTGGGCTCTCTCTTCCAACACTCATCACCTCCCATGTGTGAAGGAAAAACTGTAGCCAGTCTCCAGGATGGTAAGTCACAGGGTTGAACAAATTAGTTATTTTCCTGTGGCCTAAGTAGGGCTAGGAGGCCTGGTGGCACAGTGGATAAGAGCTATGGCTGCTAATCAAAGGGTTGGCAGTTCAAATCCACCAGCTGCTCCTTGGAAACCCTATGGGGCTGTTATGGATTGAATTATGTCCCCCCAAAAGTGTGTGTATCACTTTGGCTGGGCCAAGATTTCCAGTATTATGTGGTTGTCCTCCATTTTGGGATTGTAATTTTATGTTAAATTGAGTGTGGGATTGTAACATCCTTACCCAGGTCACATCCCAGATCCAATGTAAAGGGAGTTTCCCTTGGGTGTGGCCTACACCACATTTTATCTTAACAAGAGATAAAAGGAAAGGGAAGCAAGCAGAGAGTGGGGGACCTCAAACCACCAAGAAAGTACTGCCAGGAGCAGTGTAATCCTTTGGACCTGGGGTTCCTGTGTGGAGAAGCTCCTAGTCATGGGAACACTGATGAGAAGGCCAACAGAAAGAAAGCCTATCCCTGAGGCTGATGCCCTGAATTTGGACTTTTAGCCTACTTTACTGTGAGGAAATAAACTTCTCTTTGTTAAAGGCACCCACTCGTGGTATTTCTGTTATAGCAGCACTAGATAACCAAGACGGGGCAGTTCTACTCTGTCATATACAGTCACTATGAGTTGAAATCGACTCAATGGCAGCAGGGTTTTTTTTTCTTTTTTTTCTGGTTAAGTAGGCCTAAGTACCTCTTGGCTTTTTTTTCAGAGAAGGAGGGAAGAATATTGACCTGTTACCTCAGAAAACTCTGCCCAGTGAGAGGCCTGCCCTTTGGAGAGCCTGCCCTGGTTGCCACTTCGGGGGCTTGCAAACCTGGTTTCTAAGTTCTTGCCTTAGCTTACAGTGGAGTGAAATGGGAATTCAGAAACCTTATGTCATGAATTGATTTATGTCCCCCCAAAAATGTGTGTATCAATTTGGCTGGGCCGTGATCTCTAGTATTGTAAGGTTGTCCTCCATTTTGTGATTGTAATTTTACCTTAAAGAGGATTAGGGTGGGATTGTAACACCTTTACCCAGGTCACACCCCTGATCCAGTGTAAAGGGAGTTTCACTGGGGTGTGGCTTGCACCACCTCTTATCTTACAAGTGATAAAAGGAAAGGGAAGCAAGTATAGAGTGAGGGACCTCCTACCACCAAGAAAGCAGCACCAGAAGCAAATTGTGTCCTTTGGACAAGGGGTCCCTGTGCCTGAGAATCTCCTCAATCAGGGGAAGACTGAGGACAAGGACCTTCCTCCAGAGCCAATGAAGAGAAAGCCTTCCGCTGGAGCCGATGCCCTGAATTTGAACTTTTAGCTTACTTTACTGTGAAGAAATAAATTTCTCTTTGTTAAAGCCATCCACTGGTGGTATTTCTGTTACAGCAGCACTAGATGACTAAGACACCTTGTAATATAATCAATGCTTTATAACACCTCATTGGTATTCAAATATATTTTTTTCTAAGCTTACATGATTTTCATATCAGTAGAAGACTTCAGATTTAATTTTATTAAAGACAGTTAGCATCACTTTGAAACAGTAGTTATTTATATGTCATTCTACCGCCAACAAGATATTTGTGTGAGGGGGTATTTCAGCTGCCACACACATTCTTAACCGACATTCAAGTGTATTATTGGCTATCTTGCCCCTAGCAATCTATTCTGCCTTAATGCTTCTATTCACCAACAGTGCTGAAAGGGACTTGAGGTGTTACAGACACCAAAGGCAGCTAGCCAGATTAGGCAGAGAAACTGCAGGAAGCGTAGGTTGTGAGAGAAAAGTGAGTGTAGTTCCCCTGAGATAGGTGTGTGTTAGCGTAACCATGGTTTTTAATCTCCTCAGATACTCTCTATAACTATACGTGCCTTGAACAGTATGTTCAAAAGAAACACGATAATAGCTAACAGCTGGACTCTTTCCTAGCACTTTCTTATCAAGTCCCTTCTAGTTTGCCGCTTCCCAGAACAGAGTATCTCTGATGCTTAAGCCCAGAAGCTTGATTTATAAACTTAGCGTAGTGAGCCCTGTCAAAATTTTCTTACCAATTGGTTTGCACCATAAAATATGTATAGAGCAGCTATTGTATACCAAGATGACTAATTTTACCTCACTAGAACTTTCAGTTCGTTAACTTTCTCTTAGCCCTGGGAATTGTAATGTATTGTATTGTTTTTACCTAGGTAGTTGTCAGGTAGCCAGCTGCCACAGAGATAGCCATCTCTATCTGATTTCTTTGAGGCTACAAGTCACATAATAAAGTGGAATCCATATCTTTTATCCACCTTGGGTAAAGAACAGAAAAGACACTGTCTACAACTGGTCTAACACCTGTGGGTTTTCTTTCATAAAAGCCAATGCCTAAGCTAAATCTTGGACCATGTGTAACCATTACAGTCCTATGGAACCCGTTGGTGCCAAGGCATTTGCTCTACAAGACAGGCTGGAACCAAGGTGTAATCAAGCCTTTCACTGGTCCCACTGGACTGGGCTATGACTCATCTCCCTTTCTTACCCAAATGGCACAGATAAATAGCAACTGAACAGCATCTTGTCTCCTGAAGAGTATAATTTTCTTAAATTACCACAAGGTACTAGTTCTGTGTTCACTTGCAGATTTTATAAGTCCAGACATATCTCAGAAAGGCCAAACAAATCTCAGGAAGCAACATACATATGGAGAAAGGGTTGGAATCCTCTTAAGGTGGTAGAATAGGCAGAGTCCTCCTCACGGTCACCTGCCTGGGAAACATGAGCCCCATAGACCTGAACAGACTGAGGCTCCAAGCAATGACACCACCTTTAGTTCTCAGGTTCACTTTACTGCCTAAATCCTTGTCACCTGCTTCTTCCCTAGGGGGGTGAGCTAATAGAGGACTGTTACACATCTCTCAGCAAATCCATCTGGTTCATTAAAATTTATCTTACCAATAACAGTGAGTCAAAAGATGGGAAGAGTGGTCTAATTTCTACAAGTCCCCCCAACTTCATGACAGAAAAAAAAAAAAAAAAAAAAGCCCTAGCTTCCTCTTCACAGCAGCAGCAACCTGTAAGGTGATAGATTCTTTCCAAGTATGTAGATATGATCTAACTTGGGGCCAGTATTCATCTGGCTGTTCCTGATATTTTATTCAGGTTAAACTCAGAATGCTTCAGTCTCCCACTGAAAGTGACGTTCTTTCTTAATCTCCATAACCTGAAGGGAGTAAAAATCTTTTAGGCACACCCAAAAGGTAATAGTGCATTCACAATATAAACAAAAAATAGGAAGTCTTTATATTTTCCTGTTGGCTCCTGCTGAATATTTTAAGAATCCATGGGGATTGTGGTATTTCTTCATTTTTTTAACCATGCCTCAGATTTTAGCACTCGCCTCTCCTTGTCCACGGCTAGAAGAACATTCTCCAGACTATGTGCTGTAGTAGTAAAGAACACAGAATCTGGAGCCACACTGCCTGGGTTGGAATCCTGACTCCACTCATACTAGCCATGAGCATTACAGAGTAGTCAGAAGGGATTTTTCCAGCCACTTTATAATCAAGCAACTGCAAAGAGAAGGAAGACTGGCCCTGGTGTGGAATAAAAGAAAAGTAGTCCCCAAAGAAATCTTAGAGACTAGTGATCAGTCTTAGGGTCCCTGGGTGGCACAAATGGTAAGACACTCAGTTGCTAACTAAAAGGTTGGTGGTTCTAGTATATGCAGAGGCACCTCAGAAGAAAGACCTGGCAATCTACTTCCAAAATAGCCATTGAAAACTCTATGGAGCACAGTTCTACTATGACACACATGTGGTCACCATGAGTCAGTAGCAGCTTGATGGCAACTGGTGGTAGCGATGAGTTAAAACATTCATATTCTTAAACACTTGCCTTTATAGCAGTCCAGAGTTTCCATCACAATAAGACCAACTCCTTAGAATGGGTCAAATTCCAGTTTAACTGAAAATACTATTGAAACCCCCCAATATGTATCAAGCCCTAAGCTCAACAAAATTATGGGACCTCCATTTCTTCATGTATACAAATGGAATAATAATAATGACAACAATAAAATAATACACGTTACTGTATTATACAATGAAGTAATGTATGTAAGGCACTTAATACAGGGCCTGGCACAGAGTGTTGCAGGGCTTATTGTATTGAGGGAGATGGAAGGAAAATGTGGGAAATGCTGAAGGAGCACAGGACACTGTGAGCCACAGGGTCCACTGCCACTCCCCTGTGCCTTAAGAATAAGGGATAGATATAGGCCACCATCACACAAATGGTTTGAGTGCATGCTTCTAACCTTAAAGGTTGGTAGTTTGAACCCACCTAGTGGTGCCACAGAAGAAAGGCCTGGTGATCTGCTTCCAGAAAGATTTCAGCCAAGAAAACCCTTACAGTTCTACTCTGTAACTCATGGGGTCGCCATGAGTCGGCATTGACTTGATGGAACGGGTTTTTTTAATCCTCTGGCTGAGTTTAACTTTGCATTTAACTCACTCTAGTTCCTTTGTGCCCACAAAACCCCAAGAACTAAATGAGGCTTCAGCCAGCCTGGCATCTGTTCATCTTCCCCCTGGAAATGCTGGGGTAAGCAGGGCAAAGCAATGACTTGTTCTGCCTTCAGCTTTGCCCTGGGTGAGAACCAGCAGTGAGAGGGCCATCCTTTGGCAGGAAGAGAGAAAGGATGTATAAAGGGACCGGAAGTTAAGGCAGAGCAGAAGTCAAATCGAAGGCCTTCATGTCCAGGCCCTGAATGGAAAGCTAAGTGAAGAACAGTACCCGCAGTGCTGCCTGGCAGCTCAAATGTTGTCTCTGAACTGGGAGCCATCTAGCATGTAATAGGACACCCAGGACACTTTCATTGGGGCCTGAACCCAAGTTAGAAGCAGACCAGGTACAGAGATTCTAAAGACATGAGGACTCGTCCCCAGAGCCCCCACTTCCCAGCCTATCTTTCAGTTCTTTCTCCCATCAAAGAGGCTTAGCCAGCTACTCCTAGAGTTTTGTAGTGCTGCTTACATATAACTCACTCAGGGGCAAGGAGATGTAAGACATTTAGTCTTCTACTGGGAAAGAGAAACTAAAAATGTTTTAAAGGGGACTGTTTAAGGGATGGAAACCCTGGTGGCACAGTGATTAAGTGCTACAGCTGCTAACCAAGAGGTCGGCAGTTCGAATCTGCCAGGCGCTCCTTGGAAACTCTATGGGGCAGTTCTACTCTGTCCTATAGAGTCGCTATGAGTCGGAATAGACTTGACGGCAGTGGGTTTGGTTATTTAAGGGATGGAGCCCTGATGGTGCAGTGGTTAAGAGCTTGGCTGCTCATGAAAAGGTTGGCAGTTTGAATCCACCAGTTGCTCCTTGGAAATCCAGTGGGGCAGTTCCACTCTATTCTATAGAGTCACTATGATTCGGAATCAACTCAATGGCAACCGGTTTTGCTTTGGTTTTGAGTTAAGGGATGGGAAGACTATTAAATAAACAAACTTTCTCCCCTGTTTTTCACCTTAAGTGATTCAAATGGGCTGGGAGTTAAAAGGGGTGGGCAGGGGGCAATTCAACACTGAAAATGACCATGGGCAGACAGCTGCAAGAGAATAAGTTCTGAATATGTCTTTCAAAGTAAGAGAGTGTTTTCTGTTACTGTAGTGTCAGGCCTCACTCTACTGATTTGATAACTGAAAGTTACTTGGTAACATGGAAAAACTTGCTAAAATATCCATTAGGGAATTGACACGATTCTTTGTTCTAGATCAAGTGTTGTGATAAGGATATCTTTGTCTTTCTGTGACAAATACCTCTCAAGAGAACAAATACCTAATTGAACTAATTTACAAAATGTTAACTATTAGGGAGGATCTGGTATACTATCCATCTGATACTCCACAGATGGATGCTAGCATTATTGATTTGATTTCTTCAGGAATTTCAGTTAGAGCAGACTACTTATAGTGACTTCTTAATAATTGAAGCAAAACACTGTATAGACATTGAAACTTCAGTCATTGGCAGTAATAAAAGATTTGGTAATATTAAATCAGATTGGCTTCTCCATTCAGATATTAATAAAGATAAGAGATAGCTTGTTCAATCAATAAAAAATTGTTCCCACATGCAAGGTGGTAAGGAAGAGCAAGGCAAGAAAGAACAAAGGAATAGAAAGATATGCTGTCCAGCCGAGGGTCTGAATGGAGCATAATACAAGAAGAAAATTGGAGGTGGAGGTGAAGGGACACACTGAAGGAAAAGCTAGGTAGAGAAGGCATTTGAAAAGCAGTAGAAGAACTTAAAAACGGTAAGAAGAGGGACTAAATCATTTTTGTGGCAGCCCCTGGAACTACCTGGAAGATGGAGAGAGGCCCGGGAGAAAGACATAGCATATATCATTGGTTTCCATGGTGATGACCACAGTATCACCATCTGAGCATCGTGACTTCAGAATAGGAATAACGATATAATAACAGCATATACTAATACAGACCTTTTAAATCTCCCTCCCAAGCTGTTTGTATTTATTCATTAATTTCAGTAACACCTGAAAGTGAAGTAGAGAGTTTTAACCATTTTATTTTAGAGATTAAGATCTGAAACAGAAGTGTAAATGGATACAATGCCAAAAAAGTATGTTGCTACTAATATTCCATTCTACAATATAAAAAAACCTGCTGCTGTTGAACTACAATATAAGCTTGTGAAATAATCAATAGGAAGACTATTTCACTGGTGCTCATGATAAATAATTTGATGAGAACTTTTGAGCTAACAGTTTTTGGATAGTGTACTAGCATTGTGTCTTACTTATCTAGGGCTGCTATAACAGAAATACCACAAGTGGATGGTTTTAACAAAGAGAAATTTATTTTCTCAAAATCTAGTATGCTAGAAGTCCGATTCAGGGCGCCAGCTCCAGGGGAAGGCTTTTTCTCTCTGTCCGCTCTGAAGGAAAGTCCTTCTCGTCTATCTTCCCCTGGACTAGGAGCTTCTCCAAGCAGGAACCCCAGGTGCAAAGGACGTGATCTGCTCCTGGAGCTACCTTCTTGGTGGTATGAGGTCCCCACGTCTCTCTGCTGGCTTCTCTCTTTTATATCTCAAAAGAGATTGGCTTAAGACACAGTCCAATCTTGTAGATTGAGTCCTGCCTCATTCACATAATTGTCACCTATTCCACTTCATGAACATCATTGAGGTAGGATTTACAAAACATAGGAAAATCACATCAGATGATAAAATGGTGGACAATCACACAATACTGGAAATCATGGCCTAGCCAAATTGATACACATATTTTTGGGGGGACACAATTCAATCCATGACACATTGTACGGAGGAACAGGTGTTCTTCGGCTCCTCCTTTGTTTAATCAGACAAGAGATTCTTCGGAAAAAAACAGAAATTTTAACCTTTTCAACAGGTTAACATTGCTTTCATATTTTTTTCTTCAAAGAGTACCAGTGTACCTTTCCCATTTTTATTACCACCAACATTCTTTTTAAGCTTTTTTTTCCCCCTCTCTGGGCTTTGCTTCATTAATCTGTCCTGTAGTCCTCCTTCAAATGCACCCTCAAAACCAGGGTAGGACCTGTGACTATATCACTATAAAAATCTTAGTATAACAGGAGGCGGGGCCAAGATGGCAGACTAGGTGGACGCTACCCCGGATCCCTCTTGCAACAAAGACTCGGAAAAACAAGTGAATCGATCACATACATAACAATCAACGAACCCTGAACAACAAACACAGATTTAGAGACGGAGAATGAACAAATACGGGGAGGCAGCGATTGTTTTCAGAGCCTGGAGCCAGCGTACCAGTCAGGTGACCTTTGGCGCCCGATTTGGGGCAGAGCCCAGGGGGGCAGACAGCACAAACAAGGGGCCCAGCCCTAGCCCCCGAACTCATTCTAGGAGGGGGCCCAGCCAGTTCACGCAGGTGGCGTGGCGGCGCAGCCGGTGGGAAAAGTCCCCGGGAGGCAGTGACTGGTCTTGGAGCGGGGAGAGCAACGTCCCAGCCGGGGAGCCATCCCGCTGGGATTTTGGCAGACCGCATAAGCGCGGGGAGCAGCTCCATCCCCCTGAACTGACCCGGGGGGGGCCCAGCTGGTTCGCGCGGGCGGCGTGGCAGCGCAGCCGGTGGGAGAAGTCCCCGGGAGGCAGTGACTGGTCTTGGAGCGGGGAGAGCAGCGTCCCAGCCGGGGAGCCGTCCCGCCGGGATTTTGGCGGGACGCGGGCGCAGGGAGCAGCTCCATCTCCCTGAACTGACCCCGGGGGGGGGCCCAGCTGGTACGCACGGGTGGCGTGTCGGTGCAGCCGGTGGGAGAAGTCCCCGGGAGGCAGTGACTGGTCTTGGAGCAGGGAGAGCGGAGTCCCAGCCGGGATGCGTGGTCACAGCGCAGGCGCGGTGAGCTGCTCCGCTATCCTGAGCTGACCCGGGGGGGACCCCAGCCGGTTCTCGGGGGCGGCGCAGCGACGCGGCTGGCGGGACGGGGAGTCCCCGGGAGGCACCGACTGATTTTGGAGTCGGGAGTGCACCGTCCCAGTAGGGGAAACTTAACCTTGGGCGTGGGGCTGATAGCGGAGGATCTGACCTTGACTCTAGCGGGCCAGACCCCCCGGGGGCAATCTCCACACAGCCAGCACATATAGGCGACGCCCCCCGTGGAAATCTCAGATATAATGGTCATTCCAAGGAAGACAAGCAACTCTGGCTATATTCTGAGGTGCTACTCTCCTATCTCTCTGATCTCTCCCCCACCCTCCCCAGGCGGCTTCATTAACATCCGAATAGCCTGAGCCAGAGGGAGAACTCTGATAGGGGTCTGACTGCATTTTTTTTTTTAGCGGATTTTCTGGAAAAACTAGTTTCCCAGTGATGGCTCAGAGACAGCAGTCCATATCAAACCACATAAAGAAGCAGACCATGACAGCTTCTCCAACCCCCCAAACAAAAGAATCAAAATCTTTCCCAAATGAAGATACAATCCTGGAATTATCAGATACAGAATATAAAAAACTAATTTACAGAATGCTTCAAGACATCACAAATGAAATAAGGCAAACTGCAGAAAAAGCCAAGGAACACACTGATAAAACTGTTGAAGAACTCAAAAAGATTATTCAAGAACATAGTGGAAAAATTAATAAGTTGCAAGAATCCATAGAGAGACAGCATGTAGAAAGGCAAAAGATTAACGATAAAATTACAGAATTAGACAACGCAATAGGAAGTCAGAGGAGCAGACTCGAGCAATTAGAATGCAGACTGGGACATCTGGAGGACCAGGGAATCAACACCAACATAGCTGAAAAAAAATCAGATAAAAGAATTTAAAAAAATGAAGAAACACTAAGAATCATATGGGACTCTATCAAGAAGGATAACTTGCGGGTGATTGGAGTCCCAGAACAGGGAGGAGGGACAGAAAACACAGAGAAAATAGTTGAAGAACTCCTGACACAAAACTTCCCTGACATCATGAAAGACGAAAGGATATCTATCCAAGATGCTCATTGAACCCCATTTAAGATTGATCCAAAAAGAAAAACACCAAGACATATTATCATCAAACTCGCCAAAACCAAAGATAAACAGAAAATTTTAAAAGCAGCCAGGGAGAAAAGAAAGGTTTCCTTCAAGGGAGAATCAATAAGAATAAGTTCAGACTACTCAGCAGAAACCATGCAGGCAAGAAGGGAATGGGACGACATATACAGAGCACTGAAGGAGAAAAACTGCCAACCAAGGATCATATATCCAGCAAAACTCTCTCTGAAATATGAAGGGGAAATTAAGATATTTACAGATAAACACAAGTTTAGAGAATTTGCAAAAACCAAACCAAAGCTACAAGAAATACTAAAGGATATTGTTTGGTCAGAAAACCAATAATATCAGGTACCAGCACAATACAAGGTCACAAAACAGAACGTCCTGATATCAACTCAAATAGGGAAATCACAAAAACAAACAAATTAAGATTAATTAATTAATAAATAAATAAATAAAATAATACACGTAACAGGGAATCATGGAAGTCAATAGGTAAAAGATCACAATAATCAAAAAGAGGGACTAAATACAGGAGGCATTGAACTGCCAGATGGAGAGTGATACAAGGCGATATAGAACGATACAAGTTAGGTTTTTACTTAGAAAAATAGGGGTAAATAATAAGGTAAGCACAAAAAGGAATATCAACTCCATAACTCAAGATAAAAGCCAAGAAAAACTTAACGACTCAACTAACATAAAGTCAAACACTATGAAAATGAGGATCTCACAATTTACTAAGAAAAATCTCAGCACAAAAAAGTAAGTGGAAAAATGAAATGGCCAACAACACACATGAAAAGGCATCAAAATGACAGCACTAAAAACTTATTTATCTATAATTACGCTGAATGTAAATGGACTAAATGCACCAATAAAGAGACAGAGAGTCTCGGACTGGATAAAGAAACACGATCCGTCTACATGCTGCCTACAAGAGACACACCTTAGACTTAGAGACACAAACAAACTAAAACTCAAAGGATGGAAAAAAATATATCAAGCAAACAATAAGCAAAAAAGAAGAGGAATAGCAATATTAATTTCTGACAAAATAGACTTTAGACTTAAATCCACCACAAAGGATAAAGAAGGACACTATATAATGATAAAAGGGACAATTGATCAGGAAGACATAACCATATTAAATATTTATGCACCCAATGACAGGGCTGCAAGATACATAAATCAAATTTTAACAGAATTGAAAAGTGAGATAGACACCTCCACAATTATAGTAGAAAACTTCAACACACCACTTTCGGAGAAGGACAGGACATCCAGTAAGAAGCTCAATAGAGACACGGAAGACCTACTTACAACAATCAACCAACTTGACCTCATCGACTTATACAGAACTCTCCACCCAACTGCTGCAAAATATACTTTTTTTTCTAGTGCACATGGAACATTCTCTAGAATAGACCACATATTAGGTCATAAAACAAACCTTTGCAGAATCCAAAACATCGAAATATTACAAAGCATCTTCTCAGACCACAAGGCAATGAAGCTAGAAATCAATAACAGAAAAACTAGGGAAAAGAAATCAAATACTTGGAAAATGAACAATACTCTCCTGAAAAAAGACTGGGTTATAGAAGACATCAAGGAGGGAATAAGGAAATTCATAGAATGCAACGAGAATGAAAATACTTCCTATCAAAACCTCTGGGACACAGCAAAAGCAGTGCTCAGAGGCCAATTTATATCGATAAATGCACACATACAAAAAGAAGAAAGAGCCAAAATCAGAGAACTGTCCCGACAACTTGAACAAATAGAAAGTGAGCAACAAAAGAACCCATCAGGCACCAAAAGAAAACAAATAATAAAAATTAGAGCTGAACTAAATGAATTAGAGAACAGAAAAACAATTGAAAGAATTAACAAAGCCAAAAGCTGGTTCTTTGAAAAAATTAACAAAATTCATAAACCATTGGCTAGACTGACTAAAGAAATACGGGAAAGGAAACAAATAACCCGAATAAGAAACGAGAAGGACCACATCACAACAGAACCAAATGAAATTAAAAGAATCATTTCAGATTACTACGAAAAATTGTACTCTAACAAATTTGAAAACCTAGAAGAAATGGATGAATTCTTGGAAAAACACTACCTACCTAAACTAACACATTCAGAAGTAGAACAACTAAATAGACCCATAACAAAAAAAAAGAGATTGAAACGGTAATCAAAAAACTTCCAACAAGAAAAAGCCCTGGCCCGGACGGCTTCACTGCAGAGTTCTACCAAACTTTCAGAGAAGACTTAACACCACTACTACTGAAGGTATTTCAAAGCATAGAAAATGACGGAATACTACCCAACTCATTCTATGAAGCCACTATCTCCCTGATACCAAAACCAGGTAAAGACATTACAAAAAAAGAAAATTATAGACCTATATCCCTCATGAACATAGATGCAAAAATCCTCAACAAAATTCTAGCCAATAGAATCCAACAACACATCAAAAAAATAATTCACCATGATCAAGTGGGATTTATACCAGGTATGCAAGGCTGGTTTAATATCAGAAAAAACATTAATGTAATCCATCACATAAATAAAACAAAAGATAAAAACCACATGATCTTATCAATTGATGCAGAAAAGGCATTTGACAAAGTCCAACACCCATTTATGATAAAAACTCTTATCAAAATAGGAATTGAAGGAAAATTCCTCAACATAATAAAGGGCATCTATGCAAAGCCAACAGCCAACATCACTCTAAATGCAGAGAACCTGAAAGCATTTCCCTTGAGAACGGGAACCAGACAAGGATGCCCTTTATCACCGCTCTTATTCAACATCGTACTTGAAGTCCTAGCCAGGGCAATTAGGCTAGACAAAGAAATAAAGGGTATCTGGATTGGCAAGGAAGAAGTAAAGTTATCACTATTTGCAGATGACATGATCTTATACACAGAAAACCCTAAGGAATCCTCCAGAAAACTACTGAAACTAATAGAAGAGTTTGGCAGAGTCTCAGGTTATAAAATATACATACAAAAATCACTTGGATTCCTCTACATCAACAAAAAGAACACCGAAGAGGAAATCACCAAATCAATACCATTCACAGTAGCCCCCAAGAAGATAAAATACTTAGGAATAAATCTTACCAAGGATGTAAAAGACCTATACAAAGAAAACTACAAAGCTCTACTACAAGAAATTCAAAAGGACATACTTAAGTGGAAAAACATACCTTGCTCATGGATAGGAAGACTTAACATAGTAAAAATGTCTATTCTACCAAAAGCCATCTATACATATAATGCACTTCCGATCCAAATTCCAATGTCATATTTTAAGGGGATAGAGAAATAAATCACCAATTTCATATGGAAGGGAAAGAAGCCCTGGATAAGCAAAGCATTACTGAAAAAGAAGAAGAAAGTGGGAGGCCTCACTCTACCTGATTTCAGAACCTATTATACAGCCACAGTAGTCAAAACAGCCTGGTACTGGTACAACAACAGGCACACAGACCAATGGAACAGAATTGAGAACCCAGATATAAATCCATCTACGTATGAGCAGCTGATATTTGACAAAGGACCACTGTCAGTTAATTGGGGAAAAGATAGTCTTTTTAACAAATGGTGCTGGCATAACTGGATATCCATTTGCAAAAAAATGAAACAGGACCCATACCTCACACCATGCACAAAAACTAACTCCAAGGGGATCAAAGACCTAAACATAAAGACTAAAACGATAAAGATCATGGAAGAAAAAATAGGGACAACCCTAGCAGCCCTAATACAAGGCATAAACAGAATACAAAACATTACCAAAAATGATGAAGAGAAACCAGATAACTGGGAGCTCCTAAAAATCAAACACCTATGCTCATCTAAAGACTTCACCAAAAGAGTAAAAAGACCACCTACAGACTGGGAAAGAATTTTCAGCTATGACATCTCAGACCAGCGCCTGATCTCTAAAATCTATATGATTCTGTCAAAACTCAACCACAAAAAGACAAACAACCCAATCAAGAAGTGGGCAAAGGATATGAACACACATTTCACTAAAGAAGATATTCAGGCAGCCAACAGATACATGAGAAAATGCTCTCGATCATTAGCCATTAGAGAAATGCAAATTAAAACCACGATGAGAGTCCATCTCACACCAACAAGGCTGGCATTAATCCAAAAAACACAAAATAATAAATGTTGGAGAGGCTGCAGAGAGATTGGAACTCTTATACACTGCTGGTGGGAATGTAAAATGGTACAACCACTTTGGAAATCTATCTGGCGTTATCTTAAACAGTTAGAAATAGAACTACCATACAACCCAGAAATCCCACTCCTCGGAATATACCCTAGAGACAAAAGAGCCTTGACACAAACAGGTATATGCACACCCATATTTATTGCAGCTCTGTTTACAATAGCAAAAAGCTGGAAGCAACCAAGGTGTCCGTCAATGGATGAATGGGTAAATAAATTGTGGTATATTCACACAATGGAATAGTACACATCGATAAAGAACAGTGACGAATCTGTGAAACATTTCATAACATGGAGGAACCTGGAAGGCATTATGCTGAGCGAAATGAGTCAGAGGCAAAAGGACAAATATTGTATAAGACCACTATTATAAGATCTTGAGAAATAGTAAAAAATGAGAAGAACACATACTTTTGTGGTTACGAAGGGGGGAGTGAGGGAGGGAGGGAGAGGGTTTTTTATTGATTAATCAATAGATAAGAACTGCTTTGGGTGAAGGGAAAGACAACACTCAATACATGGAAGGTCAGCTCAATTGGACTGGACCAAAAGCAAAGAAGTTTCCGGGATAAAATGAATGCTTCAAAGGTCAGCGGAGCAGGGGCGGGGGTCTGGGGAACATGGTTTGAGGGGACTTCTAAGTCAATTGGCAAAATAATTCTATTATGAAAACATTCTGCATCCCACTTTGAAATGTGGCGTCGGGGGTCTTAAATGCTAACAAGCGGCCATCTAAGATGCATCAATTGGTCTCAACCCACCTGCAGCAAAGGAAAATGAAGAACACCAAGGTCACATGACAACTAAGAGCCCAAGAGACAGAAAGGGCCACATGAACCAGAGACCTACATCATCCTGAGACCAGAAGAACTAGTTGGTGCCCAGCCACAATCGATGACTGCCCTGACAGGGAGCACAACAGAGAACTCCTGAGGGAGCAGGAGATCAGTGGGATGCAGACCCCAAATTCTCATAAAAAGACCATACTTGATGGTCTGAGACTAGAGGAATCCCGGCGGCAATGCTCCCCAGACCTTCTGTTGGCACAGGACAGGAACCATCCCCGAAGACAACTCATCAGACATGAAAGGGACTGGTCAGCGGGTGGGAGAGAGATGCTGATGAAGAGTGAGCTAATTGTATCAGGTGGACACTTGAGAGTGTGTTGGCAACTCTTGTCTGGAGGGGGGATGGAAGGATATAGAGAGAGGGAAGCTGGCAAAATTGTCACGAAAGGAGAGACTGAAAGGGCTGACTCAATAGGGGGAGAGCAAGTGGGAGTTGGGAGTAAGATGTATGTAAACTTATATGTGACAGACTGATTGGATTTGTAAACGTTCACTTGAAGCTTAATAAAAGTTAATTTAAAAAATTCTTAGTATAACATTAATTAATATGGAAAGGAAGTCTAAGTATCAGTTGAGGGAGCAGGTTCTAGAATCAGATAAACTGGGTTCCAATCCTGGCCCTGCCACCTCAGGGTAACACTAGACCAAACTACTTCTCTAAACCTTAATTTTCTCCATCTGTAAAAATAGGAATTACATTAGTGTCTACTTCGCAGGGTGGTTGTGAGGATAAAATGTGGGAATGTATAGAGAGCACTTAGCAATTATTATTCCTGGGGCTGTAAAAATCCAGGAGTCCCTTCCTGGGTAGTTTTCCTTCTGCTTTCTTATACCCTATGTCATAAACCGTTATACCCTATGTCATAAACCCGTATCTTCAGTCTCTGAAGCCTGTGACACTAACCTTCTTTGGGGGGTTCTCTCTGCTCCTATGAGTCGGAAACGACTCGATGGCACTGGGTTGGGTGGGTTCTCTGTTCCTATCTTGAGGTCAATGAGAAGGAATGCCCAGAAATGTTATATTTGTGCTCAGTCTCTATTAGGGCCTTAGGGCCTATTAGGACCTGAGAGACTATAGATCCAAAGACCGAAGTTTTCATTCTGTGTTTCCCCCATACAAACTGTGCTCTGGGGCAATCTATTTAACTTCTCAGACCCTCAATTTCCTCTTCTGAAAAATGGCATCACAATGTCTACTTCATGTGGATCTTGTGAAGGTTAAATGTGATAACGAATGTGAAAATTACCTTGTATAGGTGCATAGCGCACAATAGATGCTGAATCAAGTGTGAATTGAACATGAATTTAAAGTGTTCCCTACCATTCTCACTTTCCTAGAACTTAACAGAAATTGGTTAAGTAAATTCTGACACATCCTATGATTCAGTCACTAAAATCATGTAGTACAAAAAAATTTATTGACGTGGAAAAACGCTTATGATGTAGTTATTCACATCATTTTGTCTTTAAAAACTATGCACACACTTATATACAAATAAGAAAAAGGGGGGCTGTAGGAATTTTTGGAAAAATGTTAAGAATGGTTATTTCTCAGTGATGGCCCTGCGTGTGTGTGTGTGTGCGCGCACATATGTGAGAGAGATTTTCTGTTTTCTAAGTGCCCAGCACTGAGCGTGAATACTCTTATAATTAGGAGGTAAAAGTGAAAATAAAATTTTAAAAGGAAACTATAGTAATAAAAAAAGTATTAAACAGGATTGTTTCATACATAAAGCAAGACAATAGATGTAACACACTAAAGGCAGCAGGAATGTGGAGAGAGTAAGGAGCTGCCAAGAGATGGGGGAAGGGACACGAAGGAAAGAGTTCAGAGAGAGGACACGCGTTAAGTCAGGACTAAGACTCAGAAAGAGCCTTGTCTCCAGGCATTTGTACTGTGATAGCAAAAAAGCCTGCGGGGACACAGGGCGGTGTCCGAGCCAGGCAGCAGGCTACTGGAGTTGAAAGTTCATGAGGAGCTGGGAGCTGGCGGGCTTCTGAGCACGGGCAGCTTTGCCTGCCCTGTCTTTTTTTTCTCAGATGTAAAGAAAGGGTGATTTACTTGCCTGCTTACGTCAAAGCTAACGGATGACCTAGATGGCCTCTCGTATGTTGCTTTCTAGCCTAAGAGAGTTTGATTTACTAGGTTTGATTCACTCTTTTCTAATGAGCAACAAACCAAAAGTTATCGCCACTAGGTGGCATGCCCCAAATACTATTTAACTTTGAAAGTGGCAGAAAACTTGGTGTGTCAGGGAACAAGACACCCTATAAGTCAAAAACATCGTTCGAGGCAACAAAATAAAGCTTATTTATGGTTTCCAGTTTCTCCCTGCTAAAAACAAACAAACAAAGCAATCAGAAAAGACCACATCGGTAACACCTCTCTCCAGAACAATGGATTCAGTGTGTTTCTCATGTATGCACCTTAGCCAGCTCCTAGGCTGCCTTTGGGAGACTTGGCCTCCCCTCGTAAGTATCTATAGCTAACAGCCCCCCTCCTTTACCAACCAAGATAACTAAGTGTCCCCCTCTAATATTCCAAAAGGAGAAATAGGTCTCTGGTGTTAAAAAAAAAAATGACCACCTGTAAATGTAAGATTTGCATTAGTTGAACAATAGGAGAAAGGTCCCCTTGTAGGATCTGTTATATTTGAGGGAGCACACAAATGGTACCTAGTCCAAAAAATAACGTACTCTTTGACCTAATAAGCTCCTCTTTCTAAATGCCAGTGCCACTGTCAGGGCCTCTAAGCTACGGCTATAGGGTCACTATGACTTGGAACTGAGTCAACGGCAATGGGTTTGGCTTTTTGGTTTATCAGTCATTTGTACCTTAATGTGAATGAGTTTTCTCTGCTCACTTTTCTCCTAAAAGTTACATGTTATTGGTTATTCTCTAAGAATAGGATTTGGGTCAGATGACTGAAGAGGGACAATTTTGGAGCACATGGAAGAATCACCCAGAAAGGACAGCACAGGGTAGGGTCCTGAACTTGAGAGCTCTGCTGAGGCTCACTGATACGTTGGCATTGCTGACTGGGAGGAGGAGAGAGTAGATGGAGAAATAATTAAAGGGAAGTGCTGAAAGAAAGGGATGTGGCAAGGCACATTATGCATAATTTGCAGATTTGCCTAGAACTGTCTGGATTATACAGTCCTAGTGATGAAATGTGAAGAAATATACACAATTTGCTATTTTATAATTATAAAACTCTAACCAGAAATTCCCTGAATCCCCCTTAACGTAAATAACTTAAATATGTGAGATATAATAAAATACACGTGCTGTGTTAGGAACCGCCCGGTCAGTTTTAATCTTTACAGGACCAGATCTCCAGGTTTTTCTCCTGTGGACCCACTGGGTGGGTTCTGACTGCCAACTTTTTGGTTGGTTACCAGGTAAGCACTTAACCATCATGTGATTAAAAAAAAAAAAAAACCCAAACCCGTTGCCATCAAGTCAATTCTGACTCACAGTAACCCTATAGGATAGGGTAGAACTGCCCTATAGGGTTTCTAAGGCTGTAATCTTTACAGAAGCAGCTACCACATCTTTGTCCCACGGCGGGCGGGGGGAGGGGGCAGGGGGTGGGATTCCAACCACCGACCTTTCCGTTAGCAGTGAGCACTTAACCACTGTGCCACCAGGACTCCTTGTTGTGTCAGCAGGGCTTCTCAGACACACATGTATACACACACAAATGGGTATTATCCCTTTCAAAGTAGTCAGCTTAGGAATCTGTTCACTCATTTTAGTGATACAAACATTTTGGGATTTCCTTATTTTAAACTGGTTTTAGCCCCTAACATGTATCTTCTGAAAAGTCACAGTGTTGACAAAACATTCTTTTTGAAGGTGGATTTCATTTGTTGATAGAATCAAAAGTCATTTGGAGCTAAATTTGGCAAGTAAATAGGAATCATGATCAATAAGAACGTTCCATTTCTGGTCAAAAACGAGGCGTGACTTCGAAGTATTAATTGGGAGTATGTGCTCTGCTATCATTCTGTGCCTCAATTCCGGCTCCACTGTTGTATTAGCTTTGTGAACAGAAACAAACTATGAATCATTCTGTGCCTCGGCTTCCTCATCTGTAAAATGCAGACAACAACAGCACCTATCTGTTAGGGTCATTATGAGATTAAATGAGATAATAACACATGTAAAATAGTTACATGGTGCTGGTATATAGTATGTGCTAAATAAGTAATAATAGTGTTTGGTAATAGCAGTGGTAATAGAAGTAGCAGCAACCACATTAATATATGGCTATGAACTCACAGAGTCCATTTAAAATTGTATAGCTTCTGGTGGCACAGTGGTTGAGAGCTATGGCTATTAATCAAAAGGTCAGCTGTTCAAATCCACCAGCCGCTCCTTGGAAACCCTATGGGGCAATTCTACTCTGTCCTATAGGGTTGCTATGGGTCAGAATTGACTCAACGGCAACAGGTTTGGTTTTTCGGTTTATAGCCTCCCAAAGTAGTGACTTTCAGTAATCACACTAATTTGCATGTGTGTTCTTTTTTTTTTAATATTCTTTTTTTGCTTATTAACCAAAAAATCAGTTGCCATCAAGTCTATTTCAATTCTTGATGACCCTGTGTGTCAGAGTAGAACTGTGCTCCACAGGATTTTCAATGGCTGATTTTTCAGAAGTAGATCACCCCACCTTTCTTCTGAGGCACCTCTGGGTAGACTTGAACTTCCAAACTTTCAGTTGGCAGCTGATTGCATTAACCTTTTGCACCATTCAGGGACTCCTTTTGCCAATTAGCCAAACTTTATTTAAACTCAGGTGGCATACATTTTTCCAGAGAGCTCCTCCAGTCAGTGGAGAATATTCAAACAGGGAGTTTCTACATCAGTGGTTTTAAATTATTATCCCAATACATTGGAATGATTTCAGATGCTGTGTTCTCTAGACATGTGAAATTGTATGTCTTTTGTTAATTCACAATTAAGATGTACCAAGTTAATACAGATCATTTTGAAAACTGCTAAAATAAATCTAGTCAGTGACTGAAAAATTTAGACAGTCAATCTAATCAATAATTATTGATCATGTATTTTGGACTGTATGGGCTGGCCACTGTGATACAGGATGGCGCTAACAGACGTAGCAGATCAGCCAGGAGTTTCTGGATTCTTGAAAACACGTCTAGCGAAGGGACACAGAGAGGGGGAGAAAGAGATGAATAGAGCACCCCTGGAAAAACACCTGAGATACTGGCAATGTACTACTTTGTACCTTGTGAGTTACCATGTGCACGTATTACCTCTAAAAAAATAGAAACTAAAAATTAAAAACTATTACATAAACCAAGAAGTTTAGCAGTTTGTTCCTAACTACGATGGAGTCCCTGGGTGGCACAAACGGTTACATGCTCACCTACTAGCAGAAAAGTTGGTGGTTTGAAACCACCCAGTGGCGCCTTGGAAGAAAGCCCTGGCCATCTACTTCTGAAAGGTCACAACTATTGAAACCCGTATGGAGTCGTTCTGCTCTGACACATGTGAGTAGGAATCAACCCGACGGCAATTAACAACAACGACATGTCTCTCTAACCCATCTGTTCCAACTAGGCGAGAGATCTTTGTGCTTCCTTCTCTACTTAGAAAATTAAATCACTCATTTCAATATAGCACTGCTATTGAACCCCAGCCCATTAATTACTCCTAATTTCCCTTGTAAGCACACAATAACAGCTGTGCAATCAATCAATCTGTGTGCCACGGTGATAGCCTGTTGAATTGCTTTGTTAAATGAATATGGTCAAGGCGTGGTTATCAAGATTTCGCCATCTGGCTGGGTAACCATTTCCATAGCTGGCAAGCAGGGTTTGCAGCCCATTCAGCAGAGCTGCCCAGCATCCTCCTCATCCATCAGGAGCATGTCTTCCAGACGCACTAACCAATAACCTTAATAACAGGTGGATGCCGAGGCTCGTTTTCCTCTTGCAGGCTCATTACTATGTGCCCGACTCTGGAGACCAGTATGTCCTTCAGCCTCAACCTTGGTAAGAAATCCGTCCATCAATCTATCAAGAGACATTTATTAATCATCTACCACACACAAGGTACCATGATGAATGCTCTTGAGGACGTCAAGAAATATAAGATGTGGTTCCTAATCTATAAGAGTTTATTGCCTAGTTAGAGAGCAAGCAAATATAACAATTTGAACGGCAATCATGAGAAAGAAAGACTATTAGATGTGACAAATTAAGAGGTGATGGGGGAAAAGGAGCCAACGTTTATCAAATGCCTATGCATGATGCTAGGTGCTTCACATGTGCTTTTTCACTTCATCATCCCGCCATCCCTGCTTTTAACCCCATTTCATAGGCTTAGAGACTTTAAAAGTTGCCTAAAATCACACAGATAGGCAATGGCGGAGCCTGCATTAAAACACGATCAGCCTGATTCCAAGGCTCTGTTCTTCTGACTTCAAAGCCTTGCTCTTCGCAGTGTGTATACTATGCTTCCCCACAGAAAATAAATGCAAGAAGTGATCAGTGAAATATTATTCAGCTGTAAAAAGGGATGGAGCTCTAATATATGCTACAACATGAATGAACCTTGAAAACATTATGCTAAGTCAAACAAGCCAGATGCAAAGGACAAATGTTGTACAATTTCACTGAAAATGAAATATCTGGAATAGGCAAATTCATAGAGACAAAAAGTAGATTAGTGGTTAGCAGGGGCTGGGGAGATGAGGGCATTGAGGAGCTGTTGCTTAATGGGTACCAAGTTTCGGTTTGTGATGAGAAAGTTCTGGAAATGGATGGTGGGGAGGGATGCACGACATTGTGGTTTTGATTAATGCCACTGCATTGTATACTTAAGAATGGTTAAAATGGTAAGTTTTATGTTACATCTATTTGACCACAACTAAAAAAAAGAAAAAGAATTAATCAGAATGAGCTATCAGTCTGAGTAGTAACATAAAGTCATCATGAATATGATGTGAAACTTGAGGAAAGCTTTAAAGGGGCTAAAAAGTTCTGAGTGGGTAGACTGTTGTAAGGTAACAGGACAGAAGAGGGCACATTTCCAGTTGTTAGAAAGGGCATGGATGGCAGTGTAGAGATGGAAAAGCCCACACTGGTGAAAAGGGCATGGTGTGCTGTGCCCGACCCTGTCATCTGCGATTCTCAGCACAGGAACACAACATGGTCCCGAAAGAATGTAGGTACTTCAGGTACCAGCTAGTCTGTGGATTAGTGAGCTTTTCCTGGGAGGTAGTTGCCCTGGCCATACATTAGAGATAGCATGAGCCTGAGCTTCTCAAAATCTTATTTGTCTCCTACAGGATTCTCGACATATACCAAGGACCATTACACAAGACCAGTAATTTTATTAAATAATAATAAATGTAGTAAAACAAATATCTAGATATTTTGGAGTACAATCTGACATTATTTAAGAAAAAAAATATACAAGGTCTTGCTTGTAATGGAAGATAAATGAGTATCAGGCCCTGGCTCAGACTGCTGGGAACAGTTCGCTTTCCTCTGCCATTAGGGGCTTCTCAAGGGAAGGGTTGAGAAGCACTCATATAGAAGAAGGAGCTCTGCTGGCACAATGGTTAAACATCTGCCTGCTAACCAGAAGGTCAGCGGTTCAAACTCACCAGCTGCTCCACAGGAGAAAGATGTGGCAGTCTGCTTCCATAAAGATTACAGCCTTGGAAACTCTGTGGGGCAGTCCTATTCTGTCCTATAGGGTCACTATGAGTTGGAATTGACTTGACGGTGACAGGGCATATGGAAGAGACACATACACAGCAGAGCACATGACATTGTGGAAGGAAAAGGGGGTCCATCGTGGTTCTCCATGTCTCCTTGTACTAGTCTCCCTAGTTATTCATACTCTCATATGGTTTAGTTTCTTATATTGACTAATTAGTAAATCTCTCACTAGAAACACTCCATGTGGTTCCTTCATCCTGTCAAGTCATCCTAGACTCTCCCCTTTGTCTCACACCCCACATCTGACCCACCAGCAAGACCTATTGTTTCTACTTTGGAAATGTACCCAGAATCCAACAATTCTCACCACCTCCACTGTCAAGACCCTGGTCCAAATCTCGTCATCACCCCTGCACTGTTGCAGTAGCCTCCTAACTGGTTTCCCTGCCTTTGCCCTTGCCCCTAGAGTCTACTCTCCACAGCAGCCAGGGTGATCATGTTACAACATGTATTAGATCACCAGATTTCTCTGCTTACAACCCCCCAGGGAAAACCTCTCCTACTCAGAGTAAAAGCCCAAGTCCTCCAAATGGCCTACACAGCCCACACAATCCTTTCCAACCACCTCCTCTGTTCTCCCCACTCTCACCATTCTCCAGCCACACCTGGCCATCTTCTCCCATAAAGATTAAAGCCTAGAAAACCCTCTGTCACATAAGGTCACTATGAGTCAAAATCAACTCAACAGCACACAACAATGACTGTATGCTAGCAGTGTGATAAACATGCTATAAATGTGCCCTGTGATATACTCTTCTCTAAATGTTTGTAATTGAGTAAGAAAAGTTCTGGAAAATACAAACCAAACTATTAGAGAGTGAGAGTGAGATTTAAGGGAGTAAGAGAAGACTGATTTTTACTTTATTCATTTCTGTATTATTTGAATGACTTACAATGGAAATATTTTATACTTTTTTAAAAATTAAAATACCTGAAGACAATGAGTATCAGTGTTATCCCTGTTGAAAATCTTCCATCTTTATTTTTAACTTCTTACAGAATGATTTCCTTTGGATTGGGGGCCTCTGGGCCTGTGCTAATTTACGTGGCTATACTCTCTGAGGAGTTCTTTCTTGGCTACTATAAAAAATATTACAGGTTTCTGTGCCATCCAGAAAGTAAAGAACTGTGGTGGCTTTTGATTCCTCTGAGGTTGAATTTTTTTTAGATTCTTGTTCCAATTGGCGTGGTTATGAAATGAGAAATAATACCCACAAGATTGCCACAATCCTCATTTTTGGCTTATCTCTATGTCCCACACATTCTTAAGATTCCTATCACCTCAGAATCTGCAGTTTCCACATTGACAAGCATGACAGTATGGAGCAATTACCTCTTGCAATGCTGCAGGCCAACAGAAAGATGCCCTACTGCAGTTTCACAACACAGGGTCTTGCCTTTTCAGCAGGACTGATGCCCAGTGAGGCAGTAGATTGGTAAGATCTCGTACACAGAGACCAGGCCCTGTCACAACTGAAATGTCCCACCCAGTCAGGAAAGGGGTAGTCTGCCTGGGTCCTTCTATCTCAAGCTTGTTTAGTTGGGCAATCTGGGCTGTTGTACACAGGGCTACAGAGACTTCACCACCTATCTGATCTGGGTTGTGGCTGCTGCTCTTTTCAGAGCCACTCTTGCCTCTCAGTGACCACGCCCTTTCCCAGGCTGGGGGGGCCCCTAAGAAGTCAGACCAGAGGGGAGGAGGCATTGCGAGTTGTGAGAACCACACCATCTTCTGTACTGCTGATGAAGATCTACTCCACCCTTCACCCAAGAAACTGGCAGGGAACCAGCTTTCCTCCTCTTCCCTACCCCTCTTGCTCTGAATGGCTGACTTGGGTGATGTTTACTCTCATTTTTTCATACTTAAGGAGGTTTTGGTGCATGGAACAACTTACCCACCACCCTGACTGCACACAAGAAGCCTTATGCTGAAAAATGTTCAACCTCCATTAGCCAAGACATGCAAATGGGGTGGGAGGAGGAGAAGAACTAGATAGTATTTTTCACTTATCACATTGGCTATAATATATATGTTTATTTATGGTAATACTTGTTTCAGTTGACTACTGATGGAGTATACAACCTAGGTACAACCTTCCTGAAAGGCAATTTGATAACATGTACCAAAAACCTTAAAGATATTCACATCCACCAGTAATTCCACTTTAGGAATTTAATCTAAGGAAATGCAAGATGTACATGCAAAGGTGTTCCTTTCCAAGGTTGCATCCATAAGAATGGAAGACTGTAAAGCCATTTGAAATAATATTTCAGAAGGCTTTTTGAGAGCAAAGTGCTCATAATAAATTTTAAAAATCATATGTAAAAATGTACATATGTTCACGTAAATCATATGTGTGTATATGTATGTGTAATGCATATACGTATTCCTACGTGTTGGAAGAGAGAGAGAGAGAGTGCTTCCTTTCTCTTAAATCACCCTCCTGTCTCAGTTTCCAGATGACCCCACTCTTTCCTAGTTATCCTCCTAGTCTGCAGGTTGTTGCTTCAGTCCCCTAAGCTGCATCCTCCTCCTCCTCCCAACCACTACATTTTGAAGGGCTGCAGGTCTCCTTCCCGTCTCCATGAACTCCATAGACAAGTCCCATTTCTTTCACATCCTTTCTATGCTGATGATCCTCAAATCAAAATCTCCCATCCCATCCTCTCCCCCTGAGCTCCTATCATATACCCAACTGCCTATCCAAAACTGAACTCTTGGTTTCCACCACCATGCCTCCCACCACCAGACACACACTTGTTTCTCTTCCCCCATCCCAATAAATGGAATCATTGCTTCCCCAGAAATGGGGCTAGAAATCTGGAAATCATCCTTTTGATTGCGTCCTTCTCTCATACCTGACATCCAATCTATTAGCAAATCCCATTGTCTCTACCTTCAAAATATACTATAAATCCAGCCCACTTCTCATCACCTCCACTGCCCGTATGTCTACCCCGGACACCCTGATTTCTGTAAGATCTTCCCAGTTGGTCCTTTGGCATCCACATCTGCCTGCCTACAATCCATTCACTGCACAGCAACCAGTGAGCATTTAAAAAATAAATCAAAAGGAAAGAAACCTATAATCAAAATGTTAAAAGTTGTCTAGGAATGATGGAATTACAGCCCATTCTTATTTTCTTCTGCACAATTCTCTATGTTTGTCAAATTTCCATAATAAACACATATCACTTTTATCAGCAGGAGATCAAGATGTTTGTGTTTTGAAAAAAAATTAGAGGCTTTAGCCTGGAATGTCAGGAGTTTCTCTCCCAAGAATCAGCTCTGGCGGACCAGCGTCCAAACAAGCTACGGAGGAGTAATGAGCGTTCAACCTACAAATGCTCCAGCAAGGAGAAACAGAGGAACATCCTGGACCAAGACAACAAATACATGGCACATGTGATTCTATTTCTCCCTCCTCCACACCTAACGGACACCACGAAATGACTGCCACCATTGCCAGCTGACCTTGGTTGCAGCCTCAGAATCCTTCTCAACACAGAGGCAGCCACTATCATTCAACTAAGGTTGACACTTAAGAGGAAACCTATTTGTCATTGGTAATAGCATCTTATCCAAAGATTGAGAAGTTAAATTATGACTACTCTCAAATGTATATAATGCATTAAACATTTTCAAATCACTTTTATATCTAAACTCTCATATATCGTCACAAAATCCTGTGAGGTGCATAGGGCAAATATTTTTACCCCTCTTTTAATAGAATTGAGGGAATGGAAGAGAGGTTAAAATCATACAGCAGAGCTCTAGTCTCTTCATTTCCACACTCCTGTGTGCTTTTCTGTCGTTCACATAAACCTCCCCAAGCTATCAGAGAGGTCACAACTGCACACAAAACATACCAACCATAACAGGGAGGGGGCTGGTGGAAGGGGGTAGCACTGACCTTGGGCAGAGATAGGCTGCAGGCGATGAGTAACTTGTTACTAATGCACTACTGTCAACAACTTTGAAAATAGTGGAGAACTAGATGAAGTTTGCAAATTTCATAACAAAAACCATCAAACTCTTCAGGGGCAGGGCTTCTGGAAGCCAAACATGTTTGTTGGTTACCATGGTAACCATCACCGGCTGCCCGTTTGACCTATTGTGAAGTGGCTTTTTATTTGAGACTCTTAACTCTGCAAAGCACAGATTGCTCAACTGGCTTTCTCATCTTTTCACACTTTGCTGTTGCCTTTTCTGCAGTTGTACACAGGTTCAATGACGGAGAAAAATAAAATGTTCACACGACTGCCACAAAGTAGAGTGTAAATTCTCACCTCTGTTCTACATGTCTAAAGTAAGCCACTTATCCCATGGCCATTTAGCAATTGTCTGATTGCCATCTGAGAGAGTGTGACCTCTGTCCACGGCAAGCCAATTAATGGAAGTTTCATGGCAGGAAGCAAGTGGAGAAAACCCCATTCCCAAAGGAATAGGTGTGGAACTCTAAAGTAGAAAAGACTCACAAGAAGATTAATGCTTCTTTAATCTGCAGGACCACATGGCAACATTGGCAAGTCAGGAAGTTTGTCTTCTCTTCAGTCTCCTGCTTTGGCTACACACATACACAAACACACACTCCTCACTGTCCTATTAACTCCGCTACTTGCTCCCCACTTTTGTAAGACATTCTCCAACCTGCCTTCCATCAGATACCCACAGTCTAAACCACATATTTTGGAAGTGTTAGCAGGAAGGGCCAGTCCCTGGAGAAGGACATCATGCTTGTTAAAGCAGAGGGTCAGAGAAAAAGAGGAAAAACCCCCAATGAGATGAATTGACACAGTGGCTGCAACAATAGGCTCAAACATAGGAACAATTATGAGGATGGCTCAGCACCAGGCAGTATTTTCATTCTGCTGTTCATAGGGTCACTACAACTCAAAACCAACTTGACAGCACTTAACAACAGCAACCCAAAACACCGCACCCACTGCTGTCAAGTTGATTCCAACTCATAGCAACCCTGCAGGCCATAGTAGAACTGCCCCATGGGGTTTCTAAGGCTGTATAATCTTTACAAAAGCAGACTGCCACATCTTTGTCGCTCTGAGCAGCTGGTGCGTTCCAACGCCAGTTCGCAGTTAGCAGCCGAGAGCTTAACCACTGTGCCACCAGGGCTTCTATTTCTTTCCCCACCTTGATGCCTTTTCTCTCTACTTTTGGAATAAAATATTGTATCTCTTTAGGCAATATGCAAGTGAGAGGAGCTGTTCTTTAGCCAGAAAATTTCTTCCTCTTGATATTACACTAAAGCTGACCCCTGTATAAACTTGTTCTACATTTTGGGGGTGGAGGGGTAGTAGGGGTTGTGCTGTCAGCTTCGCCTCCTTTAAGCCTTGTTGCATCCCTTCCACCCTTCTGCCTTAAGATCACCAGCCCCCAGGATCCAGAGCTGCACGAATGCCCGCACCCTCCCCAAGCCACTCCCCTTGCTATTGGTAGATAAGATCCTAAGACCTTCAGGAGTATTGGGTGAGAGTGATTGTGCGACAACGTGTGAGACTGTTAAAAGAATGATGGTTTAAAGTCAGAACACCAGGGTTGGAACACAGTACTGGCTCTTCCACCTGTGATCACGTATATGGACTCTGTGTCTAATTCCTCTTCAGGACAATAATTGCTATAAAGTGCGATGTAATCATGTGCTATTAATACAGCACTACGAGGGAATACCACTGATACCAATTTTAGATGCTGGAGAAGTAAAGTGAGATGAGGAAAACAAACTGTGGTTTAGCTGGATAATAATAACAGTGTATCAGTAAATTCTTTGCAGTATATGCCTAAGTGCCATGCATCACAGTAACAACCAGGTTCTCCACTAAATATGGGCCAAGCTGTTGTAAATTTAACACAGTTACAGCAATAGATTCTATGCAAGGTCATTTGCTCACAATCAAAAAAAAGGACTCCTCCCATCTCTTCCAGGAAGAAAGGGAAATGGTACCTCTAATGTATATCAGAAATACCTGGGTACACATGGTTAATGAGTGTGACAACAAACCAAAATGTCGAAGGTTCCAGTCCACTCAGGGGATTCTCAAAAGAAAAGACTGAGGGAGTACTTCCAAAAACTCACTACTCTGACACACGTTGGCTCGCCCTGAGTCAAAATCAGCTCCACAGCAACTGTTTTTAATGTACCTCCTGTTATTGTCTTTTGAGTCTGCCAGCTCCCCAATGTCCACTCGAACTTCCTGTTTTACTTTGTGTTAATCACACACCTTCCAGATCTATGGATTCCCAGGTGTTTTCAAGGCCAGGGACTGGGCAAAAGGAAATGGGTCCCTCAGGGACAAATAATGGCCTGGCTTAAATGAAGAGAGCTGACAAATGCTGGATCAAAATGGCTAGAATTCACTAGTGGGAAGGGCAGGGAAACAAGGGGGCCCAAGCAGCAAGCAGGGGACAGGGCCACAGAGTGAGCAAGAAGGAAATAATTTGTACCTGAAATAGTCTCCATGTGCAGTGTGCGGGAAGCTGTGGTCAAGTTGTCAGGATTGCTGACAGGCGAGCACAAAAGCCACAGGGATCAGAGGCCATGCAGAAGGTATTCCCTAAGGAAGGCTGCTGAGGTACCAGGGCTGGAAATCAGTGGCCTGCTCCATCAGCCCAGCTCTCTGGAGATCTCACTTATGGGTGGCCTCTACTGCTGTCATCATTGTTGTTGTTCTTAGATGTTGCAGCTCCAATGCATGACAACCTTGTGTATAACAGAGTGAAACATTGCCAGGTCCCGTGCCATCTTCATGATGGTTGATATGTTTGAGCCCATCATTAAGGCTTTTCTTTCAGTCCCTGTCACTGAGGGTTTCCCTAGTTTTCATTGACCCTCTACTTTACCACCCCCATGTGTCTGTCAGTTTCTCATACTGTGGGGGCTTGCGTGTTCCTGTGATGCTGGAAGGTATGCCACTGGTATTCAGATACCAGCAGGGTTACCCATGGAGGACAGGTTTCAGCTGAGCTTCCAGACGAAGACAGACTAGGAAGAAGACCCAGCAGTCTACTTCTGAAAAGTATTAGCCAGTGAAAACCTTATGAATAGCAGCGGAACATTGTCTGATATAGTGCTGGAAGGTGAGCCCCCCAGGTTGGAAGGCACTCAAAAGATGACTGGGGGAGAGCTGCCTCCTCAAGGTAGACTCAACCTTAATGACGTGGATGGAGTAAAGCTTTCAGGACCTTCGTTTGCTGATGTACCCCCCCACCCCAGTGCCATCGTTGCTGATGTGGCATGACTCAAAATGAGAAGAAACAACTGCAAACATCCATTAATAATCAGAACCTGGAATATATGAAGTATGAATCTAGGAAAATTAGAAATCATCAAAAACAAAATGGAATTCATAAACATCGATATCCTAGGCATAAGTGAACTGAAATGGACTGGTATTGGCCATTTTCAATCAGACAATCATATAGTCTACTATGCTGCGAATGACAACTTGAAGAGGAATGGTGTTGCATTCATTGTCACAAAGAACACTTCAAGATCTATCCTGAAGTACAACGCTGTCACTGATAGGATAATATCCATACGCCTACAAGGAAGACCAGTTAATACGACTATTATTTAAATATATGCACCAACCACTAGGGCCGAAGAGGAAGAAATAGAAGATTTTTATCAGCTGCTGCAGTCTGAAATTGATCAAACATGCATCAAGATGCATTGATAATTACTGATGATTTTAAGGTGAAAGTTGGAAATGAAGAAGGATCAGTAGTTCGAAAATATGGGCGTGGTGATAGAAACAATCCTGGAGACGGAATGATAGAATTTTGCAAGAACAACGACTTCTTCATTGCAAATATCTTCTTTCACCAACATAAACGGCAATTGTACACATGGACCTCGCCAGATGGAACACACAGAAATCAAATTGACTACATCTGTGGAAAGAGACGATGGAAAAGCTCAATATCATCAGTCAGAACAAGGCCAAGGGCCGACTGTGGAACAGACCATCAATTGCTCATATGCAAGTTCAAGCTGAAACTGAAGAAAATCATAGCAAGTCCACGAGAGCCAAAGAGTATATCCCACCTGAACGTAGAGACCATCTGAAGAATAGATTTGATGCATTGAACACTGGTGACCGAAGACCAGATGAGTTGTGGAATGACCTCAAGGACATCATACATGAAGAAAGCAAGAGGTCATTGAAAAGACAGGAAAGAAAGACCAAGATGGATGGTGGAGGAGACTCTGAAACTTGCTCTCGAAAGTCGAGCAGCTAAAGCAAAAGGAAGAATTGATGAAGTAAAAGAACTGAACAGAAGATTTCAAAGGGCAACTCGAGAAGACGAAGTGAAGTATTACAATGACATGTGCAAAGAGCTGGAGATGGAAAACCAAAAGGGAAGAACACGCTCAGTGTTTCTCGAGCTGAAAGAACTGAAGAAAAAATTCAAGCCTCAAATTGCAATAGGGGAAAATATTAAATGACGCAGGAAGCCTCAAAGGAAGATGGAAGGAATACACAGAGTCAGTATACCAAAAAGAATTAGCTGATGTTCAACCATTTCGAGAGGTAGCATATGATCAGGAACTGATGGTACTGAAGGAAGAAGCCCAGGCTGCTCTGAAGGCATTAGGGAAAAACAAGGCTCCAGGAATTGATGGAATATCAATTGAGATGTTTCAACAAATGGATGCCGTGCTGGAGGTGCTCACTTATCTATGCCAAGAAATATGGAAGACAGCTTCCCGGCCAACTGACTGGAAGAGATCCATATTTATGTCTATTCCCAAGAAAGGAGATCCAACCGAATGTGGAAATTAGAGAACAACATCATTAATATCACACATGAGCAAAATTTTGCTGAAGATCATTCCAAGACGGCTGCAGCAGTATATCAACAGGGAACTGCCAGAAATTCAGGGCAGTTTCAGAAGAGGACGTGGAACCAGGGATATCATTGCTGATGTCAGATGGATCCTCGCTGAAAGCAGAGAATACCAGAAGGATGTTTACCTGTGTTTTACTGACTATGCAAAGCATTCCACTGTGTGGATCATAACAAATTATGGATAACATTGAGAAGAATGGAAACTCCAGAACACTTAATTGTGCTCATGAGGAACCTTTACATAGATCAAGAGGCAGTTGTTCGGACAGAACAAGGGGATACTGATTGTTTTAAAGTCAGGAAAGGTGTGTGCCAGGGTTGTATTTTTTCACCATACCTATTCAACCTGTATGCTGAGCAAATAATCTGAGAAGCTGGACTATATGAAGAAGAACGGAGCATCAGGATTAGAGGAAGACTTATTAACAACCTGCACTATGCAGATGACACAACCTTGCTTGCTGAAAGTGAAGAGGACTTGAAGCACTTACCAATGAAGATCAAAGACCACAGCCTTCAGTATGGATTGCACCTCAACATAAAGAAAACAAAAATTCTCACAACTGGACCAATGAGCAACATCATGATAAGCGGAGAAAAGATTGAAGTTGTCAAGGATTTCATTTTACTTGGATCCACAATCAACAGCCATGGAAGCGACAGTCAAGAAATCAAAAGACGCATTGCATTGGGCATATCTGCTGCAAAGGACCTCTTTAAAGTTTGGAAGAGCAAAGATGTCACCTTGAACACTAAGGTGCACCTGACCCAAGCCGTGGTATTTTCAATCGCATCATATGCATGTGAAAGCTGGACAATGAATAAAGAAGACCAAAGAAGAATTGATGCCTTTGAATTGTGGTGTTGGCAAAGAATATTGAATATACCATGGACTGCCAAAAGAACGAACAAATCTGTCTTGGAAGAAGTACAACTAGAATGCTCCTTAGAAGCAGGGATGGCGAGACTGTGTCTTACATATTTTGGACATGTTGTCAGGAGGGATCAGTCCCTGGAGAAGGACATCATGCTTGGCAAAGTACATGGTCAGCGGAAAAGAGGAAATGAGTGGATTGACACAGTGGCTGCAACAATGAGCTCAAGCATAATAACGATTATAAGGATGGCGCAGGGCCGGGCTGTGTTTCATTCTGTTTTGTATAAGGTCACTATGAGTCGGAACCGACTCGATGGCCCCTGACAACAACAACAACTACTTTACCAAACCTGATGTCCTTTTCTAGCAATTGGTCTTTCCTGATGACATGTCCAAAATAAGCAAGTCAAAGTTTCATCATTCTTGCTTATGAGGAACATTCTGGTTTTATTTATTTTAAGGCTGATGTGTTCAGCACTGGTATTACAGGGGCTGAATCTCCACAGAAAGATTCTCAACCAGTCCCCTAAAAGGTCTGAAAAAATTAAACAAAGCTGGGAAAAATTCCACATCATCGGTCCAAAGGGCAGAGTTTAAGAAATAACCATGACTCCACTTTTCATGTTAATACCACGAAAAATAAATGATATTCCTCCAAATCATCAACTCCATATCAGATCTACTGTTGTCCTAAAAATGGCAGCTCTGCCCATGCTTCAGGGATGAGATTTCCTATCTGGGTCAACCACTATAGACCGGGCATCAGAACATCAGGAAATGTGATGACTCAGGGAGTATAATTATATGTCTGCTGCCTGATATTTATAGGGCCGTAAAACAATAGGCTAGGAAGAAGCCTGGTTCTTCACACCCAACAGGGAAGTTATGGGCCACAGGGCGAGGACAAAATCATGGGCTAATCATGGACTAATCCCATGGACCCACCATGTGGATTCCCTCCCACCCTATCCCACCTCCAAATATTTTAGTTATACTCTGTCAATGCAGGGAGGCATATCCTGGTATCCTGTCAAAGCAAAGTTTCCAGCAGCTTCCCACTGCCCTTTGAAGGAAATCCAATACCCTGACCAGGATCCATAAGGCCTTTCATGACAGTGCCCTTGCCTAGCCACCAAACCTCACCTTGTGCTGCTGAGTCCCTTGCTGAAGCTGACTCTGCCACTCTGGGCTTCTTTTCCTTCCTTTTCCCATCTCAGAGCCCCCGAACATGCTGTTTCCTCCATCTGGACCTCCAGTACCACCTGTCTTCACAGCCTCAGGTTCACTTACTCCCCTCAAGGAGGCCTCCCACTTCGCTCATGCAGTCATTCAGGAAACATTTACTGAGAAGCTGCAGTGGGCCAGGCCTAGCAGTGAACAGCAAAGTCCTTGCGCTCATGGAGCTTACAATCAAGTCTGGTAAGACAGACAATAAGTAAATAACCCAGGAAATATTATGCATTCTCTACCAGATGGTACCGTACAGAAAAGTAAGCACAGTAAGGGAAAAGAGTATTACCCATCTAAAGACTTTCTCCAATATTCACTCTCTTAGTTTTTGTCTACTTCCTTCATAACACATACCATAATATATAACTTTTAATGTATGGACTTGTTTAGTTGTTGTTTTTAATCTGTAAACTCCATGACGGCAGGAACTATTGCTGCCGTATTTTCCGTGTATACCCAGGACTTGTGCCTAGCCTAAAGGTGTTTGATAAATTTAGAAAACAGGCAGGCGGGGAGAGAGGAAGAAAGATAGGAAGTGTTATGAACTATAGGGAAGAGCAAAGGAATCAGAGAACCAGGAAAAAGACAAGGTGAGTGGGAAGTTTGTCTCAGTGGACTTGACCTCAGGTGGACTTTGCTTTTTTCATGGCTGTATGTCTGTGTATGTGTAGGATCCCTGGTGGTGCAGTGGTTAAGAGCTACGGCTGCTAATTAAAAGGTTAGCAGTTTGAATCCACCAGCTGTTCCTTGGAAACTCTATAGGGCAGTTCTGCTCTGTCCTATAGGGTCACTATGAGTCGGAATCAACTTGACTTCAACGGGGTTTACAAGTGTCTCTGCATGTGTGTATTTTGACGGAAGGGTGGGACACGGGAGTGGAGGTTGCCCTAGGTTCATTTCCAGTACCAACTGCCACTGAGTCTATCCCCACTCACGGTGACCCCATGTGTGTCAAAGTAGAACTGTGCTCCATAGAGTTTTTAACAGTGATTTTCAGAAGTAGATCATCAGGCCTTTCTTCTTCTGATTGAACTTGAACCTTCAACCTTTCAGTTAGCAACTGCCTGTGGTAAGTGTTTGCACCATCCAGGGATTCCTGGGCCCATTTAAAAGGTCTGAAAAGAATATAGAGCAACCTTAGAGACTATTTCATTCCCCTAAAAGGAGGAAGCAGGTGCTCAGAATGATTAAGAGCTCTATTCAAGGCTGCACAGCCTGGTGGCATGAAAACTGGGAAAGGAGTGTGCACTCTGTAAGCTGGAACTGAGACACTGCCCTTGGAAGGGAGTGAGGACAGCAGCAAAGGCCAACCTGTGCCCTTGGTGTAGCTGTCTCTGGGAGGCACATGTTCTTTGAGAGTTTTTAGTGGTTGAAAAGGAAGTGACCTTGGTGACGGTGAGTGATATGAGCACTCACATAAATTGGCGGAGGCAGTATAAAGTGATAACTAACACTTTTGAAAGGCAATTAAGCAACATGGATTATGAACTTTAAATGCCCAGTGACCTTAAATTTTTATTTTGGGTATTCTAAGGAAATAATTCAAAATATGAAAAAGCCCAAAGTTATACAAAGATATTTATAGCAAAATTATTAATAAATTGTATCAGACAAAAACAATCTAAAATGTCTGAATGTCCAATAATAGAGGATAAGTACACCAGAGTTCATCCACTTGATGGAATAGTATGCAGTCATTAAAAAGAAAGTTTAGAGGACAGGAGCCAAGATGGTGGCTTAGTCAGATGCACCATACTGTCCCTCTACAGCGAAGACCTGAGAAACCAAGTGAAACAGATACAGATAACAATCCTGGAACCCTAAACATCAAAAAGGAAAGAAAGAATTGAATCAAACACGAGTTGGAAGGAAAAAGTGAATGAAAACAGCAAAAAAAGAGTGAAAAGGAGAGAACGGGCTCTGCCAGCTGTCCCAGCTCGACATGGCCATCTTGAGACAAAGCTAGTAGCAACCCCAGGTGAGGACCACAGGAAGGCAACTCTACAGCATTCCCATAAGAGACAGGGAACTGTACAAACACACCCAGAAAGAAGCAAGGTGAGCAGATCATGATCTAGATCTAAGGAAGGAAAACACAGAAGAGTGGGTGAGAATTCCGGGGATCCTGCTGTCCACAGAACAGGGAGGGAGCCAGGATACAGAGTCAGGTATACACACAAGCGGTAGTCCCCAACCTCTGGGGTGGAGGGCATGCACAAGGCCGTGGATCAGCAAAGCATTGGTGGGAGGTCCCCCACCCAAATGGACTCCAGTCACCACCCCCCCCTTCCTTCCACTTGGTTCCAACTGCTGGCTGTAGTAGATGGGAAGCTCCCAGGCACCTACGTCTGCTAGCTGAAGGGGCATACTTCCCTTCCCCCATACCCTTTTGATCAGAAGCAGTCCCATACCCCAGCCATCCCACCTGACCAGAGACCATAATATGAACCCCCTCCCCTCTCACCCAGCCCCATCCACCACCCGCTCCCCACCCCCAGGAAGAGCAAGTGGGTGGCAACCCACCACCAACCCCCGCCCCCCAACCTGGTGAGAGGCAGTGACCATGAAAGAACATACACACCCACATGCCACCCACTCCCCACTCTGGCAGTGACAGTGACCATACCCCCTGCTTGCCTGCCACACCCACCACACCTGACACTGACCACTTACTGGATCAGTGACAGACAGTGCCCAATGCCCACCTAGCCCACCCTTAGCTGTCCCATACGACCAGCAAATACTCGTGCTAACACTCCCAGCTTCTGACCCACCCACCTGGAAACAGATGGTGAACACTCCAGTGCTGCCAGACTAGCAACCAGAGTAGCAGATCCCACCCACCCACCCAGATATATTAAAAAAAAAAGAAAAAAAGATGGAGCAAACAAACACACAATCAATAAACAAATGTAATAACACCTTAATGCCTCAGAGACAAGACAATATCAAGTCACATAAAGAAGTAGGACAAGATGGCTCAAGCAAGTGACCAAAGTAAAGGGCCAGAAACCCTTCTAGAGGAAGAAATGGTAATGGAACTATCTGATAATGAATTCAAAAGAGTTAAACATAGGATTCTCCAAGAGATCAAGAAGGAGATCAAGGAAAACACAGACAAAACCAAGGAAAACAGGCAAAACTCTACAAGATTTCAGGACAACAATACAAGAACAAAATCACAAAATAGATAGACAACTAGAAACCACACAAAAACAGCAACTAGAAATCCAGAAGATTAACAATAAAATTTCAGAAATAATTCGGTGGAAGGATAACTCCACAAAAAGCCAAACCCATTGCCATCTACTTGATTCCAACTTATAGCGACCCTATAGGACAGAGTAGAACTACCTCATAGGGTTTCCAAGGCTATAATCTTTAAGGAAGCAAACTGCCACATCTTTCAAACCCCCAACCCTTCAGTTAGCAGCCAAGCATTTAACTGCTGTTCCACCAGGGCTCCAGTGGAAGGATATAGGAGTAGAATTAAATCAGTGAAAGATAGAATTGGCTAAATAGAGGATGAATCCTTTGATAATAATTTGTTTGAGGAATATTCAGAAAAAATAATGAAGAAAGCCTAAGAGTTTTGTGGGATACTACCAAGAGGAATAGTTTACATGTGACAGGAATTCCATAATAGGAGGAGACCAAAAAAAGGCAAAAAGAAATTTTTTGAAGATTTGATGGAAGAAAACTTCCCTAGTATCATGAAAGAGAAGATATCTACCCAAGAATTTCAACAAACCCCAAACAGGATACACCCTAAAAGGAAACTCACCAAGAAATATCATAATCAAACTTTCCAAAACCAAAACAAAGAATCTTGAGAGCAGATCGAGAAAAATGAACTGTCACCTACAAAGGGGAACCAATAACACTAAACTATGATTTCTCGACAGAAACAATGTTGGCAAGTAGGGAATGGGATGACATATATAAAACCCTAAAAGAAAAAAAATGCCAACTAAGAATTACATATCCAGCAAAAATGTCTCTTAAATACAATGGCAAAATTAAGACATTTCAAGATAAACAGAAATTAAGGAAATTTGTAAAAAACAGACCAACATTACGAGAAATATTAAAGGGAGTCCCTCAGACATTAGACAACAACCTGAGATTAAAATACATGACAACATCACCTAGATATCCATGGTCATGGATTGAACTGTGTCCCACCAAAGTATGTGTCAAGTTGGCTAGGTCATGATTCCCTTGTATGATTGTATGATTGTCTACAATTTTATCTTCTGATATGATTTCCCTATGTGTTGTAAATCCTATCACTATAATGTAATAAGACAGATTAGCGGCAGTTATACCTATGAGGTCTAAAAGATTAGGTAGTGTCTTAAGCCAATCTCTTTTGCGACATAAAAGAAAGAAGCGAGCAGAGAGACATGGGGACCTAATACCACCAGGAGCAGTGCACATCCTTTGGACCTGAGGTTCCTGGGCTGAGATGCTCCCAGACCAAGGGAAGACTGAGCATGAGGACCTCCCTCCAGAGCAGAGAGAGGAAGCCTTCCCCTGGACCCAGTGCCCTGAATTTGGACTTGTAGCCTACTAGACTGTGAAAGAATAAATTTCTCTTTGTTAAGCAGCATTAGGTAACTTAGACACCAACCAAGACAGAATTCTCAAAAATAAAATAAAGCAACAAGACCAAAAAGAGGGAACCAGAGACATCAATCTGTAAATGATGATAACTTTGAAATAAAAAGGGAAATAAATTGTATAGTTACAAAACTTCCATATGGAGAGGAAGTCAAGGCGATATCAATATAGAGCAGACTGTTTTAGACAGGAAGATAAAGGTAAGTTTCAGGGTAACCACAAAGAAAATTAATAAACCTACTCACCAAAAGAAAAAGAAAAAAACAGTAAAAGCAAAATCAATGAAAACAAAGCAAATGAAAAGAAATTCTACAAACAAAAACAATTTAGTACAGAAAAGTAAGTAGAACAAAAAAGTCAACACCAAAAAAATGACAGCAGTAAATTCATACCTATCAGTAATCACACTGAATATAACTGGGTTAAATGCATGAATAAAGAGACAGAGAGTTACAGAATGGATACAAAAACATGGCCCATCAATATATTTTCTACAAGAGACACACCTTAGACACAAAGATAGAAAGCTAAAAAGCAAAGGATGGATAAAGTATATCAAACAAACCATAACCAAGAAAGAGCACTAATGGCAATATTAATCTCTGATAAAATAGACTTTAAGGCAAAATCCAACATGAGAAACAAGGAAGGGAAATATATAATGACTAAAGGATCAATTCACCAAGAGGACAGAACCATAATAAATATTCACACACCCAGCAACAGAGCTCCAGAATACATAAAACAAACTCTAATAGTATTGAAAAGAGACTTTAAAACACCACTTTCAATGAAGAACAGAACAACTGGAAAGAAACTCAGCAAAGATACAGGAGATCTAAACATCACAATCAAGCAACTTGACCTAATACACATACACAAAACACTCCACCCAACAGCAGTACAGTAAACGTTTTTCTCCAAAGCACATGGATCATTCTCCAGAATAGACTGTATTTTAGGGCACAAAGCAAGCCTCAATAAATTCAAAAATATCAAAATAATACAAAGCATCTTCTCAGATCCCAATGCTATAAAAATAGAAATCAATAACAGGAAGAACAAGGGAAAAAAATCAAATACGTGGAAACTGAGTAACAGCCTGCTAAAAATCACTGGGCAATAGAAGAAAATGAAAATTAAAAATTCTTAGAATCAAATGAGAATGAAAATACAACATATCAAAACCTTTGGGACACAGCAAAAGCAGTGCTCTGAGGCCAACTGACAGCAATCAATGCACACATCAAAAAAGAGGGGGGCCAAAATCAAAACCTTAACTTTACAACTTGAACAACTAGAAAAAGAGAAGTAAAAGGATCAACAGCCACCAGAAGAAAGGAAATAGTAAAGATTAGAGCAGAAATAAATGATCAGAAACCAGAAAAACAATCGGAAGAATTAACAAGGCTAGAAGTTGATTTTTTAAAAGATCAGTAAAGTTGACAAACCACTGGCCAAATATACAAAAGAAAAGGAGAAGATGCAAATAATCCAAATAAGTAATGAGATAGGTGATGTTACAACAAAACCAACTGAAATAAAAAGGATCAAAGAGAATATTATGAAAAATTGTACTGCAACAAATTTGAAAACCTAGAAGAAATGGACAAATTTCTAGAAACACACTACCTATCCAAACTAAATAAACTTAAGTGGAAAATCTGAACAGACCCATAACAAAAGAAGATATTGAAATGGTCATTAAAAAAAAACTCCCACAAAAAAAAAAGGCCTGGCCCAGATGGCTTCACTGGATAATTCTACCAAACATTCAGAGAAGTGTTGACACCAATACTATTCAAACTATTTCATAACATAGAAAAGGAAGGAGTATTCCCGAATTCATTCTATAAAGCCAGCATAACCCTGATACTCAAACTAGGCAAAGACACAACTAAAAAAGAAAACTATATACCAACATCCTTCATGAATATAGATACAAAAACCCTCAACAAAATTCTAGCCAATAGAATTCAACAGCATATCCAGAAAAAAAAACAAAAATAAAAATACATCATGGCCAAGTGGGATTTATAGAAGTTAATGCAAGGATGGTTGAACATTAGAAAATCACTCAACATCATCCTCTACATAAATAAAACAAAGAACAAGAATCACATGATCATTTCAATCAATGCAGAAACGGCATTTGATAAAGTCCAACACCCATTCTTGATAAAAAGTCTTAGCAAAATAAGAAGAGAAGGCAAATTCCTCAACATAATTAAGGGCATATTTACCAACAGCCAACATTATTCTCAATGGAGAGAGACTGAAAGCATTCCCCTTTAGAACGGAAACTAGATAAGGACGCCCTTTATCATCACTTTTATTCAATATTTTACTGGAAGTCCTAGCTAGAGCATTAAGACAAGAAAGGAAAATAAAAGGAATACAAACTGGTAAGAAAGAAGTAAAACTATCTCTATTTGCAGATGATATGATCATATACATAGAAAATCCCAGCGACTCCACAAGAAAGCTACTGGAACTAATAGAAAAATTTAGCAAAGTGGCAGGGTACAAGATCAACATACAAAAATCAGTTGGATTCCTCTACACCAACAAAGAGAATTCAAAAAGAAATTAGGAAAATACCATTTACAATAGCCCTCAAAAAGATAAAATACTTGGGAATAAATCTAACTAGAGACGTAAAAGACTTACACAAAGAAGGCTACAAAACCCTACAAAAAGAACCCAAAGAAACCTACACAAACGGAAAAACATAACATGCTTGTGGATAGGAAGATTTAGCATTGTAAACGTGTCAACACTACTCAAAGTGATCTACAAATACAATGCTATCCCCATTCAAATTCCGACAATATTCTTTAATGAGATGGAAAAACTGATCACCAAATTTGTGTGGAAAAGAAAGAGGCCCCGGGTTAGTAAAGCATTATTGAAGAAGAACAACAACATAGGAGGCCTCACACTACATGATCTCAGAACCTACTATACAGCTACAGCACTCAAAACAGTCTGGTACTAGTACAATGACAGACACATAGATGAATGGAACAGAGTTGAGAACCCAGAAGTAAATCCATCTGCCTATTGACAGCTGATCTTCAACAAAGTGTTGAATTTCATTTAATGGGGAAGAGAAAGTCTCTTTAACAAATGGTGGTGGCAAAACTGGATATCCATTTGAGAAGAATGAAACAAGATCCATACTTCACATCGTATATAAAAACTAACTCAAAATGGATCAAAGTCCTAAATGTAACCTAAAACTATAAAGATCATGAAAGAAAAAATAGGGACAATGATAGGGGCCTAATATATGGTATAAACAGAATACCAAACATAACTAAAAATGTACAAACAGCAGAAGAAAAAATAGATAACTGGGATCTCCTAAAAATCACACATTTATGTCCATCAAAAATCTTCATGAAAAGAATAAAAGGAAAATCTACGGACTGGAAAAAAATGTTTTAGCTACAACATATGCAACAAGGGTCTAACCTCTAAAACTTATAGAGAACTTCAACACCTCAGCAACAAAAAGACAAACAACCCAATTAAAAAATGGGCAGAGGACATGAACAGACACTTCACCAAAAAAGACATTCAGGTGGCTAACAAACACTTGAAGAGATGCTGGCAATTATTAGCCATACCAAACCAAAACCAAACCCACTGTCAAGTCAATTCCGACTTATAGTGACCCTATAGGACAGAGTAGAACTGCCCTATAGAGTTTCCAAGGTGCACCTAGTGGATCTGAACTGCCAACTTTTTGATTAGCAGCCTTAGCTCTTAACCACTGCACCACCAGGGTTTCCCATTAGCCGTTAAAAAAAAGAGATGCAAATCAAAACTACAACGTCACCCCAGCAATAAAGGCACTGATTTAAAAAAAAAAAAAATGCTGGTGAGGTTGTAGGAAAATTGGAACTCTTATACACTGCCGGTGGAAAATGGTATGAAGCTTCCTTAAAAAACTAGAAATAGAAATACCGTATTATCTAGCAACCTCATTCTTAGGTATACATCCTAAAGAAATAAGAGCAATGACAGGAATAGACATATGCACACCCATGGTCACTGCAGCATTATTCACAACAACAAAAAAGATGGAAATAAGTGCTCATCAGCAGACAAATGGATAAACGGTGGTAACACACCCAATGGAATACTACAAAACAATAGAGAATAATGATGAATCCACAAAACATCTCACAATATGGATGAATCCAGAGGACATTATGCTGAGTGAAATAAGTCAATCACAAAAGGACAAATATTGTATGAGGCCGCTACTATAGTCAAGAAAAGGTTTACACAAAGAAAGAAACACTTTTTTGATGGTTACCAGGAATGGAAGGGGGAGGTAGGAAAAATCACTAACTAGAAAGTAGACATGTGTTAACTTTGCTGAAAGGAAAGGCAGTACACAATAGTGGGGAAGTCAGCACAACATGTCCAAGGCAAGGTGAACACTGAGAGGTATGCAAGAATAAAAGACAACAACGGTAAATACTATAATATATATAATCTTGTAACAACAGTAATAACAAACAATAGTTTATGAGTAGATACATAGGTAGATATGTATGCTGAATAGGTGTGGGAAGACATATGGGAGTACACCCACTTGCATATATAGGTTTGCCTATGGATATTTCTACATGTATGTGCTGTGTGTATATACATATATATATATATATATATATACACACATGTACATATAATAGAGCACACAGGGTGCACAGTCATGGAAACATTCTAGACATAACCAAACACCTTACCAGACTGAGTTACTGGGCTTGAAGTTAAGAACATAGTCTCAGGGAATATCTATGTCAGTTGGCATAACATAGTTCATAAAGATGAAGTTCTACATACTATTATAGGGTCGCTATAAGGAAAATTTTTTTTTTTTATATAAGGAAACCATGGTGGCATAGTGGTTAAGTGCTACGGCTGCTAACCAAGGGTCAGCAGTTCGAATCTGCCAGGTGCTTCTCGGAAACTCTATGGGGCAGTTCTACTCTGTCCTATAGGGTCGCTATGAGTTGGAATCGACTCAACGGCACTGGGTTTGGTTTGGTTTGGTTTATGAGTCAGAGACTCAACAGCAATAGTTATGGTGAGTATTTCTGGGGTCTTAAAAGCTTGTGAGCGGTCATCTAAGTTACAGCTATTGGTTTCTTTTCATCTGGAGCAAAGGAGATTGAAGAAAACAAAAGATTCAAGGAAACCATTAGTCAAAGGACTAATGGACCACAGGAACCACAGCCTCCACTAGCTTGAGACCAGAAGAACTAGATGGTGCCCAGCTACCACTACCAACAGCTCTGACCAGGATCACAGTAAAAGGTCCCAGTTAGAGTGGAAAAAAAATGTAGAAGAAAATTCAAATTCATAAAAAAGATCAGATTTACTGGTCCAAAAGAAACTACAGGAACCCCTGAGACTACAGCCCTTAGACACCCTTCTAAATTGGAGCTGAAGCCATTCCAGAAGACCACCTTTCAGCCAAATAATAGATAGGTCTATAAAATAAACAATAACACCCATAACGAAAGTACTGCTGACAACAATCATCTATATGGACCAAAAAGACAACATTTGCCCCAAAGCAAAGATGAGAAGCCAGGAAGGGGCAGGAAAACTGGACGAATGGAAATGGGGAAGTCAGGGTGGTAATGGGCAGAATGCTGACATATTGTGGCAATTGCAACCAATGTCATGGAAGAATTTGTATATTTTTTTATTAAATGGGAAACTAATTTGCTCTGTAAACCTTCACCTAAAGCACAATAAAAAAAAAAAATGAAGTTTATGATGGTGACGGTTGAACAACATGATGAAAGCGATATCACTGAATTATATATGTAAAAAATGTTGAAATGTTAAATGTTTTATTACATATATATTTACCACAATAAAAAAATTTTAAACACTAAAAAAAATGATGTTTATGAAGACTGGAAAAACTAAAAAGAGTTCATATAATGTTAAGTAAAAAAAAAAAAAGAGTAAAATTTTTATATATGATATAAAAAGGAAAAACAACAATGTGATTAAACTAAAGGTTGGGGGAAATGTTTATGAAATGTAGACAATGGTTCCATTTAAATTTACTCTGACAGATATTTATTGACTAAACCAGGCACTGGTCTATGGACCGAGGATAGAGAAGTAACTTCACAGAGAAACGGTAAAATACTGCAGGATGAGCTACATGGTGGGAGAAACCGACGGTTTTCTGAAGCACACAAGAGACATTCCAAACTCAGATTTGATAGGGAAAAGAGAAATGAAAATTGTCATCAGGGAAACTTTTTTTTAGGGGAACACCAACCAGTGGCTTTGAGTCCAGTCCAACTGATGGTAACATGTCTGTCAAAGTAGAACTGTGCTCAGCAGGGTTTTCAATGGCTAATTTTTCAGAAAAGAAACCCTGGTGGCGTAGTGGCTAAGTGCTACAGCTGCTAACCAAAGGGTTGGCAGTTCGAATCCGCCAGGCGCTCCTTGGAAACGCTATGGGGCAGTCCTACTCTGTCCTACAGGGTCGCTATGAGTCGGAATTGACTCGATGGCACTGGGCTTGGGTTTAGTTTGTTTGCCAGGTCTTTCTTCCAAAAGGCCTCTGTGTAAACTCGATCCTCTAACGTTTTGCTTTTCAGCTGAGCGTTTTAACCATTTACACCACCCAGGGATTCCTTTTGGGGAAGGGGGCAGTAGTATCTAAATTCTGTCTCAGAGAGAGAAAAGATTCAAAGAACAATGAACACCGAGAAAGAAACAGAGTGAAAGAGAAAAAAGAATAGGAGCAAGAAAGGCAGAGTGGGTGCCAACCAGGGGGAACAGCTTGTGAAAAAGACCAATGGCAGCAAAAGGTGCAGCTTGTTTGAAGATTTGAAGGAAATTCCATTTGGCACAAGCGTAATATGTTAGGGGTTCAGAGGAGTCGGAAACTGAAGAGACAAGCAGAGCTGACCTGTTGAGTAGTTTGGACGCTAAGGGCAACTGGAAGTCTTTGAAGTATTTTAAGATCTCTTTTTTCGAAAGACCTCTCCCCAGCCCTGTAACTAGATAAGAGAACAGTAAGGGGACAAGTTTAAAAGCTGTTTCACAATCCAGGGGAAAGAAATGAACGCATTTTGTGTTTGGGTAAAGGAATTATCGGTAATTTTTCTATTGTTATATTTTTCTAGATTTTTCTATATTTAATGAACATGTGTTGTTTTCATAATGGGGGAAATATAACATGTTTTAAGGAAAAATTTTGACAGTCCCTGTAAGCCTTTGGGTGGATTTGAACTGCCACCTCTCTGGTTAGCAGTTGAACTCTTAACCACTACACCACCAGGGCTTCCAAGCCTTTGGGACTGTCTGCTAATCCAGGGCCTCTGTGTTACTACAAGAATCCACACCCACGTATTGACCCATAATGCCCCAGGCATCCACCCTCAGTCTCTACACTGAAAGGATGTAATTTTCCGTAGGCCAGGGATCCAGCATAGACTTTGCAGAAGTATCAGGGCCTGATAAAGGAAATAGATAGCTTCCATCTCATACATAAAACCCAGGCGTTCATTCATTCATCCACAAATATTGACTACCTACTATGTGCCGGCCACTGTTCTAGACACCGAGGATACAAAAATGAACAAAATGACAATGTCCCGGATATACATTCTAGGGGCCAAGACAGGCGAGCTATCAATAAAAATCCAGCTTACTGTGCTCCTCCATTTGATGGGAAGGAGCCACATGCCATATTGCTACTTATTGACGAGCGTGGTTTAGGAAACTTTGAGAAATAATTGCAGGTTGGCTGATTCATACCCATACTAAAGGTAACACCTATGTGCTCCATAGTGTTTGTGACTGGTTTGTGACTGTTCCTAGAACTGTGCTTTCAATATCATTTTCATAGGTATGTATATACATTTACAGATGAAACTCAAATTTCTCCAACCCGCCCCGGCCAGAGGGTGCAAATGTGATTATGGTAACAGTAACTACTCACATTTCATAAAGTGGTCCCATGTCCCTTATAAGGAGAGACCTCAGCAATCTTTTCTCCCGCATTTATATTTGGGAGCATCCAATGGTATCTCAGGTATGTTCACAAACAGGTCTCTTGCCTCATCAGTGATGTTTGCTACACAAACAACCACCTGGAGTTCTGCCTTACCCAGTCCTCCATAAAAATTCTGCTTCCCTGCCCAGAATACAATTTACAGAGATCTGAAAACTGCCCCAGTTCAGGTGGCAAGCTCCTTTTCCAAAAGAAGTATGTCCCTTTCCCCTCACGCTATGGGAAGACCCAAGCTGAGCCAATTCAGGGCTCTGTAGGCACTAGCTCTAGAAGTTATTAACAATGTCTAGCCGCGCTCTGAATAGCATCTTCTCACCTGGACCCTGAGGCGATACTGCTTGTGGCCCTTTGTCTTGAATAGTTCCTTGTTAAAAACAGCCCCTTCTGGTTCTGTCTGTAGCTCCCTCTCCACTGAGCCCAAACCTGGTCCATTGGCTAGTCTGGGAAAGTCCCATGGAGGCCTCCCCCACAGCTTCTTCTCAGCTACAAGTCCTCGAAGCAAAACCCCCCTTGGGCCAAGCAATTCAGCTAGCGGGCCTCTGGGGTCACCAGATAGGCGAAGGCATGGTTAAATCTCAATTTAGGGCAGGTGGGTGGTGAAAAACCAATTCAGAAAGATCAGGCATGGTTTAGGAGGATCTCAGGGAAAAGCCCATCCCACACCAACAAGAAGGGCAGAACTAACAGAGAGAAGCACAGGCACTAATCAGCGTTATGCCACTTAGGACTCCATAGGTCAGGATCCAGATGTACCACCCCAAATGAGATACTTACCCGCCTTCCTGCTCCACTTGCTGCTGGGCTCACTACAACTCACACATAGCCCTCTACTTTAGAAACCCTGCTATGAGGAAAGACTGCCTCAGGTAGGCAATAAGGGAAGACAGAAGAGATAATGCCATTCCGGAGTTGTAATCCAAGTATTCCTTGATTTCAAGTTTTACCCTGTAGAGGCATGTTCAGAGCTCTGTCACAGAACAGCTTTGGGCCCCTTCTCAGCACTAGAAGGTCAGGTCAGGAACCTGCCATCAGTTTCAGTGCCGCTGATTGAAGTTATTTATTTATACAAATAGACCCAAATGCCTTCCCAACAAGCTAGAAATGCTAAAGGGAGCACGCAGAGATGAAAACACCCATCTCTGAGGCCACCCCAAATGCTGCTTCCTTCATGGAGCGCATCTGAAGCTCCCACCCCAGATCCAAGCTCCTTATAATCTTCTCCTCTTTCCTATAAGGTTCTACAAAACTTGGTTTTTGCTTCCTTTAAGACAGTTAAGAAGCATTGGTGGTTCAATAGTAAAATTCTTGCCTCCCAGACAGGAGAGCCAGGTTCAACTCCTGGCCAATGCACCTCACAAGCAGCCACCACCCATCTGTCAGTTTGTCATACTATGGTGGCTTACATGTCGCTATGATGCTGCAAGCTATTCTACTGGTATACCAAATAATGCAGAACCACCCATGGTGAATAGGCTTCAGTGGAATGTAAAGACTAAGACAGGCTAGGAAGAAAGACCTGACAATCTGCTTCCCAAAATCAGTCAATGAAAACCTTATGGATCACAATGGAACACTGTCCATGATAGCACAGGACTGGGCAGCGTGTCATTCCAACGTGCATGAGGTTGCCATGAGTCAGAGCCAAATGGACAGTTAACTAACAACAACAGGACAGTTTTACTCCCTTCACTCTGTGACGTCACAATTTGTACGCCTATTTCCTCCACTCTGAATGCAGGCACTAGAACTTTGCCACAGCAGACCCAGCAGCCCCATGAAAATTCCGTCTCCTACAACAGACACTTAGTTTGCAATTGCTGAGCCAAGTAGGTTCCCAGGAGTCTACTGATAAAGGTCTCTTTCCTTTGGCCCTAATTTTGTAGGCCCAAGTAACAGAGAATTCTCATTCAGGCTCTATATTCCTTAGGCATAAAGCCACAGAGGCTGGGATTTCTTGGCTCAGCATAAGGGCTCCTGGTCCTTCTGTGGCTCCAGTAAAAGTGATTGAGGATTTTTTTGGCACTGTCTTGTCTTAAAGTCTCTGTTGGCCTGTATTATGGTAATTGTCAGGATGTTTTTCAAAAAGGGATAATGGCCTACCCGAGGCTGGTACCCAGCCAGCCCAAACCTCTGTAACATAAAGGTCTGAGTCTGTTCTGATGATCACACCTCCCTCTGGTTTAGGTTCTCTGAACTCCTCTTGCATTCTCCTCTGGCCTGTGAACACCCTGTTCCCTTTTTCCTCAGGGAGACTCCTATTCATCCTTCAAGACCCAGCTTAACTGTCACCCCTGTGTAGAATCCCTCTGGCCCTTCCTCAATGCAGACTGATTGCTCTTTCCTCTATGTATACCCTCATATAGCATTTACTGTGGACTGAAATTTTTGGGTTTTGTTTCCATCTCCCCCACTTATGCAAGCATGTATTTGACTCACCTTGGCAGATCCAGCAAAGCCTGGCAGAACGAACAGGGGTTTAGCAAACGTTTCTTGAAGGAATGAATGGAAATGGCCCTGGTGAATGTTTTTTCAAGAAAGAAAGCAAAGAGATTCCTCAAAGCATACAAAATTAAAGCTCTTATGAATTTACTATATTCAGTCTCATGTTCTGTTTTTTTAATTTAAAAATAATAATGGCTAAGATCGATTGAGCACTTGCTAGGTACTGAGTGTTTAAAATACACAACTGCCTGAGGCAGAGATTATTATTATTACCTCATTTTACTGTTGAATACATTGAAACTTAGAAAGGTTAAGAACTGTGCCCAGTCTTAAAAGCGTGTGAAGGGCCATCTAGGATACTCCACTGGTCTCAACCCTTCGGGAGCAAGGAAGAATGAAGAAACCTAAGAACACAAGGGAAAGATTAGTCCAAAGGACTAATGGACCACATCTATCACGGCCTCCACTAGACAGTCCAGTACAACTAGATGGTACCCAGCTACTGCCACTGACTGCTCTGACAGGGATCACAATAGAGGGTCTCAGACAGAGCTGGAGAAAAATATAGAACAAAATTCTAACTCAAAGAGAAAGACCAGGCTTGCTGGCCTGACAGAGACTGGAGAAACCCTAAGGTTCACCCTTCAGCCATGGAACAAAACAAGACTAAAGGGTGCACGAGCCCTGGGGCAGGGACTGGAAGGCAGGACGGAACAGGAAAGCTGGCAACAGGGAACCCAGGTTGAGAAGGGAGACTGCTGACGTGTTGGGGGGTTGTTAACCAATGTCATACAACAATGTGTGTACTGTTTGATGAGAAGCTAGTTTGTTCTGTGAACCTTCATCTAAAGTTCAATTAATTGAAAAAGAAAAAAAAACCAAAAAAGAACTCTGCCGAGATATGTGTAGTTAATAAGTGAGAGTCTGTTTGGTTTGAAAGCCTGCTGACTCCACTACCATGCTTTCCAGGCAACATTCCTACCTAACGTGAATTTACAGTACGTGCCTTTTCCTACGTCACTAAACTGTTTCTGACTTCTTTATTATATAAAGAAGTTCCTACACGTGGCTGCAGCACCCTACTACTCAAAGTGGGGTGTGCTGGCCAGCAGCACTGGCCTCCCCTGGGAGCTTGTCAGAAATGCAGACTCTCAGGTTTCCCCGCAGATTTTCTCAATCAGGGTCTGCATCCTAACAAGATCTGAGATGATTCGTATGTCCATTAAAGTACGCGAAGCACCAGTTTAGATCAGGGGTGGGAAAATGATGAACCATGGACCAAATCTGCCCACCACTTGTTTTTGTATGGCCCGTGAGCTAAGAATAGTTTTTACATTTTTAAATGATTGGAAAAAACCAGAAAAAGAATATTTTGTGGCATGTGAATATTACATGAAACTCACTTTTCAATGTCCAAAATCAAGGTTTTATTGGAACATTCATTTACATATTGCTTATGGTTGCTTTTGTACTACAAATGGCAAAGTGGAGTAGTTGCAGCAGTCTAAAATATTTCAAGTTTAGAGATCTCCACCTCTTCCCAGCCCTAGCCCTCACTCCCACCCCTGGCTCTCTGGTTCATAAAGTGAGTAAAGAGCGGTCATCACTTGGGAGGACCACAGGGAAAGGAGCTTCCCCAGGGAGAGCCAGCGTTCAGGAAGGAATTTATTATGGAGTGAAGTTCCAGCAGGCCAACGGAAAGGGGGGGGGTGGGTGTGGTAGGTCAGGCAGGGGGGAGCAGTAGAGATGAGCAGGGAGAGGAAGCACAGAGCCATACAAACATGAGCGTGGAGGAGGGTACAGATGACTTGGGGAGGAACTGCCTCAAAGGTGCCTAGGGAAGGATGGCCAAGGACAACAAGCATGAAAAGGCCTGTGAAGTTGCCGCATGAGCACAGCTGCAATTGTTTCGGGACTGCTGCAAGTTGATGAAGGTCAGGCGGTCTCAGAGTTGTTGAAATTGGCAGACTTTTCCTAAGGTTTTCAAACTGAGGGTGAAAGGTAATCTCATCCCTGAGAAGAAATCCCAAACTTGATGTGTGTTGGTTTTTTATCCTGTTGTTAGCTGTCAAGCTGACCCCTGACTCCTGTCAAGCCCATGCACAATGGAACAGAAATACTGCCTGGTCCTGTGCCATCCCCATGATCAGTCTCGGATCAGACTGCTGTGATACATAAGGTTTTCACTGGTTGATTTTCAGAGGTAGATTTCCAGGCCTTTCTTCCTAGTCCATTTAAGTCTGGAAACTCTGCTGAACCCTGTTCAGCATCATAGCAACACGCAAGCCTCCAGTGACTGAGGGTAGTGGCTGTACCTGAGGTGCATTGGTCAGGAATCGAATCTACCTCTCCTGCATGAGGAGTGAGAATTCTACCACTGAACCACCAGTGACTCATAAACTTGATGCATATAGGGATGAAATTCACTAGTTCTCTGGACCTTTATCTGAAGATGGACGCCTCAGCTGCCTGTGTGGGGCCCTTATTACATACACAGACTCCCAGCCCTACCCTGAGAGATCTTGATTCAGTAGGAATCTGTATTTTAACAAGCTTCCCAGATAATTCTGATGCTTTGAGAAATACTACCTTAGTGAGTGAGAGATCTCGATCCTCTGGAAGGTGTCAGCTGCAGCTTGCTGCAAGGTATTCCTCTCCTTGGCTATATTATGATTTGGATCTCACTCAGTGGCAACCTCTGGCTTAGAGCCCTTAGTCCTGGTCCTGCATTCCCCCTCCATTCTCTCTTAGCCAACGCTTTGCCTAAAAAACAATCATTTATATGGGTGGGAGGTTGTTTTTTTGGTCTCTGGTGGCTGTGTGGAACTGCAGGAAGAGGCAAGGACATTCGAGAGGAATCCATGGGCTGTCTCTGCTAATACAGAGTCCCTGGGTGATGAAACTGGTTAAGTGCTCAACTACTAGCCAAAAGGTTGGCAGTTCAAACCCACCCAGAAGCACCTCGTGATCTGCTTCCATAAGGTCACAGCCTTAAAAACCCTAGGGAGCAGTTCTACTCTGCATACATGGGGTCGCCATGAGTCAGGATCAATTCAACGGCAACTGGTTTTGTTTTTTGTTTAGACAGGGGTTCCATGCCAAGTGAATTATTATACCCACCGCCAGGGAATCTCTGCTGCCAGGGTAGACATGCAGTGGCCGCTTATTTTGCACAGGTTACCAAAACAAAAATATCAGGTATTGTGAATATAAGGCATTGTCTGATGCAACAATAATTCAGTTCCCTAAAATGACAGGCAAAGCAATGAAGGATGAAAATTAGTGCCTGTTTCAATCTGCTTTGGAGCTGCCATCGAAAAGCAGTTGTCTGCTTTTTCTGTTTGTTTCAGGAAACCATTCTGGAGGCAGCCACATTTGAGGCCCAGCATGAAACATCTGTCCTGTTTTGGCTTCTCATTGAGATGCTGGTTCTCTTTTTGCATGAATTACCTTGCTGCCTTGAGACAAAAAACATTCTCAGGCTCTTTAAGCTGTTACGCAGGGCTGCTATTATGAACTTGCTGCGCACAGACTCTCCAGCCCACCCAGGAATATAGGTCTGACCCGTAAGGATAGTAAATCAGGGAGTCAGATCCAAGAAAGGCTGACACTCCCTACCCAGTTATTTTTAAACCCCCGAGGCTGCTTCTGCATATGATATCACTTATATAACTTCTCTTTGCAAGGACCCTCTGCTGACCTAGCCCAGCCTCCATACCCACCCCTCCCCATGTCATCGGCACAATGTCACCTGTGCTGCTCTGCCCTACTGCTCATTCACCAGCAGATTAAGGATCTGGACTTTGGAATAAATAAATGCACAAATATGAACTTGGCTTTGGTGTAACCAGCTTTCAGGAATTAAGCCAAAAAAACCAAACCCATTGCCATCGAGTCAATTCTGACTCACAGCCACCCTATACTGGAGTAGGCTGCGTCCTAATCCAATCTGAGCGGTGTCCTTACAAAAGAGAAGAGACACAGAAATAGAGACACACAAAAGGAAGATGGCCATGTGAAGATGAGGCAGAGATCGCAGCTGAAAGCCAAAGAATGCCTGGGGCTACCAGAAGCTGGGAGAAACAAGAAAGGATCTTCCCCTGGGGCCTCTGGAGAGAGCACAGGCCTGCTGACACCTTGAATTCAGACTTCTAAGCTCTAGAACAAGGAGCCATGGTGGCATAAACCAAAAAGCTGGCAGTTCAAACTCTCCCAGTGACTCTGCAGGAGAAAGATTTGGCTATCTGCTTCTGTAAAGATTACAGAAAACCAAACCCAACCCATTGCCATCTACCCATTGCTGTCGAGTCATTTTGGACTCATAGCCACCCTACAGGACAGAGTAGAGCTGCCCCGTAGAGTTTCCAAGGAGCGCCTGGTGGATTCGAACAGCTGACCTTATGCTTAGCAGCCCTAGCATTGCCATCTAGTCAATTCCAATTCATAGCGACCCTGTAGGACAGAGTAGAACTGCCCCACAGGGTTTACAAGGAGCAGCTGGTGGATTTAAACTGCTTACCTTTTGGTTAGCACCCGAGCTCTTAACCACTGCACTACCACAGCCTAGAAAATCCTATGGGGCAGTGCTACTCTGTCACGTGGGGTCACTATGAGTCCAAGGCAACTAACAACAACAACAGCCTCCAGAACAGTGAGGAGTTACATTTCTATTTTTATAAGCCACCCACTGTGGTACTTTGTTACAGCTGCCCTAGAGAACTAATACAGTCCAAAAATAGGATATGTCCATGGGGTATTGGGCATGAATGTAAGATCACTGATGGCAGGAACTCTATCTTTTCACCATTCTATCCTCAGTGCCTAGAATAGGGCTGGGCACATAAAAGGCATTCAATAAATATTTGTTGAACAAAAGAATAAATTGAGATAGGAATACCAATCTAGAACAATTCTTCTACTTTCTATATAGTGAATTTATAAATGAGCTTAAAATGAAGGCCATGTATTAAAACCTTTAAATTCTAACAATAATTAGTAACCATCAACCCTTTTAAAAATAGGAACAAAAAACTAATGGAATTTTCCTTCAAAGAATTTGACCTATTAAACATTACATTAAAAATTCATCTATTTTTAAAAAGCTGCAAATGTCAGTGAAAGAACAAAGCTGTCAAATGCTAGGAGAATTTTATTAAGCAAAGAGCCTCAGATACAGATGAGAGTTTGATGAAACTGGGGACTCAGCCCAGCTTTACCTGCTGGTGAGGTGGTGTGGTCTGTGTGAAGTGATTTGAGGGGACCAGAAAACTTCACACGCCAAATGATCTCCTCTATTTTGAAACCCCAGCATTATGCACACATTGCTCTGGGTTAAACATGTTTCTTTTTAGAAGTTGGTTGGGGATTAGCCAATAGCAAGAACCTTTGTAAGACAGATCAGGGTTCAGTTCCCAGCATGGCTACTTACCAGCTTTGTGATTTTGTGTAAGTTGTTTGACGTATCTAAGCCTATTTCCTCATCTTTATTGAAAAATAAAATGGAGATAATAATACCCCCTTTCACAGAGTGATTTAGAAGATTAAAAGAGATAATGCATGTAAGGTACATAAAAACCAAACCCATTGCCATCTAGTTGATTCTGATTCACAGCAGCCGTACAGAACAGAGTAGAATTGCCCCACAGGTTTTCCAAGGAGCACATGGTGAAATCGAACTGCCGACCATTTGGTTAGCAGCTGTAGCACTTAGCCACTACACCACTAGGGTTTCCGTGATACATAGTAAGGCCTAAATAAATAATAGTTATTGTTGTTGCTATTGTTATCATTTTTTATTGTTAATGAAATGCCAGAAGAGCAGGAAAACAGCAGTATGGAGCCCTGAATTAAAAACTCTTCCTCTTCGACATTTCTACTAGCCTAATACTATTGTCAATAAAACTTTTATACAGCTAAATTAGCATCGACTTCAATGAGAAGTTGTGATGTCAGTACTACAGTGAATGTGAATATCATGGCCAAGCTAAGAAAGGAATAGAGTGGCTAGTCAGTACTTTTTTTTTTTTTTTTTTTAAATCTCTCCATACCAAGTGTTTCAGGTAGGGATACTTCGGGCTGCAAATAACAGAACATCCAACTAACAGTAGCATAAGCAAGTAGGGTGTTCCAATTTTCTACTGCTATATAACAACTTATGCTAAAATTTAGTGGCTTAAAATAGCATTTATTTTGCTCAAGAGTGTACAATTTGGGCAGAGTTTGGTGCTCCACTTGGCATCAGTTTGGGTGGCTCAAAGGCTGGGGGCTGGAGTCATCTGAAGGCTCAGTCACTCACATATTTGGTGGTTCATGCTGGGAGGGCTCAGACAGCTAGGGGATGGCATATCTGGGGCTCCTAGGACATCTCTCTCTACCTCTGTGTGGTTTCTCCACATGGTTTTTCCAGCATGGTGGCTTCAGGGCAGCCCGACTTCTTACATGGCAGCTTGAGAGACCTGAGAGACCAAGGCACATGACCTAAGAGATACAGAAAAACAAACAAACCCAATCCCGTTGCCTTTGTGTTGATTCCAACTCATGGCAACCCCATGCGTTACAGAGTAGAACTGCCCCATAGGCTTTTCTCAGCTGTAATCTGTACAGGGGCAGACTACCAGTCCTTTCTTCCAAAGTGCTGCTGGGTGGGTTTAAACATCCAACTGTTAGGTTAGTTTTCACCACACAGGGACAGAAACTGTTGTTACCTTTTACGACCTAGCCTTGGGAGTCATGCAGCATCAGTTCTACCGCATTCTATTTGTTGTAAGTGAGTTACTAAGGCTGGCCCATATTTAAGGAAAGCGGTATTAGACTACACCTTTAGATGCAAGGTGTGTCAAAGAATTTTAGACATGTTTTAAAACCACTATATTAAAAAAAAAAAAAAACCAAACCCACTGCCATCGAGTCGATTCCAACTCACAGCGACCCCACAGGACAGAGTAGAACTGCTCCATAGAGTTTCCAAGGAGCGCCTGGCGGATTCCAACTGCCGGCCTTTTGGTTAGCAGCTGTAGCACTTAACCACTGTGCCACCAGGGTTTCCAACCACCACATACAGATGTATTTTTCATATTTAAAAGAGCTCTTGAGGGAAGTGGTTCTCTATGATGTATGGCTCCATGATGTAATAAAAACGAAGGTTTCTTCTACAATTCTGCTTTAGTAGTTTGGGTTATTGTCTCAAATGCTCAAGATGACTGCTATGGGTCCAGACATTACAACCATGTTCAAGACTGAAAGAAGTGGAAGGAGTAGTGCCCTTTTATCGAAAAATAAAAATTCCTTCCCCAAGCCCTCTTCAGCAGAATTCTACATGTGCCCCATTGACCAGAACTCTGTCACATGGCCACCCTTGGCTTCAGAGGAGGCTGGAACAGTGAATAATTAGCTTCCTCATTTTCTATTATAGAGAAATAAAAAGGTGAAGAGAGCTAGAAATGGGTGTCGGGTCAGCCAACCCATGTGTCCGCCATAAGAAGCCTCCAAATCATAAACTCATGAGTAGGAGGAGCTTCAAAGAGCTTTTCTCCTCCCTCAGTCCTTGCCTGTCATTTTGCAAAAAGGTTAACAATGACCCAGATATGGTTAGCGGGAGAAAAACACATCAACTAATGAATGCACTCATTTACAACTTCCTATTTGCAAATAGGATCCAAAGTTGGATATTGAATTAAATGAACTGTTTATGCAGTTTAAACAGGAAGCAGGGTTGGGACACCACAGACACGTTTGCCAACAAGATAGGGAGAACAAAGAAGAGGGGATACCACTGATTTCTGATAAAATGTTAAAGCTACCTTGAAGGTTACCTTGGGCGCAGAGGCCCACGGCCTAATAATAATCTTAGGGCAGGGCAGAAAGGAACAACTAACTTGTAAATCTAACCCAAATTTTAGATCTTACTTTTATAGAACATTCCTACCTTTAGACCTCTGTTGTTCACTGGCAAATGACAATTAAAAATATTCTGAGTTGATCAATTTTATTTAACCCATCTACAAAGCTTATTCAAATTTAACCTTTAAAGTTTTATAACATTTGTTTTTGTTGTTGTTAGGTGCTGTCAAGTTGGTTCCGATTCATAGGGACCTCACATATGACAGAATGAAACACTGCCCAGTCCTGCACCATCTTCACGATCATTGCTATGTTTGAGAGCCCATTGTTGCAGCCACTGTGTCAATCCACCTTGTGGAGGGTCTTCCTCTTTTTCGCTGCTACTCTCCTTTACCAAGCATGATGTCCTTCTCCAGGGACTAGTCCCTCCTGATAACCTCTGCAGTTTGTCGCACTGTGGTAGCTTGCATGTTGCTATGATGCTGGAAGATATCTCACTGGTATTTCAAATACTAGCAGGGTCACCCTTGGTGGACAGGTTTCAGCTGAGCTTCCAGACTAAGACAGACTAGGAAGAAGGATCTGGCGATCTACTTCTAAGAAAGTAGGCCAGTGAAAACCATATGAATAGAGAGGGAATATAAAAAATTATTATTATGTCATCTGATATAGTGCTGGAAGATGAGCCCCTCAGGTTGGAAGGCACTCAGATACAATTAAGGAAGAGCAGCCTCCTCAAAGTCAAGTCAACATTAATGATGTGGATGGAGTAAGACTTTCAGGACCTTCATTTGTTGATGTGGCATGACTCAAAATGAGAAGAAAGAGTTGCAGACATCCATTATAACATTAAGCTGAAGAGAAAAAAATCAAAACTCCTTTCTTACCTTCCTGTAAGCCTCTCAGAACCCCACAGGTCTAATGTCTCATGCTTTGGTCTCACACAAGAATAAAGAAATCATACTGCAGCAGGTATTTTTCTGAACCCTTCACTTATACAAGCATTAGCACATTACCCCAATGATATCTCTCTAAGATTGAAAAATGACACAAACAGTGTTATGGATTAAATCGTGTCCCCCAGACCATGGTCTAGGGGGACACCTAGCTCAATTGGCATAACATATTTTATAAAGAAAACTTTCTACATCCTACTTTGTCGAGTAGCATCTAGGGCCTTAAAAGCTTATGAGCGGCCATCTGAGATGCTCCACTGGTCCCACCCCATCTGGAACAAGGGAGAATGAAGAAAGCCAAAGACAAAAGGAAAAGATTACCCCAAAGGACTAATGAACTACTACCACAGCCTCCACCAGACTGAGTCCAGCACAACTAGATGGTGCCTGGCTACCACCACTGACTTCTGTGACAGGGATCACAATACAGGGTCCTGGACAAAGCTGGAAAAAAATGTAGAACAAAATTCTAACTCACAAAAAAAAAGAAAAAAAGACCAGACTTACTGGTCTGACAGAGACTAGAGAAACCCTGAGAATATGGCCCCCAGATACCCTTTTAACTCAGTACTGAAATTATTCCTGAAGTTCACCCTTCAGCCAAAGATGAGCCCAGCCATCAGGAAAAGCTAGGAGAAAGGCATGGAACTGATTCTCCCTGAAAGCATCAGAAGGAATCAACATGGCTGACACCCTGATTTTGAACTTCTAGCCTCCAGAACTGTGAGACGATAAATGTCTGTTTTTATAAGCCACCCAGTTTGTGGTACTTTGTTACAGCAGCCCTAGGAAACCAATACAGCTGGACTTAACTCATTCTGAGGGTTTCTAGAGCTCTTTCCCAGGTGAATTAACAGATGGTCATGAAAACACACATGCTTAAGGGAGAGGACTGAATGTGAAGAAAGGCTGAGCCCCCAGTGAGAACGCAGGTGCAATCCCAGGCTACCACTTACAATGAGTATAAGGGGAGAAATGACTAGTTAATTCTCAGGGAAACAGAAATGAGTGAATAGGAAACCTTTTCCTTTATAATGAAACCCTTTAGACATGAAAGAGTGTTGATATAAGGAAATTAAATCATTTATCCAAAGTAATGTTGCACAAATTAAACAGAAAAAAAAAGGCATTTGCAAGCATTCCCATTTATAGCTTAATTTGGAATAGAAAGTCACAAAGCTAACTTGATATGAAATGAAATAAACACTTCTTAAACAAAAATCATAAGGCGTATTACGGGACTTATCAGTCCTTTTATTATTATTTATAAACTAATACTCTGTTTTCAATCATTTGTGAAATTTAATTAAGAAGCAATGGATAGGCTTATAGAAATCATGATTCCACACATTTCTTACTCTTATTTCAAATTATAATCATGTCATGACGACTTCTGATCCTCATGGGATATAACTAATGTATTTGAACTTTTTTCTTATTAAAATAACATATTTGAACTTTTTCCTTGTTATATCAATTTAGAGACTACTAGGAGATACTTGGAAACCCTGGTGGCGCAGTGTTAAGTGCTACGGCTGCTAACCAAAAGGTCAGTAGTTCGAATCCACCAGGTGCTCCTTGGAAACTCTGTGGGGGCAGTTCTACTCTGTCCTATAGGGTCGCTATGAGTCGGAATCGACTTGACGGCACTGGGTTTAGGAGATATTTTGGATACTCCCAAACTATATACCAAAATTCTAAAGTGCAGAGACTGTCATAAACTTACCTTGGAACTCACAAAAGCATTTGTCAACAGTTCTAGGCCCAGAATAAATGTTCGATTCATTCTCACTAAATTTTACTGACTATTCAACACTGGAAACCCTGGTGGTGTAGTGGTTAGGAGCTACAGCTGCTAACCCAAAGGTCGGCAGTTTGAATCCACCAGGCACGCCTTGAAAACTCTATGGGACAGTTTTACTCCGACCTATAGGGCTGCTATGAGTCGGAATCAACTCGATAGCAATGGGTTTGGAGTTTTGTGGGGTTTATTCAAAATGACTCTCAAAAGCATATCTATTCTTTGTAGGTGAAAATATTGTTTGAGATAGAATATTCCCCACGTTCATTTATAACTAGAAATTCCCATCCGGTTTTAAATGAAAAGATTTATTGGATACTTTACCCAACTAGGTGACAAGATTAACAGTCCACATTAAGCACTAATTTGCTTTTTAATTTGCAAAGACAAACACAGATGTAAAACGGGTTGGCCACTCCCAGAACATACATCCAAGACAACAAGTAAGCTGGTAGTAATTTGGTATATGAGCTGGTTGTCCCTTTCATACCTCTCCATCCACTGCCAGTTTTGCCAGAAATGAGATTTTATAGAAATGCTTCTCTGTCCTACATTGTGTCCAATCTTCTAAGTGCTCATAGTTCTCAAATATGTGTGTGGGACACACACACTGAATTTAGATCTACGAGCATTCATGGAGTGACCACTATCATCCCACCATACTGGTGTGGTAGGACCTATGAGGAAGGGTGCCACGTCAGGACTCAGGCTGCCTAATTCACACCCCAGATCATTGTCCACTAGCTGTATCGCTTCAGGCAAGTTCCTCAGCCTCTATAAGCCCTAACTTCTTCATCAACAAAATGAGGATGCTAATAATACCTACCTCATGGGAGTTTCGTGAATATTAAATAAGATAATTCATATACAGTGCCTGACACCTAGTGAGTGCAACGAACTCAGCTATCGTCATCGTCATTACGATATGGTCTCTCAGATTTATCCCCAGGTGAACTAGGAGGAAAGGACACATGAACAGATTATTTCCATTTGCTGTGCTATGGTAAATGGAAACAAGAAGAGAGGCACATAGCTCAAGTTAGTACTAAAGGAAGGTCCGGAGCTGAGAGTCGAAAGATGAGTATAGTTAGCCAGAGGAAGAAAGGTATTCCAGTGGGAAGAGGTTGAGAAAAATTGCTGCAAGCATGGTATTTACAGGAACTGGATGTGGTTTGCTATTATTAGTTATGAAGTTTAAGATGGGGAACAGCCAAAGAGAAGCTCATGAGGAAGGTGAAAATCCAGGCATGGAAGATTTTGTACGCTGTGTTAAGGTGATGGAATTTCTTTCTGTAGACCAAATTTCCTGAGCCAGGTTATATAAAGTATTAGTGTTCACAGAGGTATTTGATGACATGTTACTTGGTGTTCCTCAAAATAATAGCTTCATTCTAACTTATGTTTGGAAATGTCCTAATTTACACCTCCTTTTAGTGATTTGGAGCCCTGGTGGCACAGTGGTTAAGAGCTATGGTTGCTAACCAAAAGGTCAGCAGTTTGACCCCACCAGCTGCTCTTTGGAAACCCTATCCAGCAGTTCACATTGTCGTATAGGTACACTATGAGGTGGACTCAACTCAACAGCAACAGGTTTCTTAGTGATTCATAATGCATGTATTAGAATATTGAAGGCTCAATAAAGGGACCTCTTTATCTCAGTTGGGAGCCTCACAGTGGCATAAACAGTTAAGCACTTGGCTAACTAACTGAAAGCTTTGTGGTTCAAACCCACCCAGGGGTGCCTCAGAAGATAGGCCTGGCAATCTGCTTCCGTAAGGTCAAATCCTTGAAGACCCTATGGAGAAGTTCTACTCTTGTAGACATGGGGTCACCATGAATTGGAATCAACTTGGTGGCAACAGGTTTGGTTTTGGTGTTTATCTCAATGTATTTTAAATTGATTCTACCGCAGGACACTATTTTTATGGAAAGCCAGTAAAGATTTTTGCCAAGTTTTAAGCAGAGTAATGAATTGAACAGTTTAGCTTAGTAAAATCACTCTAGCTACAAAGACGGATTTTAAAGGAGTGTGACTGTAGAGGGCTTGGGTATGGAGGTATTAGTTGGGAAAGTACTGTCAGAGTCCAGACAAGAAATGATGATCCAAGATGGAGGAGATGGAACATATTCAAGAAATATTTAAAGGGAAAGACCTGTAAGTTTTATAGATGGAGTAGACCGAGGAAGACAGAACTATCTAGAATGACACCTATAATTCCAGCCTGAGCCAAAAGAATAATAGCACCACTAACTTCATGATGAATACAGAAAAACATGATTGGGGAAGAGATGGGGACCAGGAGAGGTAAGAACTTAGTTTGAGGCAACCAAGTGAAACTACAGGTAGCAATTAAGTCAATAAACCATTATTCAGCCCCAATATAAACCTGGGTCATCTGACAAATAATTCCTGGTTCTTTCTAGTCAAAACTGCAAAGTTAATTAACAATTCCATAATGTATTATGTTCATTTTAATAGCAAATTTACTGATAATAAAGTTAGCAAGCATAGTAAAAAAAAAAAAAAAAAACCTCATGTTTTTCTTAATGCATTTCCAAGTTAAAATATGCAAATATACGTACACAGACAGGCGAATCTCATATTATTCAAAGTAAACTACTTAACTTCTTATTGAAAAAGTAAATCTGAAGTAGAACTATTGTCATAATTCAGAAGTACTGGTACCGCTCTATATAAATAAATCAACTTTTAACACATGTAGTGAATCATTTAACAAAACCGATTTTTCTTTTTGTTTTATCTCTAAACTCCTTAAAAGCAAGCGACACATCTTTCACCTTTATGCACTAAGGATCTAGGCACAGAAAGGGTGCATTAAAATTTTGTTACATTAATAAAATTAATTAAAGCAGGTCACAGTAATAAATGTAGATTCAACAAGTTTTGAACTACATATACTCTTCCCCTAGTTGCTCTCAGCAAGCCTTTTCACTTTAAATACAGATTACATGCTAACGACTCTCAAACTGTTACCATCAGCCCTGACCTCTCTCTGAACTTCAGGCTTGTATTTCCAACGTTATTTGTCTTTTCCACTTCAATATCCAATCCCTTGCTGTCCAGTCGATTCCAACTCATAGCAACCCTACAGGACAGAATAGAGCTGACCCAGAGGGTTTCCAAGGCTGTAATCTTTATGCAAGCAGACTGCCACATCTTTCTTCTATAGAGCAGCTGGTGGGTTCGAACTGCCGACCTTTCAGTTAGCAGCCAAGCTCTTAACCACTGCGCCACCAGGGCTCCTTGAATATCCAACAGGGACGTTAAACTCTCTCTGGTGATATTGTTGACTCTCTGCCTCCCAAATATCCATTCTCCCTTTATTCCTTATAAAAATGCCCCAATTTTGTTCAGTGAACCAATGGGCCAGACTAAAAATCTCAGCCTCCCTGCAGCTAGGGGTGGGTACCTGACATAATATTAGTCAATGAGATGAAAGTGGTGTTCCGCGGGGAGGAGGTACAGGGTGGGTTATGAAAATGTTTTTACTTTCCTGACATAGGCACTACTCCTTCTGTGATGGTTAATTTTATGTGTCAACTTGGCCAGGCTATGGTTCCCAGTTGTTTGGCCAAACACTAGTATAGTTGCTGTTCTATAATGTAATCTAATCAACCAATCAATTGAAATGGGAGTTTTCCTAGAGTGTGTCCTGCCTCCAGAATATAAATAGACATTTTGGCAGAACTTTACACCACAGTCTTCCCATTGCCTGACCAACATATCTTGGAATGAAAGCCTGCAGGAGTCTCTAGCCTGTCACTTGACCTAAGAATTTTAGACTTGTCGGCTCCCCAGAATCATGTGAGCCAATTCCTTGAAGTAAATAAGTAAATATTTCTCTGTTTATCTATGTCTATATCACTGCTTCTGTTTCTCTGGAGTACCCTGACTAAGACATCTTCCTTCCTTCGACTTTCCCCTTTTCCTATCTTGAGTGCTGACGCTGTATCTGGAAGTACAACACTTCTGTTACATTGATAAGAATGAAAGACACATGTTAAGGATGGCCAAGAGGAGAGAGAGTGTGCATGGGATCCAGTGGCATTTGTGAGCTGCCATACTAGGTCTGCCTATCCTTGGAATGATTATTATGTAAAAAATAAATGAAAGAAGAGAATGATTGGAGGGAGGGAGGGAGGGAGAAACGAAGGAAGGAAAAATCTTGCTTGTTCAAGATACATCTTGTCAGGTTTCAGTCCTTGTAGCTGAACACAACCCTAACTGACATGATGTCCAAAACTGTGTGATTCTCATTCTCCGAGAACACCTGATCCCCTCTCAGCCGTCTCCCATGCCTGTTCCTTTCCCAGTCACTCCCATCTCAATTTCCTGCCCTCACCATCCATCAGTAGCTCAAGCAAAAATAATAAAAACAATCTGGGTGCATCTTCAATGCCCGCTTTTGGCACTGCCCTTACAATATATCTTCCAACCCATCTTCTCTCCATCTCCACTGCCACTGTTCAGCCAGGCCATCATCATAGCCTCCCAGCTGGTCTACCAGCTTTGTTCTTGCTCCTCTACAATCCGTCTTCCACACAGCGTCCAGAGTGACCATTCAAAAACACAAATCAGGTTATGCCATTCCCTATTTTTAAAACTCCCAATTGCTTCCTATTTTGCTTATAATAAAATCCAAATGCCCAACCACGGTTTACAAGGTTCTGCATGATCTGCCCTCATTTTATACCCTTTTCTCTCTTGCTCACTGAACCCAAGCCATACCACCCTTATGTTATTAAAGCCACCAAATGTATACCTTCCTCAGGGCCTTTGTACTTGCCGTACCCATTGCTTCAAATGATCTTTCACTTGGCTCTGCCCACGGTAGGTTCTTTCTCATCATTCAAGCTGCAACTCAAATGTCACTTTCCTAGGGATCAGTTGCCCATAATTCACTATTTTAACACCCTCTGTTATTTCCTTCATGTGCTCATCGCTATCTAAAATTATCTTGCTTCTTTGTTTTCTTGTTATTTTTTGCATCCTCCTTCTAGATTATAAACTTCATGAGTACAGGGATCGTATCTTATTCACTGCTCCATCCCCATGTCTATAACAATGTTTGGAACAGAGTAGGCCTTTGATAAATATTGTTTTTAACAAATGGATAATTTTTTTTTTTTTTTTTAAATCAGACTGACACATAGTTTTGGACTCTTAGAAATCTGCCAAAGTTGATGGTTCTGGAAACACATAATTTTCTTGTCTACAATTTCCGAAAGCAAAACAGAATTTGATTAAACAAAAACCTTATCCCAGCATATTTGACACAGAAATCACCAATTGTCCTTAATCCTATCAATTATCCTTTATCATTGGTAAATATTCCTGCTTACGACACGTACTCTTTAACCTCGTTATAGTAACATAATAAAGGATTAGACCCTTGATATAAGTTGCCACGTGTGATGTATTTATATAAAACAAGCTCTTGGGAGTTTGGAAGGGAGTGTGTTAGACTCACACAGTTCCAAGCTTCCAGGTCGGTTTACATGTGATGACGTTAAGGTGAGGCTGTGCTCCAGGCCGTTTCTGTGTATAGCATAAAAAGCCGGGGATTTCCCCCCAAACTCTTCAATTACAAGCCAGTAAAAATAAAGTGTGAAGAAAAAATGTCCAAGGTAATCAATACAGCCCCTTGAAGGGACAGCTGCTTTCGAACCATAAGGAGAAAGGTATAAATTTCTGGTTTGTTCTGTTTTGAGATGGTTTATTCAGCAATGTGAAGATTTTATATAATTATACCAGCATTTTTATTCCTAAATAGTTATAGCTAGAAGGAAAGGGAGAAACAGTTTGACTCCCTACTCCCTCCCTGCCCCACCTCCCACATTCCTAGCACTGCTACAGAGGCTAATAGCAGAGCAAGTAAAACGGCTCAGCACCTGGGGCTCCCAGTGACCTGGTTGTGTTGCCTCACAGACAAGCCAGGACAGGACAGCAGGAAACAGGTCGGTGCCGGACAGGTCAGGGCACACAGAGAATACAGGTGCTGGGTAGCAACAAGTCAGAACCCAGGAACAGTGTCTCCCCTTGGATCCTTTCATTTCCTCTGCTTTTCACCTTCCTGAGATGAGGTTTGCAAAGTCCAGGGGTTCTCCAAGGTCTTTTCAAGGGATCTATAATATCAAAACTATTTTCATAATAATAGTAAAAAATAATTTGCCTTTTTCTCTCAGTGGGCATTTGCACTGATGGTGTACAAGTAATACTGGGACAAACTGCTGGCACCTTAGTACAAATTAAGGCAGTAGCACCAAGCAGTGTCTTTCAGTCATATTCTTCACTATACATTCACAGTTAGAAAGGAAGAAAGAGAGAGAGGGAAGGAGGGAGGGAAGAAGGAAAGGAAAAAGTCACTTCAAATGTCCTTGATGAAGCATTAAATTTTGTTAATTTCATTAAATCTCAGCACCTCAGTACAGGTCTTGGTAATATTCTGTGTGATAAACTTGGAAGTATACATAAAGCAGAGTCCCTGGGTGGCGCAAATGGTTAAGCACTAGGCTACTAACTGGAGGGTTGGCAGTTCAAATCCACCCAGAGGCGCCTCAGAAGACAGGCCTGGTGATCAGCTTCTGAAAGGTCACAGCCATGAAAACCCTATGGAGCACAGTTCTACTCTGACACACGTGGGATCATCATGAGTCGGAATCAACTCGACGGCAGCTGGTCTACACATACAGCACTTCTGCTGCATATGGAGGTAGCATGGCTGTCCCCAGGGAAAACGTTTGCTATTGTTTGAGTTGTCAGTTGAACTAACTACTTTTTACACCAAAGGGCATTCATACTCGAAAGATCAATTTATTCAGATTTAGGTATAGAACAGACATTTTCTTGCAAATAAGCAAAGTGCACCTGTCACTTCAAAGAAAACATCTGACAGCATTTATTGGCAAATAACCTTTAAGGAACTAACTCTTGGTGAGGATTGGGGTGTATCTGCAATTATCCAAAAAAAAGGCTGTTAAAATACCTACATATCTATGTGAGACCAGATTTTCTTTATATTAAAAAAAAAAAAACCCATTGGCTTCAAATCGCTCCCGACTCATAGCGACCCTATAGGACAGAGTAGAGCTACAGCATAGAGTTTCCAAGGAGCCCCTGGTGGATTCGAACTGCCAACCTTTTGGTTAGCAGCCATAGCACTTAACCACTACACCACCAGGGTTTCCTTTCCATATATACTTCAACAAAAACAACATATCATATGAAATTGAATGCAGAAGACAATATAAGAATACAGCTGTCTTCTATTAAGCCAGACATTAAAGACCAAAAAAACCCATTGCCGTCAAGTCATAGTGACCCTATAGGACAGAGTAGAACTGCCCCATGGAGTTTCCAAGGAGCACCTGGCAGATTTGAACTGCCAACCTCTTGGTTAGCAGCTGTAGCACTTAACCACTGTGCCACCAGGGTTTCCAGACATTAAAGAGATTTTATAAAAACATAAAATGATGCCATGCTTCCCACTAAAATTTTCTGTTTTGGAAAATAGTGATTTTAATAAAAATATGTTATTTACGTTACATATAACAGATTTATTATTTTAATGAATTAATAAATATTTTCAAATCTCTATTTTAATTTCTAATATGGTTAATATCTATAGCTATAACCCAAATCAACAAAAGCTCTTTGGGATTCTCAATAATTTTTAGGAATATAAAAGAGCCCTGAGACCAAAAAGCTTGAGAACCACTGGTACGATAGATATACATAATAGCAATATATAATAGAAATAAAAATATAAAATGTATATGATAGAAATGGAAGATGTGTAATAAAAACATATAACAAAATATAAGTCCTACATTTCTATTAGCATGCTGTTGTTAGCTGAGGTCAAGTCGCCCTGACACACGGTGACCCCATGTTCAATTAGTAAACAGATCACTAAGCCTTTCTTCCTAGTTCATCTTAGTTTGGAAGCTCCGCTGATACCTGTTTAGCATCACAGCAGCACACAAGCCTCCATGGACAGACAGGTGGTAGCCGCGCCTGAGGCGCATTGGCTGAGATCAAAACTGGGCCTCCTGCATGAAGTTAAGAGTTCTACCACTGAACCACCACTGTTCCCAGAATGGAACATTACAGTTTAATCTAATTCTCTCTTTTACAGATGAGTAACTTGAGCGTTAGTTACCTGAGTTGCCCAAGGTTATATAGCTAGGTACGGGCAAAGCAAAACCAAGTCTTTCAACTGTAACATAAAATTTAAAAAGCTGTTAGAAGGGAGATAGAAAAGAAGAAAGGTTAGGAAGAAATAAAATTGAGACCACCTCAGGTAGCCCTTTAGTCTGGGCTATAACTTAGTAGGAAAGGAAGAACCCTACACCCGAGAAGAGCTGGGTGTCTGATGACACTCTGGCAGGGTCTCCCCTCCCACCCTGAGGGTGCACAAGTGAAAGGACACTTCCCTGGAAGCAGGAAGTATCGGTTTCAGATATTCGTTCTTTATCATCCTATCCTTACTCTGCAGTATTGTCTGTATTGAACAAAGGAAACTCAACCCTGGGTGATACACAAGAAAAGTTAACAAAAGGATGGAAACCAGTGTCTTGGAAAGCATATGGTATGCGATTAGCTAGTAAAAGGATCAGAGGCCAAAAAAAGCAAAAATGCTTTTACATCATTTGAGTGAATTGCCTTCAGTTGCTAAAGAGTAGCTGAAAAGTGACTGAAATTGGCAAGCAGGTGTTAGGCAGGGATGCAAAACGTTAAGGAAGGTATATTGAACTGAACAGGTAATGAACAGCTTTGAGAATGAGGCTGCAGGAAAACAAACGTGTGTGTTTGCACATATGCACATACATATATTTAGCTGCAAGTGCCTACCTTTCTCCTTTGTAGTCATTTAAGAGCTGCCCTCAAAGGCAAATTACATTGTGTCCACTGTGCTATTTACAAGTGTCAGGGGAGGTTCTCAGGCATGATGGGAGATGTGGTGGGAGTAGACAGGGCAAAGCAGTTAAGGACTAAGGAGCAAGGATTCCAAACTTAAATTGCTGGGTCCACCTGCTCCACATTCATTATGCAACAATTACTGTCTGTTTAGTGTCAGTTCTGCATCTTTTAAGAGGAAGAAATACATTTCGAAAACATTTGGTAAGTCTACTCACCAAAAGATATAAAAGGTTAGAATTTTGTATGTTTTTTTAACCACAAATATTATTAAAAGAAACTAACCTGACCTCATTTGATATAAACACACTGAGTGATTATCAGGCAAAAAAAAGAGATCACCCCAGACTTCGAAGCTTTTCCATCGGCTAGAACCAGAGCTCCAGTGCTGTTTGCCTTTTCTTTTTAAGCATCCATGTAACATCATTTTGCATAGGTTTACATTTTGAGTTAAAGAGGTACTTGGTTCAAATATGTAAATAAAAAATGCTGTTAGTATTGCAGACTACCAGCTGTGACATCCTTCACTAATAAACTCAATCTCAGAGATCATAGGTCTTCAGGGAGATTTTCCCAAAGGGAAAAACGTTGAAGTGTTACGGGAAAGGGGAATTGCCCCCAAACTGAGGAGAGAAGGTTGATTACAGATGACGCAGCACTCCAATGTAAATATGTACTCACACTAATGAACGATGCACATGTGTTCAGATGGGACTGCCACTCCAGATGTTACCATTCACTGTAGCATGCTGGGGCAGCTGGTTCTCGTATAGAAGGTGACAAAGGCAGGGGTTCTGTTCAGCTGGAGGCTTTCTTTTCTCCTGAAAACATCCTTGGGGAAGTCCAGTTTTTGTCTATCATCTTACACCTTCTAGTCTTAGAATTTTGATGGTGCTTGTCCATCTGTCTTCACAGAACATATATGAGCTCACCAGCAACCCTCTCCAGCCTTCATCTCCCTCAGATTTTTCACAGATACAGTGTTAGGTTGTCGGCAACTATTAATATTTGTTCAGGAGCTGAATCTGCAGGATTTTTCCTGGAATTTTCTGTTACATTTATCTATGTTTTGGTCTGTTCATATACCACTTGCCTGTTGAGTCGGCTCTGACTCATGGCGATCCCATGCATATCACTGTGTACCTGTGTTCCACAGTGTTTCAATGGTTGATTTTTCAGAAGTAGATTGCCAGGTCTTTCTTCTGAGGGCACCTCTGGATGAACTCAAACCTCTGATCTTCTGGTTAGCAACCAAGTATGTTAACTGTTTGCACCACCCAGGGAGTCCAGACAATGGTTGTTAGCTGGCGTGTAGTCAGCCCTCAACTCATGGCGACTTCCTGAACAACAGGACAAAATGCTGACCAGTCCTGCACCATTTCCATGATAGGTTGTGTATCAGACTATTATGATCCATAGAGTTTTCACTGGCTGATTTTCAGAAGCAGATCTCTAGGTTGTTCTTCCTAGTCTCTCCTAGTCTGGAGCTCCACCAAAACCTGTTCAGCATCACAACAAAACACAAGGCTCCACTGGCAGAAGGGTGTTGGCTACACATGAAGTGCATTGGCTGGGAATCAAACCCAGGTCTCCCACATGAAAGGTGAGAATTGTATCACTGAACCACCACTGCTCTTTGTCTGTTTATACTATTGCTTTGACCCACTGTAGGGTAATACTACTCAGCTATATGCATCCCCTCCCTAATGGAATCAGCTTTGCTCTTCCCTGAAGCATTCTGGGGATGAATTCAGGATGGACTCGGGCTAAGGTACAAGGCCAGGAGTGGCATGACTAGGCCAGCAGCCAAGGCCGAAGAATGCCTTAGCAACAAGAAGGAAAACATCTGGGCCTGACATGAAGTCCCTGGGAACACTGACTACCCAAGGACAGGGGAGAAAACGATGAGCCTTGGTCCCAGCTGGAAGGGTATATAAGCTTTTGTCCCTTGCTAGGTGGTTGCAGAAAATACTCCAGCCAGCCGTCACTGGAGAGCAGCTGCTTGCCAATGTCAGTAAGTTTCCCTGAATAAACTCATGAATCTGGAAAGGGCTACATGTCAGTTCTTTGGATCATCTGCCAGGACACACAGTGAGGGTCTTTCCTTGCTGGGGCTGTCCCCCAACACCCACTTCAGTCATTTTGGAGAACTTATATTCGTGTTCACAATTCACAACTGGACTTCCAAGCATCTTTTTCATGTTTTTCGTTTGTCTCTTCCATATTTTAAATTGCTTTGGTCACAGCTGATAACATAAGAACATATAGAAGTAACTATATATTTCCAAATACCTTTTTTAGCCACGCCTTCTGCCTCAAAGAAAAATGTCAATGGCCTCCTGCTTCTTAAGTAAAATAGGGAGAAAATCAGTAGCAACTCTCATTAGAGGGAAGATTGGAACTGGAGCCTTCAGTAATGCAGTTAGATCCCACCTCATCCCACTTCTTTCTAGCACCAAAATGACTACGCAGAATAACTTCCATTGACATCAAGGTCCTTGAGTTTGCAAGGTATAAGAAAGGACCACAGGGGTAAAACTTCTCTTGTAAGAAAAGGTGGAGATTCCAGGAGGAAGGAACATGGATACAAGTCTCAATGGCATGGCATGGAAGGAGGCTGTAAGAAAAGAAAGGGGGATTGAGGAAAGCGAGATCAATTTAGAACGTCCTCCTCCCAAAACCTAAATTCTGTGAAGCCCTTCCTTTTATAGTACATGGGTGAAAACTTAAGTTTAAGCTACTACCACCTCTGTTCCTCCCATACTGCATTACTCTTTTTGAAACATTTCTGGTCCTAAGACCGGTCTCAGAGCAGAAAGTAACAGTCTCTGGATACTGCTGAGCAGTGCAGCCTTTGCTCTAGTGATAAAGAAGGCCTGGTGCCACCAGCTTCCCAAATAGACTGACAAGAATATTTTGTCCATCTTCCCAGTTGGAGAGGCTCAGTAAACTCAGCACTTCAGTAACCAGTGAAATATTGAATTCCTCCTGAATCTGCATGAATTTTGTCTTTCAGTTTCCAGAGTTCTCAGAAGCTAACATGCAGATTCAGAGAATTTCAAAATTCTTGAGGTTCCTAGGAGTCATTATAGAAGGGAGATTTGTTTACCTACTGCTATTTTATTCTGAAGGGTTATAGAATTTTTGCCCAGGTTTTATTAAAAACTTCTGGGAAAAAAAGGCTAAAGAGAAATATAGGAATGTCTCCAGGACAAGCTATCATCTAAAAAAGCCCATTTGGGTTACAGAAAATAGAACTTATAATATCTTAAGTCAAATAGTAGCTTTAATAACTGTAAGACAAAATGCATGGGAAAGAACATTGTTTCTCAAATTTTAATGTGCCTCAAAATCACCTGTGGAAGCTTGCTAAAAATGAAGATTACAGGGTACTATCCCCAGAGATTCTGCAGTGAGGTCCCCAAAATTCATATAAATTGGCTTATTAGTTGGTAGTTCAGTAAAGCGATTGCCAAAAGACATCAATTTCTCATAGAAGCCTCAGTTCTCATCTTTACTTCCTCTCTGTCGTCCTCCCATGCCACTGAAACAGCTCTCATCAAGGTCACCAGATGACCTCCATGTTTCCAAATTCATGGTCAAATATCCATTGTCTCAGTTATCTAGTGCTGCCATAACAGAAATACCACAAGTGGGTGGCTTTAACAAAAAGAAGTTTATTTCCTCACAGTAAAGTAGGCTAAAAGTAGTCCAAATTCAGGGTATCAGCTCCAGGTGAAGGCTTTCTTTCCCTGTCGGCCTTCTTATCAATGTTCCCGCAGACTAGAAACTTCTTCATGCAGGGACCCTGGGTCCAAAGGAGGTGCTCTGCTCCCAGCACTGCTTTCTTGGCGGTATGAGGTCCCTGTATTTCTGTGCTGTCTTCTTTCTTTTATATCTCAAGAGATTGCCTCAAGACACAATCCAATCTTGTAGGCTGAGTCCTACCTCACTAACACAACTGCTGCCCATCCTCCTTCATTAACATCATAGAGGCATGAATTACAACATACAGGAAAATCACACAAATTGATACACACATTTTTGGGGGACAGAATTCAATCTATGACATCCATCCTTATGTTGCTTGACCTATTGGCAGTATTTGGCACAATTATCACTCTCTCTCCCTTGAACACTTTCTTCACTTGGCTTCCAGGGCACTAATCTCTCTTGGGCCTACCTTTTCAGCTACTCCTTCACAGTCTCCCTTGCTTATCTTATTTTCCTAATTTCTAAATCATGGAGTGCCCCAGGGTTTCAATCCACAGACCTTTCCACTTCTCAATCCAGGCTTTTGATGCAGTCCATTGGTTTTAAATAGGCTACAAATGCTGGGAATCTCCAAATCTGTATTTATAGTCACTCCTTTCTCCTGAGCTCCAGCTTCATGTATCCAATTAATTGCCTACTCACTCAACATTCCATTTGTATATCTAATGGACAAATCAAACTTAAAAGGTACAAAACTCCTAATTTTACTTACATTGTCAAAACCTGTTCTTCCAAAAGTATTCTCCTGCTTAAAAAATGGCAACTCTATTCTTCTAGTTGCTAAGTCCTTAGAGTCATCATTGACTTCTCTCTTTCTTCACATTTCATATCTAAACCATAAAAAAATCCTGTCAGCTCTACTGGGAAATATTCAAAATTCAACCATCTCAGCCACTTCCAATATTCTTATCCTGGACTAAGCCATGATCATCATTCAACTGGATTACTGCAGTAGCCTTCTAACTGGTCCACTTGCATCTACTAATGCCCACACCTCAGTCTGTTCTCTGAACAGCAAACAGAGTGATGTTCTTAAAACGTAAGTCATGTCACTTCTCTGCTCAAAACCCTCCAAAGTCTTCTCATACCACTCAAAGTAAAAGCAATTTTCCCACAATGGTTCACATAAAGCTCTACATTATGTAATCTCTCTGATCTCATTTTGTGACATTTCCCCTCAGCCTTCACACTAGCTATTCCCTTTGCCAGAAATGCTCTTCTCCCAGTTATCCAAATGCTTGGTCCCTCACTCCCTTTAGGTTTCTACTTAAACATCATCTCATTAGAGAGACCTCCCTGAGCATGGTAGGCAGTTTCTAATACGGCCCCCAATAATCCCCTCCTCCTGGTATTCATGCCTTTATGTAGTCCCAACCTTTGAGTATGGACTGAATCAGTGACTTGCTTCTAGAAAATAGAGTTAGGCAGTGGTGATGGGAGGTCACTTCAGAGATAAGGTTACAAAAAACTATGGCTTCATTTTGGGCACACTTTGTCATTCTCTCACTTGCTCGCTCTGAGGGAAGCCAACTGCCATGTTGTGAACTATGTAATGGAGAGGCCCACATGGCAAGGGACTGAGGGAGGCCTCCAGATAATAGCAAGCAAGAAACTGAGGCCCTCAGTCCAATGGCCTGTAATGAACAGAATCCTGCCCTCAGTTCCAGCCACACACTGAAGGCAACCTCCTAAGAGAGTTCAAAGCAGAGACACCAGCTAAGCTGCACCCAGATTCCTGATCCACAGAGACTATGAAATAATAAATGTTTGTCGTTTTAAGCCACAAAGTTTTGGGTTAATTTGTTATGCAGCAATAATACACTGATCATCCTATGTAAATTCACAAAATTCTCTACCACTGCCATTCTAGTACTCCCTATTCCCCTTACACCCTATCTGTACTTTCTCCACAGGACTCATCTCTAAAGCTGCACGTATTACATATGCTTGTTTGTTTGTTTCAGTCTCCACCCACTAAAATAAAAGCTCCATGAGGGAAGGGAAGTTTTGTTCACTACTGTATTCCTAGAAACTAAAAATACTTGGCACAGAGTAGGCACCCAATAAATATTTGTTGAATGAATCTGAGTAAGGAAAAGAGCTTTGTGAAGCGGTAAAAATTCTACCTAACTCGTAAGGTCCTAGTAAGTGTTAAAGGAGCAAAGATATGTAACATGTCTAGTTCTTAGTAGGTGCTTAACAAAGCATTGTTCTCCTCCTCAAAAGAAGCTTGCATCAAATGACATTGGTATGGGTAGATAAAATTGCAGTTTTTTCAGACTAGGTTGCTTTTCCGCACAATACCTGGCAAAGAAGAGGGGTGTAGCCCCTTTAAATTAAGATGCAGAACATCATTTCAGTGACTATTTTGGTTGTGAGTCTCACCCAGCCCTTCTCCATTTGATTCTGGACCCCTTAAAGCAAATCACATTCCACTTGTGTACAAACCACACCCTTGCATTTTCATATTGTTGTATAGATAGCTCAGTGTCCCTTCAGCTTTAAGGACTTTATCACAGAAATTCTTCCAAACCTTTATGGACACTGAATTAGGTGCTCACTTTGAGAGTCATTCAGTGAAAAAAAAGAGAAAAAACAGTTCCCCAGTCACTGTTACTGAATGGCCTCTTAAAACCCCACTGTCTTCATAACCATTGCCAGACAATAAGATAATCCCAAGAGCAATAGACAATTATTACCATTTCAAGACCATTGTGCTGTTGCCTCTGAAATGAAATCATTGTGTTATACAATCTTCAGTTATTACGGACTTAAGCTGTTCTCCGGCAGGAAGCAGGGTAAACGGATCATTCCTACAGAACAATACAGAATAATAATAGCCCCAGCCATAGGAGCAATTTTCCTAACAGGATTGAACCGAGGATAAATGGAGTGTCTGACAAGCTACTCTGCTGCACCAGCGTTTCTTGAACCCGTCAAAAACTCTATCTTTTCATTGATTTATTCCATACCAAGCAGAGTTCCTGTTACCTGAGAGAAGCTCAGTAAACGTTTGTGGATTACATGAATCCACAGCAATTTGAGTGTGTGAAAAAATGGTTGTAATCTCCTGGATAAATATCTCCTTGCCTTATAAGCTAGTCCAGCTGGGTACAGCATCCTGGGCGGTCACTTCTTTCCTGCCTGAATCAGCCGATAGCCTCATTTGCCTTGATGGTTAAACAGACTTGACTTTCAAATCTGTTTGGCTTGGCTACTTCCTCGATGTGTGACGTTGGTCCTCTTACTTAACCACTCTCAGGCTCTGTTTTTCCTCATCTGGAAACCTGGTATAACATTTACCTCCATAGGGTTATTAAAAGGATTAAATTAGCTAACACATGTAAAATACCAGTAACAGACACACTTAGGCAGTCAATACATAACTAATCATTAAACCTGGCCCTATTCTCTGTCACCATAAACAAAAATATTCCACTTGGCCTGTTCTCTCTCAGCCAGTTTTGTTTCCAAGCCCCAGGTAGATTAGCTCTTAGAATGGAGAAACTTATGCACCAGCGAAGTATTTTCATTATTCCATGTGTTTACTAACCTCCCTTATTTAAAAATACTTTGCCATTTACAAAGTGCTGTCAAACACATTATTTCTTTGAGCCTCACAACACCCCTAAAAGGTCATTAGAGCAAGAACTGAGGACCTATTTTACAGATGAAACTGAAGCAGAAAAAATTAAGTACTTGCCCATGATCACACAGTCCGTGATGCTAAAAATGGAGTCTCAGGCTCAAGCTCCAAGTCTTTTCATAACATTATTCAGCTTCAGGTAAGTGAATGGAGGCAGAAAACCAATAACCTGGCCAAACACATCCCTCAATCAACATCCTGCCTGAAGCAACATGGGTTACATAAGGTACTGGGAAGGCAGCCCCAACCGGAATCTCAAACCTGGGTCTTTATAAGATGATGAACTAGTGAACATCTATGACCAACAGGGGAAAGGAGCCTTTGAAAGGAAAGGGCCTTCTTCTATTCATTCTCTTGGGAGCTGAGTGTTAGTAGTACAGCTGTGGGCTGCTCCCACCACCATTGCTATGGGTGACAGAAATCGCTCAACTGAGCTTCTTTGTTCAAGTCACAGTCCTGTTTTACTCCTCCTGCAAATACACAGCCTCCAGACACCCAGAAAGGGAATCTTCTCTAACCCCTAACATTTTGCAACACAGCTGTGTACACACAAACACACAAGGTCTAGAAAGGAAGGATACATTAGCATTTGTTGAGCACCTACTATGTGTCAAGCACTGTGCTAGGTCCTTTTATACATGTTATCTCATTCCATTTAATCCTTAAAACAATCACTATATCCCTGTAGTGGACATAATGGCCTCCCCAACAGTCAATCCCTCTTATTTTGGTAACTGCCTCAATTTTTATTGGGTGTCCTTACCTTCTCCATATAACCCATACGTTTATAGACACTGGCCTGCCCCTGCCACAAGAGGCAGGACAGGTGGCTAGGAACTTAGCTGATCAATATAAGTCTTCAGTTGCAGTTCAGGGAAGGCATGTGACCAGAACTGGGCCAATAAGAAGTTTGCTGGGAATGTTGGAGAGAAGCTTACTTGTGCACACTACACGTCTATCACCACAAAAGAAAACAAGAGCGGATTTGGTGGACTGCTAGAGGTCTCAGCCACATTAGCCCATATAGAACCCATTTTATAGGGAAGGAAAATAGGGCTCAGAAAACTTGTCCAAAGCCATATAACTACTAAGGGCAGAGCTGGGATTTGAACCCAAACCTCTAGTCCTTTTTTCTGCACTCTCCGTAGGGTGGATTTGTCTTGCTCTTCCATGTGTACAGCCATCTCTCTCCACAATTCCAGCTCTTAAAATAATTTCACCCACCATTAGCAATATAGATGCCACAGGTAGCTAAGCCCTGCCATGGGTTACCTGGTTCCCTGTGAAGGCTAGCCAGCTTCTTGCTTAATTCCCAATCTTCACCTCGTTTCTGTTCTCTAGGGAAGAAGGTGGTGAAGCAAGAATTGAGGTGATTGCCCCAGGTCTGGCATATAGAAGAAGAGGTCTACATAGTGATATCCAGTGAGAAGGGTTGTTACATGACAACTGCAGAGGAAATCAAGAGACAAACTGAGTTCAGAAGTAGTGGGAGAAAATGTGTGGCACCTGGAGGAGCAGGAAAAATACCTACATAGAAGGTGGGCAACTGCAGATGTCAGAAATAAAAGAGGTTGAAAGAAGAATTTGATAATGTAGTACAGAAGGTAGCTAGGTCATTTAGGATTTAATGTGTCAGAGCATTCCTCTTATTAAAAAATTTTTATTTACTAATTTGAATTGGTAGTACATTCCCAAAAAGAACAAAGGAAAAAAAGAATAATTCTTTCTCCCACCCTGTGCCTCAGGCACCCAGTTCCCCTCCACCAAGGCAATGGATATTATAAATTTTTTGGATATCCTTCTGCGTATATTTTATGCATATATAAGCAAATATGTGTATAAATATTCTTCTCCTCTTTTGTTACCCATTTTCCTGTACCTTAGTTTTTTTCACTTAACAAATATCTTGGAGATTTTCTCTGTGTGTGCATAAAGAGTATTCTCATTTTTATGGCTGCATAGTATTCCATTATATGGGTAAACCATAATGTATTTAACTAATGTCTAATTGATGGGTATTTAGATTTTTCCAATCTTTTGCTATTATGAACAGTGCTGCAGTGTATAACCTTGTGCACACGTCATTTCCTGTGCATATGAATATATCCATGGGATAAGTCCAGATGTGGCTTTGATGAATGAATCAAAGGTTATAATATTCATTATTTTGAAAGATATTTTCAAATTACCCTTCATAAAAGTTATACCAGTTTATTTTCCCACCAGTCATGGTGAGAACACACTCTTGCAAACACAGTTTGTTGTTAATTTTTTAAACATTGTCAGTCTAATATGTAAAAAATAGATGTCTGTGTACATTTAATTTCTATTTCTCTTATTATGAAGCTATCTTTTAATATATTTAAGAAACATTTGTATTCCCTTTTCTATGGAATTTCCACTTGCACATTTTTATAGGACTGTTGGTATTTTTCTTATTGATTTCTAGGAGCTTTTTACATATTAAGAATATTAGCCCCTGTCTATTAAGTGAATTGCAAATATTTCCCCTTTTTATGACGGTCTTTTGATTTTGCTTATAGTTGGTTTTGCCTTACAGAAAAACATTCCTTTCACTCATTCTCTGAAGGATCTTACTTATCGGGAGGAGCTCCTTAAACAAGTCAAACTTTACTGGACAAGTTAACGTGGGAGAACTTTATACTTAAAGGCTTCCTCTCCTACTTGATCTCATCCTTAATTACTCCCTGGAATCGACTCAACGGCAGTGGGTTTGTTTTTGTTGTTGTTTTAATCATACTGTTGAAGAACTCAGGCCACTGAATAAAATAAAAATTACTAATCATGGCTTCCAGCAGTAACAGAGTGCAAAGGAAGCCAAGTTTCCTGCCCTTTGGCTTCATGGCAAAATCAGAGAGGAAAATAATGAGCTGAAATCCCCAGAGAATGCGTTGACACATCAGCTTTCGCGCTATCTGAACCTACTTCCTCCATACAATTCAATTATGAAACTCTTTCCTAGGGCAGTTTTTCAATGAATGGGACTGGGCCAAAGAAGAATGGGCCTGCGGATGGGTTATTAGATGGATGGAAGAAGAAACTAAAAAGAAGGAGTAAATGAATAGTAGGAGAAATTGCACATGGGGGGGTATTTCATAACAGGAACGAAATTGTTTCTGCCACAGGCAGGCAAACGTTTCACCACAAAAGGGAGGATGGAGCCAAAGGCCATACATCATTCTCAGACCTGAGTTTTAAGACCCCAGGGATTTTGAAGGTACTAGTGTGGGGTGGGGGAAGAGCTGATGCCCCTTTCAAGGCCTACAAAGAACTGTAAGCTGCAATTCTCTAACATTACCAAGAAAATGTGCTGAGGCAGCTTTGGAGAAGATTCCATTTCCTTCTGCATTTCTCAGCCTGACCATGGCAGCTAATGGAAACCCCCAACCTTCAGCTTCAGCTAATCAAAGTCTGAGCAAATTCTGACTCTGCCCTGCTGGACTTCGGGAACTCTTTTCCCACCTCATCCAGGATCAGGGTCTAGAATTCTAGCTTAGAATTATGCCACTGCCTCTCTCTCCACTTGCCCTTCTCTGCCATGCCTCCCCTTTCCCTCTACTCCAAAGCACTGTGCTGTGCAGCGCTGGCAGGGCAGCCCCTCCCTGGCCTGGGTTCCTGCCTGGCTTCCTGACTCGTGCTCCAGTGCCTGCCCTCGCTGGAGTGTTGCCCTGAACTTCAGCCTCCTTGGCAAGGACACCAACAGCCTGGCTGGCCCTCAGCCACCATCCTGTTCCTCTCAACAACTGGCTAGAGTCCTGTTTCAACCTCAGTGGTCCTCCCTACTCCCACTGCCATCCCACCTTCCTGATGTCTAATGGTATAGCAGTATTTCCATTATCCAGAGTTCAGTTTTGCCCCTGCTTGGACACTTCAGAGTCATCCCTGGGTAGCACATATGGTTAAGTGCTCAACTACAAACTGAAAGATTGACAGTTCAAACTTACCCAGAAGCACCTCAGAAGACAGCCCTGCCCACCTAATTCTACAAGGTCACAACCTGAAAAACCCTATGGAGCAGTTCTGCTCTACACATATGGGTTGCTATGAGTCAGAATAAACTATTTTTTGTTTGTTTGTTTCTGGTTTTTGGTTTTGGACACCTCAGCTGCTATACTCCCCTCCCTCTACTAGCTGGGATCCCATGGATATCTGTACCAACTAGATCAGGCCTAAATTGCATGCATACACACAAACAGACACATATACACACAACTCAAACCACTTAATAATGAGTATATTTATTAACTTATAACAAGAAGTCCAGAGATAGGAAGATTTCAGAATTGGTTAATTGCATGGCTCTCAGGTGTCACAAAGGACTTTCATTCATTCTGTCTTTCTGCTCTGCTATCCCCACTTTGTTGCTTACTCATGTCACAAGAGGGACGCCCAACTCTAAGCAGTCAGTATTATACTAGAGTTGGCTCCTGGAGGCTCCTGAAAGCCCATTGCTAAGTATTCAGGTATTTTGTGAGCTGGTTGTTGACTCACTGGTAGTCTGAAATCAGCCATCATGTGAGAATTTATACCATGGAAGTGGAAATAGGCAAACAAATGCTACAAATCAGGACTTTTGTTTTTCAGAGAGCAGGTTAACCAGCACACCACTGTACCACATCCTCACAGTAACATTTAAAGAGAGAAAGAGTCTATTTTTCAAACACTTTTTTTTAAGGGCAAGAAACTTTCTGGAAGCCTCACAGGAGACCTCACCTCATGCCTCCTTGGCCCACTTGTATCACATGCCAATGTTTCAACCAGATTGGCAAAGGGATAAGGTCATCATGCCTCCCCTGAAGCACATGGGCACCTGAAACCTGAAAAAACAGGGTTCTTTTAGCAGGAAATAAGATGGGATATGGCTTTTGAGTGGGCAGTTAGAAGGGTTCATCACACGTACACACGCACACACACACAGAGGAATCATCCATTTAGCTGATTCAGAGCTTCTCTCTCTGTCCTGGCCCACCATGGTGATCCCAGCAGGTTTACAGCCCTTGTAAGTTATGATAGCTGAGATGTTTGTAGGACTACCTCGCTAGAGGAGAAAGAAAGCAAGAGGAATTACTCAGAGGCACTTCTTCTTGGGTTCTAAGCCTGCAATTTACCCAAGTAGTTAAAAAACCTGGCTTGTTTTAAGCATCATCAAATGAATAGAAACTGTCATGTGTTTCCACTTGATAATACTTTTTTTTAATAAAGAAATCCATATTAAGAAAGGATTAAATATTAGCCAATAAAAGAAGTACACTAATTTTTACATGTTGACATGCAATTTAAATTAAGAATTAACTAAATACAAGACCAGATCCCAGTATGCAGTTCACTCAAAATTAATTTTTCTTAATTCAGGCATAATCTACTCCTTGTTTTCTCTCTGACTTGAGTAGACTATAAGTATGAACTCAGCTGAATTGTCTCTCTCTTTTTTTTTTTTTTTTTTTTTTGGAGTCAGACACTTCAAAACCCTTGTCTGAGGTTGTAAAACTTCCAAGGGTATCTGAAGTGTCAAGTTCCATGCAGTCTGTCTTCACTGGCTTTCACTGTCCCAAAGAAGGAACCCCATGACTGTTTTCTAATAATTGCAAAAAAGTGTCCAAATTGCCACTCCCTGCATCCCATCCAACTTCTTGCAATTTTCCCTTTCATTAATTAAAATAGAAATTAAAATCTCCTGACCACATATGCCCTATGTTTGCCTTGAAGACTTAGGCTTAAACACATAAAGCTCTTAAACAAGCCTCTTAGGGTATAAAAAGAAGTACAGAGCTCAGTTCTTAGCTTCTAAGAAACGATAATCTGATTGAAGAAGTAGATATAAGAAGCAAGTGAGATACAACGCAACCCTCATATTAATCTAAATGAATAATTTCTTTTATAATGATCAGCACAAAGCTGGTTCCTATGAGGCAGAAGTTAAAGATGTCCCAAATGTCCAATTTTTCTAAACTGCTGTGCCATTCCATCATCTCTCATATCAACTACTCCCTCCTGTCTTTGGGTTCTGTAATTCACTGCGATGTCTCACAAAACTCACAAAGCATATAAAGGAAATGGCTCACACAGTTGTGGAGGCTGGCAAGTCCAAATCCGTAGGTCAAGCATGGGTTTCTCCTGACCCACATGGCAGTAGGGGCTGACAAACCCAAACCGGTAGTTTAGGCCACAGGCTGCTGGTTCATAAGGCTGCAGAAGCTGGCGAATCAGGTCACATGAGAAGCCGCCTGCCCATGGGGCTGTGGAGGCAGGCAAATCCCAGAATCAGCAGGTCAGACATCAGACCTCTGGCTCAAGTTCCAAGAACTGGAGGTCAACTGATCACAAGCCAGATACGCAATGCAGATGCAGAGAGAGAGAGAGCCCCGCCAGGTCATCGACATATACAACTTAGATGCAGGCCACATCCCAGGAAAGGGCATAACTTGAGTAAGGTGGGACTTGAGCCATGCCCTCCTGCAAGGATGTGACCCAAGACATACCCTACACCAATCCTGCCTTACCAACACGTAGAGGTCAGGATCCACAACGCATAAAATAGAGGACAACCATACAATATTTAGAATCATGGCCTAACCATTTGACACATAACACCATCCGTCACAGTTTCCATACACCTTATTTGCAAGTCCCACTCAATCACTGTGTGTAAGTCACAAAAACCATAGCTAGAAGGGCCATATTAAGTAATTCATTACACTGCAAATCCCAAAAACATTCCTTACCGAAATGGAAAAGCTAATAACCAACTTCATATGGACAGAAAAGAGGCCCTGAATAGCCAAAGCAATATTGAAGAAGAAGAAAAAAGCAGGAAGCTTCATACGGTCCCCAATATCAAAACATACTATACAGCCATTGTAATCAAAACAGCCTGGTATTAGTTCAATGACAGATACATAGATCAGTGGAATAGAATTGAGAACTCAGAAATAAATCCAGCCATCTATGGATAACTGATTTTCAACAAGGGGTCAAAGTCCACTCAATGGCCTAGACACCGTCTCTTTAATAAATGGTGCTAGCAAACCTGGATGTCCACTTGCATAAAAATAAATCAGGACCCATGCCTCATAAACAAAAAACCAAATCCAGTGCCATCGAGTTGATTCCAACTCATAGCGACCCTATACCTCATACCATACACAAAAAATAACTCAAAATGGATCAGAGGCCTAAATGCTAACCCAAAACTATAAAGTTCCTGGGGAAAAAAATAGGGAAAAAACTATGGGACCTAATCTTTTGTAAAAATAGGATAACAACCCTCTTTGAAGTGTGGCGTCTGGGGTCTTAAATGCTAACAAGGGGCCATCTAAGATGCATCAATTGGTCTCAACCCACCTGGATCAAAGGAGAATGAAGAACACCAAGGTCACACGATAACTATGAGCCCAAGAGACAGAAACGGCCACAGGAACTAGAGACTTACATCATCCTGAGACCAGAAGAACTAGATGGTGCCCGGCCACAACCGATGACTGCCCTGACAGGGAGCACAACAGAGAACAGCGGGATGCAGACCCCAAATTCTCATAAAAAGACCAGACTTAATGGTCCGACTGAGACTAGAAGAATCCCGGTGGTCATGGTCCCCAAACCTTCTGTTGGCCCAGGACAGGAACCATTCCCGAAGACAACTCATCAGACATGGATCGGACTGGACAATGGGTTGGAGAGAGATGCTGATGAAGAGTGAGCTACTTGTATCAGGTGGACACTTGAGACTGTGTTGGCAACTCCTGTCTAGAGGGGAGATGGGAGGGTAGAGAGGGTTAGAAACTGGCTAAATGGTCAGGAAAGGAGAGACTGCAAGGAGGGAGCAGGCTGATTCATTAGGGGGAGAGTAAATGGGAGTATGTAGTAAGGCGTATGTAAGTTTATATGTGACAGACTGACTTGATTTGTAAACTTTCACTTAAAGCACAATAAAAATTATTTTAAAAAAATAGAATAACAAACATAACAACAAATGCATGAATAGCAGAAGACAAAATAGTTAAACGGAACCTAACAAAAATTAAAAACTTATGCTCATCAAAAGATTTTATCAAAACGGTAAAAAGGCAACCTACAAACTGGGAAAAAATCTTTGGAAACAACATATTCGATAAGAGTCTAACCTCTAAGATATAGAGAAAACTTCAACAGCTCAACAACAAAAAGACAAACAACCCAATTATGAAATAGGCAAAGCACATGAACAGAACCTTCACCAAAGAAGATATCCAAGCAGCCAACAAACACATGAAAAGATGCTCATGATCATTAGCCATTAAAAAACCCATTGCCACAGAGTCGATTCTGACTCATAGCAACCCTATAGAATAGAGTAGAACTGCCCCATATGGTTTCCAAGGAGCTGCTGGTGGATTAGAACTGCCAACCTTTTGGTTAGCAGCCAATCTCATAACCACTGTACCACCAAGGCTCCTAGAGAGATGCAAATCAAAACTATAATGAGATACGATCTCATGCTGGCAAAAATGGCACTGATTATAAAAAAAAAAAGATAACAAATGTTGGTGAGGATGTGGGGAGATTGGAACCCTTATTCATTGCTAGAGGGATTGTAAAATGGTACAGCAACTATGGAAAACGATATGGCGCTTCCTTAAAAAAACTAGAAATAGAGCAATCCCACTCCTAGGTATATGCCCTAAAGACGTAAAAGTAGTGACACAGACATATGCACACCAACGTTCATTGCAGCTTTATTCAAAATAGCAAAAAAATGGAAACAACCAAAGTGCCCATCAATGGAGGAATGCATAAGCAAAACGTGATATATAAAAACAATGGAATACCACACAACCATAAAGAACAATGATGAGTCTACAAAACACATTATAACATGGATGGACCTGGAGGGCATAATGCTAGTGAAATAAACCTAGCACATAAGGACAAACATTGTATGATCACTGTTTCATAAGATGAATAGATATAAGGAGACTAATGTTCATTGGTGGTTACTGGGGAGAGGTGGGGGAGAGGAAAGCATACTTGAGATGGTACCCAGTGCCGTCAAGTCGATTCCGACTCATACAGATACTTGTTATTTTTGGTGATGGGAAAAGTGGCACTGAATGTGAATGTAGCAAGCACAGCATGACCAAGGTGAATGATGCGGCTGAGAAACAGTCAAGAAAAAATGATGCCAGTACTAAAGGATTTGACTATATAAGGTGGCAATGACTCCAACAAAGACAAAAAATGAGTGTATGATCACATATGGATGGGTATAGGCATATAGGTACACGGGTAGGTACAGGTGTATACATATGTGAGAACAGATAGAAGTATCTATGTGTACGTGTAAATATAGATACATGTGTGCAGACACACATGCATTGAAGACACAACTACAGATACTCCTCAGGCATAACCAAACACCTTCTGAGATTGGTTTTCTAGGTTTGACAGCTTAGGACCATAGTCTCATGGGACAACTTAACTGGCGTAACATAGTTCACAAAGTTCACGTTCTGTATCCTAGTGAAATGAGGAGCATCTGGGGTCTTAAAAGCTTGTTAACAGACATCTAAGACACAACTATTGGTCTCTACTCATCCGGAGCAAAAGAGTAGGAAACCAAAATCTCAGAGAAGAAACAAGTCTACAAGACAGCCTACTCGAGCCATGGCCTCATCTACCCTGGGACCAGAAAAACTAGATGGTGTCCAGCTACAACCACTGGCTGTTCTGAACGGGGTCACGATAGAGGGTCCCAGATAGAAAAGGGAAAAAAAAATGTAGAATTAAATTCAAATTCTTAAAAAAGTGCAGACTAGCTGGACCAGTTGAGACCAGAGGACTCCCTGAGACCATCACCCTGAGACACTCTTTAAAATCTTGAGCCAAAACTGTGCTGAGATTACCTTTTAGCAGAAAAGCAGTAACACACAAAATAAAGAATCCCAAATCAGTTGCTGTTGAGCCAATTCCCACTCATAGCAATCCTATAGGACAGAGTAGAACTGCCCCGTAGTTTCCAAGGAATGGCTGGTAGATTCCAACTGCTGACCTTTGGTGAGCAACCAAGCTCTTAACCACTGCGCCACCAGGGTTCCAACTAAATAAAGGATATTACCCATAAAAATTATGCCCTACTAAAAAACCGTCTGTATGAGACCTGTGTGTTGTAAATCCTGCCTCTTTAATGTTAATGAGGCAGGATTAGAGGCAGTTACGTTAAAGTGGCAAGCCTACAAAATCAGGTTGTATTTTGAGCCAATCTCTTTTGAGATATAAAAGAGAGAATCAAGCAGAGACAGGGGGACCTCATGCACCAAGAAAGTAGCACTGAGAGAAGATAGCGTCCTTTGGACCTGGGGTCCCACCACTGAGAAGCTCCTAAACTAGGGAAGACTGATGACAAGGACCTTCCTCCAGATGCTACAGAAAGATAAAAAGCCTTCTTCTAGAGCTAGTACCCTGAATTTGGACTTCTAACCTCCTAAAATATGAGAGAATAAATTTCTCTTTCTTAAAGCCATCCACTTGCAGTTTCTCTATTATAGCAGCACTAGATGACTGTATTGGTCATCCAGTGCTGCTATAACAGAAATACCACAGGTAGATGCCTTTAACAAAGAGAAATTTATTCTCTCACAGTCCAATAGTCTAGAAGTCCAAATTCAAGGCGCTGGCTCCAGGGGAACACTTTTTCTCTGTTGGCTCTGGAGGAAGGTCCTTGTGGTGCATGAGTCTTCACTTGGTCTGGGAGCAACTCAGCACAGGAACCTCAGGTCCAAAGGATGCGCTCTACTCCCAGCACTGCTTTCTTGGTAGTATGAGGTCCCCAACTCTCTGCTTGCTTCCCTTTCCTTTTATCTCTTGTAAGATAAAAGGTGGTGTAGGCCACTCTCCAGGGAAGCTCCTTTTACATTGGATCAGTGATGTGACCTGAGCAAGGGTGTTACGTCCCACCCTAATCTTCTTTAACCACAGACAGAGATTATAACACATAGGAAAATCACAAGACGAAGAACCACCACCCAATACTGGGAATCATGGCCTAACCAAGTTGACACATATTTTGGGGGGACACAATTCAATCCATGACAATGTCTAAGATAGAGCACTTCCTTTCTTTCTAGCACTATAGACTTATCTTCCCTGCCTCGACCTTCTCCAGAGTCTCATTTCAGTGGGAAATTATATTTAAAGACCAAGATCTTTGTACTAGATGTATCCATTGCTGCTGAGGTGTTACTGTTTTTAAGCTCTTTCAATGGACAGAACTAAATACACACACGTGTTTAAATCAGGATTTCGTATTGATATTTCCAATTCAAATTTAACATGCCAGGGTAGTCAAGAGTAGTTTTTGTGGAATCAGGATTTGAGCCGGCCAAATTTACAATACCTTTTTAAAATAATAATTTTTCCTGTAATGTAATCACATTTACAGACAAAAACAAAACTGAAAAATAGGGAAAAGTATAAATTTACCGATAATCTCACCCTTTCAACACAACCATTTTTATATAGGTCTTGGTGGTTAGGATTTTAACTGGTAGGGAAATGAAGAGGGGGGCTTCCAGAGAGGAAAGTGCAAAGAATGTTTAGAACTGAAATAGAGAGTTTATATAAAGACATTTCTCCTCTTCAAGCCTCTGTTCATGCCATACTTTCTGGGTGCATAACCTTTCTCTTAGCTCAGCCTCACAAAATTGTATTTGTCTTTCAAAATGCAGCTCAAAAGCTCTCCCTGACCCGCAGCCAGATGTAGCTTTACCTACCTACAGTGCATTTCCGTGCACCTAATTGTCATTTTTCACTTGATGACTTTAAAAAGTATTTGTGTACCTGTGTTATCGCCCTGGAGACGCCTGGTGGCATAGTGGTTAAGTGGTATGGCTGCCAACCAAAAGGCTGGCATTTCGAATCTACCAGGCACTCCTTGGAAACTCTATGGGGCAGTTCTACTTTGTTCTATAGGGCTGCTATAAGTCGGAATCGACTCATTGGCAATGGAGATTATCTCCTAGCTAATTTTCAAGCTCTTTGAAGTCGGGAACTGTATCTGGTTGGCTTTTTATTCTCAAAACTCTGAGCTCAGAGACACAAACCCATTGCTGTTGAGTCGATTTCGACTTATAGTGGCCCTGTAGGACAGAGTAGGACTGCCCCATAGAGTTTCCAAGGAGCTCCTGGTGGATTCGAACAGCCAGCTTTTGGTAAGCAGCCATAGCATTTAACCTTTACGCCACCAGGGTTTCCCAGAGATGCATGTATAAGACGATTTCAGCAAACATTTTCTACATTGAATTCAACTGAGGAGGATTTGAACATGAGCCTAAGTTTAGACTATACTGTGTAGATCCCCTCTAACTGTTCTGTTTTCAGTTTGGAGAAAACATTCCCTTCACCTGACCATCTGTCTCCCTAGTTATCTACTTTTGAAACCTAGGGCTTATGTTGTTTCTAATTTTGAAAGTACACTTAAGGTTACTTATTACAACCCTTTCCGTTGCTTAGTAATGCTTCAGTTTACTTTTAAAGCTACATCTAATTTTCAAATAACGTAAGCACCTTTAAATAGAATATATTAGTTTTTAAGCAGACATATACAGTGCTCCACAATTTATATGTAAAAATGTCATTCAACTGAGAGGCTTGAAAGACGCTCTGATGCTTTACAAAGGAGGTAACTGAATTGCCTTCTTTACAGACCGTAAAGAAAGACAACCTGCTGATTTTGTTTAAATGTGCCACGATAGAGGCAGATGGATACATTATTATAAGCAACCTAAGGTCACTTTCAGCTCTATGATTTTAATTGAGCTATATAAATTTACACAGTCCCACCTGTCTTGTGACTAAACGAAATTGGTTTGGATCTAAACCTCATTATCAGCAAATAGTAATTTCAGTAATACTTGACAATATAGAAATCTTTTGGCCTCCGTTTTCTTATCTATAAGATGAGAAATCTGAGTTGATTAATCTCGATGGTCCTGCAGCTCTCTGAGTCCATAAATCTCTGGGGAGCCTATTACTGCTCAGGTGCACGCTTTCCATGATACTCACTGAGAATAATTTCTCTGGCTCCTAAATCTTCCTAACAGCTGATAGATTTTCTAAAGAATAAATTTAGCTTCGTTGAATACCTTTAGATTCCTAAGAGAAGTAGGATAGTTGAGGAAAAGGAAAAGGGACAAACGGGCAGCTCTGCTATTTACACGCTGTATGACTTTGAACGATTTACTTACCCTCAGTATTTCCAGCTAAAATTGAATAACAATTCTTATCTTGTGATATTGTTATGAGGGTTAAATGAGATAACACAGATGATAGCCCCTGGCATAGCACCTGTAGATTATCTATAAATATTGACTGACTCATTCTTTAGTATAGCGTTGGTGGAAAGAGGTGGTTGGGATCCCCAGGTCAGATTGCCCATTGTGTTAATTAAGGCCCTTGGTTGTCAGCAACAGAAAGCTATTGTGGCTAATTTCAACAAAGACAGAATACAGGAGAGTTCATAAAGTCAAATGGAAGGCCCAGTGGAGGACGAGTAAGGCCACTTCAAGGTTTATGTAGCGGGAACTCTGCAATGGTCTACACAAGATGTTCCCACTGGAATAACTTAGCTCCAACTCTTTTCAGCCTCTTGGTCACACTGATTGAGAATCAAGTTCCAGGGGGGGCGTCCATTTAGGCTGGGTTTGACTTTATACCTTCCTCTTCCATCTTGGCTAGAGATGGTCAGGGCATCTTAGTTAAGAGTCTCATCAGAATAGAATTGCCCCATTGGATTTCCTAGGCTGTAATTGGAAACCCTGGTGGTGCAGCGGTTAAGTGCTACGGCTGCTAACCAAAGGGTTGGCAGTTTGAATCTGCCAGGCGCTCCTTGGAAACTCTCTGGGCCAATTCTACTCTGTCCTATAGGGTCACTATGAGTCGGAATTGACTTGATGGCACTGGGTTTGGTTTTTTGTTTTTTTGGAATCTTTATGGGAGAAGATTGACAGGTCTATTTTCTTGTGGAGCTGCTGGTGGGTTTAAACCACTGACCTTTTTAGTTAGCAGCCAAGTGCTTAACTGTTGTGCCACCAGGTATTCTCCCTAACTTTACAGGGAGCAAATACAAGTGCAGAGAGGTAAATAAATATTCCATGGTGACCTAGCTTATTTGTGGCAAAGCTGAATTAGAACTCAGATTTCTAGATATTCGCCAATCCGTCTTTAGTTTATGCTACTGTTCTAGTCCATGCTATAACCCTGGTAATGAGGGGTGTTTTGGTTCATTTTTAGTAAGTTTCTTTTATAGTAGTCTGTAGGAGGCATTGTGTTATATTGGATTATGCCAGCCAGCCGATAGTAAATACCAAAAAAAAACAAAACCAAACCTCTTGCTGTTGAGTCACTTCCAACTCGTGGTGATCCCATGTGTTACAGAGTAGAACTGCTCCATAGTCTTTTCTTGGCTGTAATCTTTACAAAAGCAGATTACCAGGCTTTTCTTCTGCAGTGCTGCTGGGTGAGTTTAAACTGCCAACCTTTAGTTTAGTAGTTGAGCACAAACCATTTACGCCACCCAGGGACCTCTTCAATAGTAAATAGAGGTATGAAAATGTTCTGATGTATTTCTCACTGGAACCAAAAATTATTTACACAGTGTAAAGGTCTTTATCTTTCTCAAATAAAACCTTCAGCATCAGTAACAGTTTCTGATATGGTATCTTGGTGCTCACTTGTCATCTGAACTGTTGACTTTGTACCTCTAGTTTTGAACCTGTCTATTCATCTTAGACTTTTGCCTTTTAAAGCAAACAATTCTAGAATCTGTTTATTGGTAACCTGGCCCCACCATCTCTTCCCTCCCCTCCCCCACCACTATACTTGCCCTCAAATTGAGCCCACCTCCCACTGACCCCTCAACCACTGGAAGAGGAGATCAGGCAAATGTGATATATCTACATAATGGAACATCATGCAGCCATTACGATTTATTGTCATAAATAATTTTTAATGACATGGGAATATATTTATTATCTAATTATGGCTGAGTCAGATGGAAAGATCTAGGCCTAAAGAGAAACCAAGGGATTAAGGAGAAGTGAATTGGACCTTCTCTGTTAGGCAATGTGTAAAAGCAAGGAGGGAGGAAGTACTTTCTTGGTATAATAAAGTCAGCATTATTATTTCAGAGGAATATAGTCAAAGCCATATAAATAACATGCAGAAGAGAATTGGGAGGTGATTAATAAATTAATCTTCTAGATGTAGAACATGGTCAAATTTCAGATGTCCTAAGAAAGAAGAACAGAAGACCACTGTTCCCTCACCCTCTCCACCAAGGGGCCAGAGGGAGCCCACCTTCTCATCACCCTTTGCCACCACCACCACCCACAAAAAGTATAGTTTTGGGTCTGAAATGTTGGCTAAAGAATTATTTTTAAAACAAAGGAGAGAAAACTCAAATATCTACCAGAGCACAGAGTAACAAGTGAATGAAGCTGACCAAATGTAAGAAAAATAGGAGTGGTGGGGATGGGATAGAAGAAATATGTATGCCCTGCCCTGTCCAAGAGGAGCCCTCATGACACAGTGGTTAAGAGCTTGGCTGCTAATCAAAATGTCAGCAGTTCGAATCCACCAGCTGCTCCTTGGAAACCCTATGCGGCAGTCCTACTGTGTCCTATAGGGTCACTATGAGGTGGAATCAACCTGACAGCAACAGGTTTGTTTTGTTTTGTTTTTTCTTTTTTGGTGCCCTGTCTAAGAGGAGCAGCTGTTACTCAGCTCCAATCAGCTGTTGCCCCACAAGCACATGGGCCCAGTGTTGTCAGCTCCTGATGTTTTTCAGGAGACACTAGAAATCTAGATTTTTATACAAAAATAATTTTTAAAACATTGTGTGAGCCAGATGAAACATGTCAGAAGGCATAAACACATTCACAGCACACCAAAAGGTGAATAGCTGTTATATTTGGGTGATAAAATTTGGGGTCATTTTTATTTTCATTTTCACATTTGACTGCATGATCTAGAATTGTAACAGTGAGCATATTACTTTCATAACCAAAGAAAAATTTATGTTACTTGTTAAATTTTTAAAAAATTAATTAACTAAACAAGACATTAAAATAAGGACCAAACAATAAATGCCACAGAAATTTTCTGTGTAGATGCTTATATATGACTAAATTTTTGTAAAATGTTTTCATATTAAAGTTGGCAATGTATCAAGTATGTAATAAAGTATTTGGCTGGCCCTTGTCCCAGGTTCCTGGAAGTAACCTCTAAACCCTTAGAATTTTCTGAGTGATTAGAGTGTCTGTTATACATGGTGAGCTCTTTGAACCACACATGATGGTTTATGTTAACACGATGGCTTGGGATGGGGGGCCAGCCAAACCAGAAAGATCAACCATATGATCAGAGGTTTAGAGTTTTCAGCCACAGATATTAGCCTCTACCTCAGGGAAAGGGACAGGGGCTGGAGGTTGAGCTCAATCACATGGCCAATGATTCAATCAATTATGCCTACCTGTGGACACCAAGGCTCAGGTGAGCTTCTCTGACAATAGCCTGTATTGTCACAGGTTGATGTGCCAGAAGAGTGACACGTCCTGACTCCACTATGAAAGGAAATGGAAGCTTTGCATTTGGGACCCTCCCAGACCTTGACATAGGCATCTCTCCCTTTGGCCGGTTCTCCTTTGTGTACTTTTACTGTAATAAAACTGTAATTGTAAGTACAGTGCTTTCAGTGAGTCATTCTAGTGAATAATTGCATCTGAAAGGGTAGTTAAAAAAAACAAACCCATTGCCATCAAGTAAATTCTGACTCATAGCGACCCTATAGGATAGAGTAGAACTGCCCCATATGGTTTCCAGGGAGTACCTGGTGGATTCAAACTGCCAACCTTTTGGTTAGCAGCTGTAGCTCTTAACTACTATGCCATCAGGGTTTCTGAGAGGGTAGTGGGAACCCCTAAATTTGTAGCCAGCTAGTCAGAAGTAAAGGTGGCCTCAGTACCCCCAAGTTTGCAGCTGGTGTCTGAAGTCTTGGGCAGTCATTTGAGCGAGAATAATTTCGGCCTAAACACAGCAATATGCCAAGCCTCAGATTTACTGATTCTAGGTTTCTGGTCACTATATTTACCCACTGTTTCCACATTAGGATTTATGAAAGGAAATTGTTCCATAGTATTATTGTCATTTCTATTTAATTAAGTATCTAGCCCGGATTCTATGATATTCGAGTCTTCCTGACACCCACTAGATGTTGGAAGAAGAAAGCAGGTAAAGTCAGAGTACTTATAATATAATCTAATTCCTGGAGGGGTTGTACATATTAAATGAGTTAAAATTTATAAAACACTTAGACCGGCGTCTGGCACGATGCAGGTGTGAAATGAGTGTTAACTATCATTACTGTTATGACTGTTAGCATTATTATTATTACTGTTATTTAGGAAGTGATAGTTAAGAATGATCATTTCTTGCTCCCATCCTAATAGCCCAAAACCTTTAGCACACTGTGGAGAGAGTGTGGGAGGAGAGAGAAAGAAATAAAGACATGGGAGGGGAAGAAGAAGATTAAAAAGGCATTTCTAATTTACTATTTTTTTTTTTAACTTGGAAGACAAAAAGGAGGCACTGGAAGAGTTGAGTGTATGACAAATTTGAAGAGTCAGGATGGGGGTACTAGGCCCAAAGGAATCCAGCAAGTCCCTAACCCACTGCCATCAAGTCGATTCCAACTCATAGCAACCCTGTAGGAAGAGAAAAGCTGCCCCACAGGGTTTCCAAGGAGCACCTGGTGGATTTGAACTGCCAGCCTTTTGGTTAGCAGCCAAATGCTTAACCACTGCACCACACTAGATCACTATTTTTCTAACTGAAGGTGACAACTCATTACGGGTCATGAAATTAAGTATGTGACAATCAGCGTTTTTTTAATGAAAGAGAATGGAACAGAGCAGGAAAAAAAAAAAAAAGAGCAGGACACAAGAAAATAGGAAGTAGAATGTGTTGCAAGTAATGAAGATAAGTATCATTTATTGGAACTTCAGTTTCTGTTTTATATAGACGTGTGGGTGGCAGTCAAAAATTTTTGAGCACCATTTTATTAGATCAAGAAGCATGGACTTTGCATTGTGTCTCTTCTGCAAAACGGAGAAAGAAAATGTGTGTGTGCATATGATTACCCTGAAAAAACTTCAGAGGAAGGAACTTTTTAGAATGAGAGAAGTACCCGCCCAAATGGAATGTTCTAGATGTAAAGATATTTATTTCAAGGGTAAACTTTTAAATACTAATAACAACTACTGTCTATTGAGACCTTGCTGTGTGTCAGGAGCTGTGCTAACTACTCCACATTTCATCCTCCCAACAATCCTGTAAGATGAAAAGAAACAATACAAAGAAAGCCCTGGGATCAACAAACATTACAGATTTACAAGTGACAGATAACAGCCCTGCTTCTGTCCCTGTCTTCAGTTCTCTCTCTCTCTCTCTGAACTACCTACCTACCTCTCCCACCCCTTTTATGACTCAGGAAAGAAAAGGATGAATGGTCAAAGAGAAGGGGAAAGAAAGAAAAGCCATGAAAAATAGAACAGATGGGAATGAGAGGAGGGGAGGTGGGATGAAAGTGATAAAAGAGAAAAGGGGGGAAGCATTGAACATTGTTGATGTTGCAACATATGCTTCTAATAAATTATTAATTTGAATGCAAAACTTTACATGAAGCTCTTTAATGGGTGGGGTAGAGAAGAACAGAGGGCTGTCGGGTGCCGGAACAAACCCCACTTCCTCATTCTGTTCAAGGTTGGCCTTGGCAACACATGTTCATCAGATATGGCATGAAAACCAGCGATGGAGGGACTGCTTCTGTGAAAAAACACCATATAGGGATTGAGATTGGCATCCCACGCAGGGGTGGTCTAGGGCCATGCATTTTCTTCTCTCAAAGGATCCGTCTAGATCTATTTGAGTTCTGTGCCATCTCAAAGTTAACGATCTTCCTTTTGAATCCCTGGGAGATTTTATTCCTTTTGGTTTCCAGAAGTTACGTGCCACAGTGATTTCAGCCCAGTAACACTTTTGCTGTGATAAAAAAGAAATACGGGCAGGCCTGCTGCTTCTTTCTGCCTGACGGCTGCTACCCAGCACAACTATTAATACTTGCTTCAGAGGAAACAAGGAATAGAGTCTGTCTGCTTCCAGGGCCCTGACATGTGACTTTACTATCTAAGAAACTTAGATCTCTATACCATGTGCTATTCATACTCTGTACCTGGAAAAGGCCTCTTCTGGCTAAAGCCAGGTGGACTAACTGTGTCTAGATAAACAAAAGTGTTGTCGTTAGCAACCAAGCTTTCACTTCTACATGACAAACCACTAGCTGATAAACAACTTTATTGTTAGATATATTTCACCAACATTTTTGTTCATGCATTTCAATTATGTTTTCTTATTTGCTGTTTTGCTTTGTTTTGTTTTAGGGGCTTTCTCTACCCCTCGTTGAAGTAAAGGGCTGGAACTGCTTGAACTGATAATGAAATGGTCAAAATTTCTGGTTGATAAAGGAAAGCCAGATTCAGGCAATACTACCTAGGCTGGCCCAGAAGCTCAATTTACAATCTTTCTGACCTCAAAGATATGTCATAATTATCCCCTTTCCCTTTGCATCTTCCAGTTGGGATCCAGATTGTATCTGTGTGAACTGGCACTCTCAGTGGAGGACCTTCTGTGCCTGGGGCCGTGTGGAGCAGAAGGAAGCTTCCAGGCAGGGGAACCAAACCCCCGCTCCTAATTCAGCCTTTGAAGGTACCTCAAAGGGTCTCAGAGTATAACAATGAGAGTAGCAGGAAAATGTTCTCAAATCAAAAATTAATTTTAACCTGCTTTAATATAAATGCCTTTTAGCACTTTGCTGAAGTAGATGAAAATTTTGTTACGAAATCAAAAAAGCAAGTAAGTCATTCTCTAAACACTCTCATTTTTGTATATTTGTGGCCAAGTTCCAGCTGACCCACTTTTAAGTCGCCCTACAAAATGTGGCCTCCACCCACTTCCCCACCTTCCTGTCCACTCCTCCTCCTGGCTCTGTGCCCTTCTGGGTTTTCTTTGTCTTTCACAGACTCCTCTTTCTTCTCCTACTCTTATTTGTGAGACGGTATCAAAGCGGGCCTTGACTTTCTCTTCTTCCCCCTACATGATGATGAGACGCCCCATCCTCGTTGCTTCCCTGTGTACCTTTAGAAGGGAGACACCCACTTCTCTAGTCATGGCCTCTCAGTCACTGACACTAATCCAGGGTGATCACTTGTTCTTCTTTGCTGGGACAGTCCTGGCTTCTGCCTGTTGTCCAGCTTAATAGTGCCCTCTTTCGTTCTCAGAAATGTTCCAGTTTGGACAACATATTAACTAGTCGCCCTACCTGAGGATCCACCATCCATCTGTCAGTTTGTTGAAGTGCGGTGGTTTGTGCATTGCCATGATTCTGGAAGCTATGCCACTGTTTTTTCAAATACCAGCAGGATCACCCATGGTGGATGAATTTCAGTGGAACTTCCAGACTAACACAGACTAGGAAGAAAGGCCTGGCAATCTACTTCCCAAAATTAGCCAATGAAAACCCTATGGAGTGTCAAGAATAGGAGGAGGATGTGGAAGATGTGGCTAACTGCCTCCTTTGCCATGAGACCAGAAGAACTGGATGGTGCCTGGCTACCATTACTGAACATTTTGATCAAAGATTCTGTAGAGTATCCTGATCAACGGGGGAAAATGCAGAACAGAATTTCCAATTCTCAAAGACTCCAGGCTTTCTTGAGCCATGAAGTCTACACAAGCATCTGAAACTATTGCCCTGAGGTAATCTTTAAAATTTAAGCCAAAAATATCCCCTGAAGTCTTCTTAAAACCAAACAAAATTTAGCTTAACTAGTAAAAAATGTCTACCTTGAGCATTATGCTCTTTTAAGAACTATCTATATGGGATCAAAGTGACAACAGCAACTCGAAAGATTAGATAAGAACCTTAGAGGGTGGTGACTTTACGTTAAAGGCGGGGGGACAACTCAGAAAAGAAGGGTGAGAATGGTTGTGCAACTCAAAGAGTGTAATTAATGTGACTGATTTTGCACATGTAGAAACAGCTGAATTGGTGCATGTTTTGCTGTATATATTCTCTCCATAAAACATTTACTATCATGATTTTGGAGCCCTGGTGGCCCAGTGGTTAGGAGCTACAGCAGCTAACCAAAAGTTTGACAATTCAAATCCACCAGCCACTCCTTGGTTGTTTTTATCACTATTTTGCACTTGAAAATAAGATATGTAACTAGAAAGAAAGAAAAAGAAAACCCTATGGATCACAACAGAATATTGTCTGATATAGTGCTGGAAGATGACCCCCTTAGATTGGAGGGCACTGAAAACACACAGTGGCCGCTACAGTGGAGTAGAGCATACCAATATCATGAGGATGGGGCAGGACTGGGCAACATTTGGTTCTGTTGTACATGGGGTCACCACAAGTTGGAGGTGACTCGATGGCAACTAACAACAATAACCTAAGAGCAGTGTTTCCCCCAGAATATTTACTTGATGCAACATCTGTTCACTTAACTACTTCTTTTTATGAAACACTGGTCTTCTTTCCCAGCATCCCCGTTTCCACTGGTGCTTCCACTGCTTCTCCATTTGTCAGAGACTAGAAACCTTGGCATCATATTGACACCTCCTTCCTTATCTCTTCCTAAGGATGCCGAACAGCGGTAAAAGCCAAGGACTTGGAGTCAGAGGAACTGGACCCAACTCCCAGCTCTATGCCCTGTTCGCCTCACCTCTCTGTGTCTCAAGTTGGTCATTTGTCAAAGAGCAAGAATTGCCAGATTAAATGAGGCAGCTTCTGAGGGGGCACCCGGCATTGTTTCTAATACAGCAAATGTGATTGCTTTTTATTCATACATTCACTCAACACATTTATTAAACACCTACTATAAGCCTGGCACTGTTTTAGGTTCTGGAGGTACACCTGTGAAAAAGACACCCAAAAATACCTGCCCTCATAGAGCTAACATCCTAGTGGGGAAATTAGACAATGAACAAATAAAGTAAACAGATCACGTCAGGTGGTGATGTATTCTATGGAGCAAAAACTAAATAGGGCGAGGGGAACAGGGAGTGCTGAGGTGAAAAGAGTGACTATTTTTTAAAGGTTTGTAAAGGAAGATGTCACTAATAAGGTGACATTTGAGCAGAGCCATGAAGGAGGTGAAAGAATTAGCTATGCAGATGTTTAGGGGGAAGAACAGACAAAAGAAAATTTCCTGGGGCAGGAGCACACATGATGTGCTAAGAAATCACACAGATGACAGCTTTATGGAGCAGAGAGAATGAGAGGGGACATAGCAGGAGATGAAGCCAGAGAGGTAACGGGAGCCTAACGGTATAGCCTCGGAGGTCCCACTGAGGATTCCAGCTTGTCCTCTAAGTGAGGCAGCAGCTGTCGGAGGGTGCAAGCAAAGGAGATAAAACTCAAGGGGGCAAGGCCTCAAGCAGAGAGAGGTGAGGAGGTGGTTGCAATAATCCGAGAGAGAGAGGATGGTGACTCTCTCCAGGGTGGTGGCAGTAACAGTGCTGAGAAGTGGACACCTTTTCTTTGAAGAGTTTCACATTCCCAATCTCATTTCACTCTCTTCCTGGCCTTCGTCACCTAACACCTGAATTGTTGCAATAGCCCCTCACTGGTCCTCCTGGCCCTGTCTCTCCCCCTCTCACATTTATCATATCACTCCCTTGCTCAGGAAAATACTGTGGTGCCCTAGCAAACCAAAACCCATTGCCTTTGAATCAATTCTGACTCATAGTGACCCTATAGGACAGAGTAGAGCTGCCCCATAGTGTTTCCAAGGAGTCCCGTAGTGTTTCCAAACTGCCAAACTTTTGGTTAGCAGCCGAGTTCTTAACCACTGCACCACCAGGGCTAAGCAGTTATCCAGGGCTAACTAGCACCCTGGAAGTTACTACCAAATCCAGACTCCTCTCCCTAGCTCTCAACGCTTCCACCCTCTGAGTTCTATACTTTCAACTTTCTTTTCTATAATTAACCAATCCTTGCCAGTGCTCCACAAATTCAACAGCAGCTAAAACAGTAACAGGCTTCCTTGATGACCAAGAGGTTCGCTATTTGCTATAGCAATTCAAAATTAACAGGGTAGTTCTTTTAATTGAGCCTTAGCAGAATTCCACTGAACAGGTAAAGCAGCTAACATTGATTAAATGCTTGCTAAATACCAGATACTAATCTAAGAACTTCACAAACAGTATTCCTCTCCATCTTTACAACACCTCTATGAGGTAGGTACTATTATTACCCACAATTTTATAGAAGAGGGAGACTGAGGCACAGAAAGGTTAATTGTCCAACATCACAAAGCTGGGAAGGACAGAACTGGGATTTGAATCCAGAAAGTCTCACTCCAGAGTCAGTATGCTCAGCCTGCCACTCCACTACCTTCCATACTTGGTCGTTCTGTCTCAAATATCTTAATATGAATCATTAAATTGTAAAATACCTGTATGCAAAACTCTCACTACTGCCTCTGTGCCTTTACTTATTCTTTTCTCTTCCTCCTCCCTGTCTACCTCAGCCTTGCCAAATCCTACCCAGCTGTCAAGGATTAACTCAACTTCCTGTTTATCCAAAACCTTCCGTTCTCCCAGCTATTTGGAATCCATTGCAAATCACCATGTTTGATTTTTTTTTTTTTCCTTATATCTTCCCAACTATATAGCAAGCTACTTATACAAGTAACCATAAATTCTATTTCTTTTTATATCTCCACTGTATATAAAACAATCCTGGGCCATTCAGTTCAACAGACATTTTAGAATAAAGCCTACAGTGAGCTAGATCCTATACAGGTCCTGGAGATACAGCAAAGTCTAGTTCCAGTTGCTATTGATTCCAACTCATGGCGACTCCACATGTCTCAGAGTAGAGTTGTGTTCCAAAGGGTCTTCATGGTTATGACCTTCTGGAAGCAGATCACCAAGCTTTTTTTCCTCAGGCATCTTTAGGTGGGTTCGAATTTTCAACCTTTCAGTTAGTAGCCGAGGGCTTAACCATTTGCGCTACTCAGTGACTCTTCACAGTGAAGACAGTGTCAATAAATACTTGAAAATCGAGAAGATCCAGGAAAATGCTTCTTGAAAAATAATTATCTATTATAATTAACGCTTTTTATATAAATGCCATAAATGACACTAAACCCAAAAAACCAAACCCATTGCCGCTGAGTAGATTCCAACTCATAGCAACCCTATAGGACAGAGTAGAACTGCCCCATAAGGTTTTCAAGGAGTGGCTGGTGGATTCAAACTGCCTATATTTTGGTTAGCAGATCTTTCAGTTAGCAGTCATAGCTCTTAACCACTCTACCACCAGGGCTGCATAAATAACACTATTCATATGCAAATACATTATTTTCATGTCATTTCCATGTAAATTCATTGAGCACATACTTTCTACAAACTGCTGGGCCAAATGCTTATTCCAGATGAGAGCAAGACAAAACCCTTACCTTCGGAGAATTTCCAGCCTATGTTACCATATGTCTTATGGTGTGATTGGGGATAGGAAAGAGAAAATCCACTCAAATTTGCTTAGGTAAAAGAAGATACAGGAAAATATCACAGTACTCAAACTGTGGAAAGGATAGTCAGGCCTCATGGGGTAATTAGAACAGAGAATGAAACCAAAGAAGTTTCTCCATCACTACGTTATCTCTTCCTCTGCTTCTCTCATGTTTGCATTTCTCTCTCTTTTTCTCTCTCACTCTTCAAATGCACCCTCGGATTGCCTTCTACTACTCTGCTTTGGAAGGCAGTGGCGGCTTAGTGGTAGAATTCTCAGCTTCCACACAGGAGACCCAGGTTCAATTCCTAGCCAATGTACCTCAGACGTAGCCACCATTCATCTGTTAGTGGAGGCTTGCATGTTGCTATAATACTGAACAGTGGAGCTTCCAGACTAAGACAGACTAGGAAGAAAGGCCAGGCAATCTACTTCCAAAAGTCAACCAATGAAAATCCTATGGATCTCTTTCTGCATGGGGTTGCTATGAGTAGGGGGCCAACTCGTCAGCAGCTAACAACCACCCTGCTTTCACATAATCCATCATGGCTTCCACAAAATGGTGTCCTCAGCCTTCAAACACCTACGTGGTGACCTTCCAGGCCCAGCATCACTGTGTATTAACTAGACTTCCCATGTTCCAATTCCTAATGTCCAGCAAGAGAATTTTATGGGGCCACCATGTGTTAGATTTTTACCTGAGTCCAAGCAGCTATGTCTGGGGAGTGGAGAAAGGATACGTGAGGTATGTTGAACGGTATGTAGGGCTGCAAGGAACCACTCTTCTTGAGACAGAACTCAAAGATAGGGATGGTGTCTTCTGTGGAATATTATGCAACAAATGTTGCAAAAGATGCTCTATAATACAGGCATACCTCGGATTCACATATTGCGGACTACCCACATTCATGGAATTTTTGAAGTAGTAGGGATTCTAGAAATCATTTGACACAATCCTCATACTTCAGCTCAGTGCAAAACAAAGTCTAAGAGTAGTTAAGTGTGGAGCCGGCAGGAGATACCATATTCTCTGACTCCTGCTTGGACAGGCTTTCTCTACCTCGTGCCCAATATTTACCAAACTAGCATCATTTTAAGATAACCTTTGACTTGTGGGTGCCCAAAAATAGTCTACACATCATCATAGTATGTGGGTTTGTTTGTCCTTTCAGTATAATCTCAGTACCTACTAAGCACTTTCACATATATCATCCTACTGAATCTTCACAGCAATCAGGAGCAGAGTCAACAAACCAATTTTGTAAACGATAAAACTGAGACCTAAAGAAGTCAAGAGATTTGCCTACATTTTATAGTTACTACTGGGCAGAGTCAAGATTTAAACCCATTCTATCTGACCCTAATTCTGCTATGCAATGCTGCCTGCACTCTCCAGGAATCCATTCAGTGTCAATCGTAAAAAAAAAAAAAAAAAAAAGACTGGAAAAGCAGAGTGACAAGTTCAAAACATCCTTTAGTAATGTTTGAGGAATTAACATGTACAATAGAAGGGTAGGGTGCTCAGACCATGGACACAGTATCCCTAACGCCTGACAAGCTTGGCTTCTGGCACTTTCCCTCCTCAGCACTCATGTCTCAAGCATTGCAAAAGGAATAACAGCAGCATTTTCCCAGTGCACAGATCAATCACATTTGTGTGGTGGCGAAATTGGTACCGTTATAAGACTGTTTTGCAGTAGTGATTTATTCTACCAAAAAGACATCGCTGCTATACCATAGTCAGCCCCTTTGGACTCAATCTTGAACCAATGTATTATTTGTTTAACCTGACGAAATTCTGCACAACTCTCTAAACAACTTCAAATGCTTCTGAATAACTTGACCCTGAATTCCTGGACCAAAAAGAAGTGAGACACCAATGTCTGAATCCTGGACTGGTTCCAAAGAGTAGTACTTCAAAGAACCCTGCATGAGGCAGTTCCCTAAAACATGTATATTTTTACTGCCTATTGACTTTCTTTGTCACAGTGGAGATTTGTTATCCTTTAAAGCGTGATGCTGGACTCAAAATCAATTGCATACTCTGGTTTCAAGAAATTCTGGTAAGGTTGTCTCAACAACGGAGCTAGGGGTAAGATGACCAACCTTCCAGGGTTTACCTAGGAGGGTTCTGGGATGTGTAACTTCCCGTTTTAAAACCAGGAAAACCCCTGGCAATCCAGGACAAGCTGGTCACCCTAATCTAGGGATGAAATATAAAGAGAATCTTTTGTTTTACTAAACGTTAAGAGGCGTCCATAGAACCAAATGCCTAGGCAATGCAGGATGCTAATTGCCCTTTAATGTCTTTAAACACCTTTTTTTTTTTAAAAAAATGCATTTGCAGAGAATGGGAAAGTACAAATGTGTGACAATAAATACAAGAGATCTAAACAGTGATTTTTTAAGACTTCCAAATGCAGATGAAATACATCAAGCAAGCGAAGAGCAAAACTGACACAGGAGACAATGATTCATTTCAATACGTACAGACCCGGCAGGGACTTCTATATAAAAGCTAGTCTTCAGCGTCCTTAGCCCTCAGCACAGGAGTCTTTGATTCACTGCCATTAAAGAAAGAACTTGCCAGATTTAACTCTTCAAATGGTGGGAGGCAGGGGTGCTTCAGTGCCACTCCTCTTGTTCAAACTATTACTTCTGCCTGTGTCCAGCAGTGTTGGAATGGGCGACCCAAATAATGTGCACATAAATTAATTCTTCAATGGGGCGGAAGGAAGGGAGCCTGGTGAGAGCTCAAATTGCTTTAATCCTTTCTAGGGAATATGAAGAGTTAAGAGCTTTATCAATCTAGCCTCTAAAAACAATCCTTCAAGACTCAGCCCTGCAGTGTTAATTGATTGATGTCATTTATAAGTCATCTAATAATGTTGAATAATTTATTTTAAAATGACGGATGTTGAAAATATAGAGCCATACTAATCTGTGTCTAGCAGGAGACTATATTCTATTACATACGATTTCATGTCAGGATTGGGTTTAGTTTAGTTTTTGTTTTTTTTTTTTTAAGTCTTCAGCTATTTCATTTTAGTACTTATAATAAAGTGAATTTAGGTAAAGGATAATTTTGAACCAGTGGATGAGACTGGATTATATATTAGTCATTCCACAAATATATGCCAGTCACTGTGCTAGGCGGTAGGAGACATACAGGAGAACAGAGAAATGGTCCTTACCCTCATCGTGCTTCTATTCTAATGGGGAAGACTGACCATAAACAAGTAAACAAACACACAAAATAATTACAGACTGTGATTAATGAAAATTAACAATAAATCTACTCTCAGTTTTTGTATTACTTTATAGCTCTTTGGACCATCCACAACAGTCTATGAAACCTCAATATCATATATTATTCCGACAACAGATTTTTCTCCTCAGTTGAGTCTTTGTTAGCTCCTGCTTCGTTTAAAAAAGAAATCTTCATGACAAAGAATGATTTAATATTACATAATAATTTTGCCACCAGAAGAACTACATTACCTATCTTAGGCTACTAAGAATTCTTTATTACTTTTTTTTATTGTTTTAGTCAATATGTTTAAAGCCCTAGAGACAATTTCAACACCAAAATGCAAGGTCTTACAAATAAGCCAGAAGTGCAGTTTCTCACCACTCATGAGGCCTCCTTCCCTGCTAAAAAGATTAACATCTGTTCTTTCTGTTTCCTAGAACAAATAGAAGAATAAGGGAGAAAACCTATGTTCCATCTCTATAAGTATAACCAGTGCCAGCTTGCCAGAGAAAGAGCACAGAAAATAAAACTTCATTAAGAACGCAAGACGCCTTCCCAAAGTGATCTACAAATATAATACAATCCTGATCCAAATTCCAACAACACTCTTTAATGATATTGAAAGACTAATTGCCATCTTTATATGGAAAGGAAAGAGGCCCAGGATAAGCAAAGCACTATTGAACAAGAACAAAGTAGGAGGCCTCACACTCCCTGATCTCAGAACCTACTATACAACCACGATAGTCAAAACTGCCTGGTACTGGTAAAACGACAAACACATAGACCAATGGAACAGAACTGAGAACCCAGAAGTAAATCCTTATGGACAGCTGATCTTCTTCAACAAACGGTCAAATTTCATTAAATGGGGAAGAAAAAGTCTCTTTAACAAATGGTGCTAACAAAACTAGATATCCATTTGCAGAAAAAAAATGTAATAAGATCCGAACCTCACACCATACACAAAAACTAACTCAAAATGGATCCCAGACCTAAATGTAAAACTTAAAACTATAAAGACCACGGAAAAAAAAAAAATAGGGACAATGCTGGGAACCTAATTTGTGGTATAAATAGAATACCAAACAACTAAAAATGTACAAACAGCAGAAGATAAACTATATAACTGGGATCTCCTAAAAATTAAACACTTATACTCATCAAAAGACTTCACCAAAAGAGTAAAAATAGAACCTACAGACTAGGGAAAATTTTTGGCTATGACATATCTGGCAAGGGTTTAATCTCTAAAATTTACTGAAAACTTCAACGACAAAAAGACAAAGAACCCAATTTAAAAATGGGCAAAGGACATGGACAGGTACTTCACCAAAGAAGACATTTAGGTGGCTAAAAAAAAATCATGAAGAGATGCTCACAATCATTAGCCATTAGAAAAATACAAATCAAAACTACAGTGAGATACCATCATACTCTGGCACTGATCAAAAAAAACCAGAAAACAACAAATGCAGGTGAGGTTGTGGGGAGATTGGAACTCTTATACACTACTGGTGGGAATGTGAAATGGTACAGCCACTATGGGAAACAGTACGGCACTTCCTTAAAAAGCTAGAAATAGAAATACCATATAATCCAGCAATCCTACTCCTAGGTATATATCTAGAGAAATAAAAGCTGTGACAAGAATAGACATATGCACACCCATGTTCACTGCAGCATTATTCACAATAGCAAAAAGATGGAAACAACCTAAGTGCCCATCAACAGATGAATGAATGGATAAGTAAACTACGGTATATACACGCAATGGAATATTATGAAACAATAAAAAATAATGATGAATCCATGAAAGATTTCACAACGTGGATGAATTTGAAGGACATTATGCTGAGTGAAATAAGTCAATCAGAAAAGGACAAATATTGTATGAGATCACTATTACAAACAGTCAAGAAAAGGTTTACACACAGAGACTTTTTTTTGATGGTTACCAAGGATGGGAGGGAGAAAGGGGAAAAATCCCTAACTAGAGAGAATAGACACGTGTTAAATTTGGTGAAGGCAAAAACAGTACACAATATGGGGGAAGTCAGCACAACATGACCAAGGCAAGGGAAGACATGGAGATGTACACAAGAATAGAAGGCAAAGATGGTAAACACCATAACATATACAATCCTGTGACAACAGTAATAACAAACAATAATTTGTGAGTGGATACATAGGTAGATATGTATGCCGAATAGGTGTGGGAGGGCATATGGGTGTACACCCATGTCTATAAATAGGTTTGGCTATAGATATCTCTACATACATAGTTGTATGTGCTGCATGTATATTCACATATATAATGGAGCACACGGGGCACACAATCACAGAAACATCCTAGACATAACCAAACACCTCACAGGACTGAGTTTACCGGGCTGGAAGTCTCAGGACCATAGTCTTAGGGGACATCTAGGTCAACTGGCATAGCACAGTTCATAAAGACAACGTTCTACATCCTACTTTGGTGAATAGTGTCTTGGGGTCTTAAAATCTTATGAGTGGCCATCTAAGATACAACCATTGGTCTCTTTCCATGTGGAGAAAAGGAAAGTGAAGGCAACCAAAGATTCAAGGAAACAATTAGTCCAGAGAACTAAAGGACCACAGGAACCATAGCCTCTGCTAGCCTGAGACCAGAAGAACTAGACGGTACTTAGCCACCACTACCAAAAGCTCTGACCAGGATCACAATAGAAGGTCCCAGTTAGGGTGGGAAAACATGTAGAACAAAATTCAAATTCATAAAAAAGGCCAGGTTTACTGATCTGAGAGAGACTGGAGGAATCCCAGAGATTATGGCCCTTAGACACCCTACTAACTTGGAACTGTGGCCATTCCAAGAGATCACCTTTCAGCCAAATAACAGGCCCATGAAATAAATAATAACACCCGTGAGGATAGTGCTCCTTATAACAATCATCTATATGAGATCAAAAGAGTAACATCTGCCCAAAAGGAAAGATGAGAAGGCAGGAAGTGTTAGGAAAACTGGATGAATGGAAATGGAGAACCCAGGGTGGATATGGGGAGAATGCTGACACATTGCAGGGACTGCAACCAATGTCATAGAACAATTTGTGTATAAACTATTGAATGGAAAACTAATTTGCTCTGTAAACCTTCACCTAAAGTACAATAAAAACCAAACCAAACCCACTGCCATTGAGTCAATTTAAGCACAATAGGACAAAGATAAAAAAAAAAAAAAAAACGGATAAAAGATGACCTCATCAGCTTCTTTCACAGAATGGTCTTAAATAGAATGGTTATCCCTCTTCCTGGCCCCACACGTTCCTCTCTCCTTCCCTGCAGAAGGGGATCGCTTTCTGCCCAGCTTCTCCGTGAGCCTTCTCCTGCAGTAAAGCTTAATCTTCAAGCAGGACCCTCACTTACTCATACGAATGTGTCATTGATTGATAACAGTAAAGATACTACCGTTTTAATAATGATTAAGGCCTTTAAGAAATGAAACTCTGAGAGTGGGGTTTCCAGCACTTGTAAGTGACTGGGGGTATTGTATTGGCCAGCCCTAAAGAGATCCCACAGTTTCGGGATGGTGGAGGCGGTTAATGCACTCAGCTGATAACCGAAAGTTTGGAGGTTTAAGTCCACCCAGAGGCACCTAGAAAAAAGGCCTAGCAATCTACTTCAGAAAATTGAACCACTGAAACACCACATGGTGCAGTTCTACTCTGACACACCTGGGGTCACCGTGAATCAGGGTCAACCTGATAAAAAAAAAAAAAAAAAAAAAACCTGATAGCAATGGGTTAAAGAGATCCTGAAGGCATTGGTATTTTAGTGGTAGAATTCTCACCTTCCATGTGGGAGACTCAGGTTCAATTTCCAGGCAATGCACCTCAAGCGTAGCCACTACCTGTCTGTCAGGAGCCTTGCATGTTGCTATGATGCTGAACAGATTTTGGCAGAGCTTCCAAGGACAGACTAGGAAGAAAAGCCTTGTGATCTACTTCCAAAAATTAGCCAGTTAAAACCCTATGGATCACAATGATTCGATCCAGTTGTGCATGGGGTTGCCATGAGTCAGGGGCCAACTCAACAGCAGCTAACAACAGTGACAAAAGAAATTTTGGCCGTAGTCTAGAAACCAACTAGCATATAGGGTGCTGGTTACTTCTGATGCAATCTCATTGTCATGCACTATGGTCACGATATAACATAAAGAAATGCTATTTCCTATATATTATAGAGTGACACCCAGAGGATCTGCTCATCTTAAAAAAAGAATCATACGTACACTCAGTCCAACTTGGATTATCTTCTTTAATATTTCACCTGCTTACTGAAATGTCCTCCATCTATTGTATTGTTATTTAGATTATATGTGCTGATATCCTGTCTCTTCTCCTAGGGCAAGAACTTTCTTCTAAATCACACATGGAAAATATTGATGGATAGACTCTTGAAAAAGTAGACATTAATTTTTTCAGAATTCATTTCAAATGTCTTTTTGTTCCAAATGCTTTTAATGCTATTATTAGCAATAAGAATAATAACAATTATATTTGTTGGACAGTTACTGTGTACCAGTTTTTCTTCCTTACGTTGTTGCTAATTCTCACAACAACTTCCAGGTTCGTTGTTACTAGTCTTCTTTTTGTAGGTGAGAAAACCACCTGTACTAGGTTGAATAGTGTCCCGCCAAAATTCATGTACACCTAGAACCTAAGAATGTGATCTTATTTGGAAATAGGGTATTTGAGGACATAATCAAGATGGGCCCTAAAGCCAATTTCTGGTATCCTTGTAAGGCAAGGAAGATTTAGAGACACACAGACATACACAGGGAAGAAGGCTACGTGAAGATGGAGACAGAAATTGGAGTGATGCTGCCATAAGTCAAGGATTGCTGGCAACCACGAGAAGGTAGGAGGAGGCAAGGAAGGATTATTAGCCCCTAGAGTTTAAGCGGCAGCACAGGCCTGCCGACACCTTGACTGTAGACTTTTAGCCTCCAGAACTGTGAGAAAATAAATTTCTGTTGTTTTAAGCCACCCAGTTTGTAGTCATTTGTTACGGCAGCCCTAGGAAACTAATATACCACCCAAGCTCCCACAACTGCAGAGAAACTATCCTACACTTTCCTGCCTCTCTTCTGAGAGGTCTGAAGGTAGTCTATCAAGGTATTTGCTACTGGACTGGTTTAGGGACAATAAGGATGGAAAACAAAGCATATGTTCTGGCAACTACGTGGGACACACTAAGGCACAGGTTAAAAGACAGGCAATTTTTAATACCTCTGTGTTTTCTGCAGGATCTTTATGAGTCTGCAGATGAGTCAGGACTGAAACAGCCAGTTGCAGACTGTAAGAACTATAATCAATGCTATGGGACTCAGCAGAAATGGCTTGAACAGAGAGAAAAGAGCATTCTAATTTAAACTCTCCTTTTCCGGGGCAGGTAATAATAGAGCAATAAACTGACTATCAACCACAGGTTTAAAGTATGTGATGTCAGGACCAGCCCTCCCTGGCAAACCCAACCTTGTCCCATACCTATTTCTAAGCACTCCATGCTTTATTTGGATTATTATTAACCTTACTATCATAGGATAAACCAGGGTTGCAGTCAGAAGAGGCCTGGGGGTGACTTAAGTATGGATCTCCATTCTGTTCTTCCCTCTCACTCTATTTCTATCACTACTGCCTGCTAATAGGCCTAATAATAGTCGCAACCACCAGTTGTAGAGTTCACCACAGTCTACAAATTCCTTTCACATACCTTATTCCATTTAACCTTGTGTAATGTGTGTTATTAGTAGCCCCATCTTAGAGGAAGATGGCTCAGAGAAAGAGAGTGATTTATCCCAAGTCATACTACCAAGAAGCACCACAGCCAGAACTGGGTCCAAGTTTTCTGGGTCTTCTAATTCAGAAGGAGACTGACTGAAAACCCCCCAAAGAAAAGACACCACTTGATTATCCTTTGCTACAATCCACCTCAGACTTTAGGATTAAAATTAATACCAATTGGTTGGATTCTAAAGGTGTTCTACCATCAAAGCTACCCACTTCCAACAAAAGACACTTCCGTCCCACAGAACTACCCTTTTAACATCTTGTAGTTTAATTTCATTCATGAGTTTATAGAAAGCATTGCATTCCATTAGTTTCTATTTATCTTCCTGAGGTTTACAGACAATTAAATGCATGCACGAGAACATAGATCACCTACATATCTTGGATATGATTAAGATTGATTTTCATTGCTTAGTTGTGAACTTCCGGTGGAGAGAGCTTTTACAACACACATATATAAACCAAGTACTACCAATCCCTACAGTATGAGTGATAGTACTCATTCTTACAATCAAGGGAGAAGATCACTTTCAATATAAACCACTTCCGTCCACTTCAAAGGGGGAAGGAAGAGAAGAATTTGAAATTACTGCAACCATTATTTAGTTTGATGGTCAGTTACTCAGAAACCAATTATCCAGCCAACAACAATGTAAGTATACCTTCTTGGAAGCAGATCATCCAGCCCTAGTCAAATCTTGACTGACGCTCCATCAACATCTTGACTGCAGCCTCATGAAAGACCTGAGCCAGAACCACTCAGCTAAGCCAATCCCAGACTCCTGACCCTCAGAAGCTCTATAAGAAATAAATGTGTATCATTTTAAGCTATTTAGTTTTGGAGTAATTTGTTACATAGCAGTAGATAACTAACACATCACCACAGTTGATTTTCTCTACAATCTACTGGCTTCAATCAATGATGTTTTCTGTCTGGCTTTAAAAACATATGAGGTGGCACTTCTGCTTTAGAGGAAGAAATAATGTTCAAAGTTTTAAGTAAGAAAGTGAGAAACTCAGATCTGGTTTTAGTTATATCACACTAGCATCTCTAGAAGAAGAAACCATAGGGAGGTTCAAGATCAAGCTCAAGTTTCCTGAGAAATAGACCCTGCAACCTAGCACAATGGGGATGTGATATAGAACCATATATAAGAGCACATATAGAGTCAGACTATGTGAGTTCAAATTCCTATGTCAGGAACCATTCCCAAAGCCAACTCTCCAGACAGGGGTTGGACTGTACTATGGGATAGACAATGATACTGGTGAAGAATGAGCTTCTTGGATCAAGTAGATACATGAGACTATGTTGGCATCTCCTGTCTGAAGGGGAGATGAGAGGGTAGAAGGGGTCAGAAGCTGTCTGAATGGACATGAAAAAGAGAGTGGAGGGAAGGAATGTGCTGTCTCATTGAGGGGGAGAGCAATTAGGAGTACATAGCAAGGTGTTTATAAACTTTTGTATGAGAGTCCAACTGGATTTGTAACCTTTCGCTTAAAGCACAATAAAAATTAAAAAAAAAAAATTCCCATGTCACCACTGAAATATATAAATTTTGCAAGTTACTTAGGCTTTCAGTTTCCTTATCTAAAAAATGGAATTAGGAATGCTTTCAGCTGCAAGTAACAGAATACCCACCTACCAGGAGTTTAAACAAATAGTTTATTTTTCTCACATATCTAGAAGTAAAAAATGGGCAGTTGCTAGGGGCGGTTCAACTGCTCAGCAATCCCATCAGGGTCCCAGGTTCTTTCTACCTTTCAGCTCTTCCTTTTTTAGCATGTTGACTCATTACCTCATGTTTGCAAGATGGCTGCTGCAGCTGCAGCAACCACATTTATATCTAAGCCCAAAAGAAGCGGGGTAGGCTGAGAGTTTTATTCTATCTATGTCTGTCCCATTTTATCAGGAAAGCAAAAAGTTTTTCAGGAGCTCCCAGAAGGCTTCTGTTTACATCTCATTGGCCAGAACAGCATCACAGAGTCACGGAGGAAATATGGAGAGAGAAGAATGTATACTGGGTACTCAATTGTACCAGCTAATATAGTCAATTTCAGAATATTGATAGTAATAGGATTAAAATAAGCTGATACATGCTTTAGGATAATACTTTAAACAGTGTTTGGTATGAAGTAAGCACTCAATAGACATTAGCTGTTGAAGCCACAATAGTCTAGGAATAAAATGACTTAACCGTGACAGAGGAAATAATATTGAGACCCGGTTAAGTTAAAAGGCCTGAAAAAAAGATGAGACTATTGTTGAAAAAAAGATTTGGTTTTGCTTTCTATTACCTTTAATCTTGGTTCTCTTATAACCACGTGTGTCTGTTTTCCACGTTTATTACCATTTTTTTTTGCTTCCTAATTATTTATAATGGTGCGCATTTGTTAGAATTTAAGTACTTTATTTTAAAAAACTAAATAAAGGAAATACAAAACTTGAGTTCTTAAACCTGCTTAATTAAAAACTCTCCTACAGCAGCTTTAACTCTACCTCCCAATTACTAGCTGCACAATTACAGAATCACATGATGCCAAGCACTGTGACCTACTCTTCAAGACACATTTGTTTTAGATATAGCTCGTCTATGTGAAGAAGTAGAAATAAATCCTACGGTCATGCTAAAATTAATTGCAATATTGTAGCACATGACATTAAATATTCCTAGAGCCAGCAGGCAAGCACAACTTTCAGAAACTCAGTTGCACACTTTGTTGACCACATCTCAAGGCACTATCAGGGTGAATCAGGCAATTGGTGGACACGCCACACATTTTTCTTACCATGAACGATGGTTCAGAGTCCCATATTCAAAAACTATTAGCAACTAGTAATTGCATAGTGTCAGAGACAACAAACAGATGCAGCAGTGGAAGCACTCACTCATCTATACCCAGAAATTTGGCAGACGGCTACCTGGCCAACTGACTGGAAGAGATCCGTATTTATGCCTATTCCCAAGAAAGGTGATCCAACCCAATGTGCAAATTATCAAACAATATCATTAATATCACACAGAAGTAAAATTTTGCTGAAGATAAGTCAAAAGCCATTGTAGCAATACATTGACAGGGAACTGCCAGAAATTCAAGCCAGATTCAGAAGAGGATACGGAACCGGGAATATCATTACTGATGTCAAATGGATCCTGGCTGAAAGCAGAGAATACCAGAAAGATGTTTACCTGTGTTTTATTGACTATGCAAAGGCATTCTACAGTATGGATCCTAACAAATAATGGATAACACTGAGAAGAATAGGAATTCCAGAACACTAAATTGTGCTGATGAGGAACTTGTACATAGACCAAGAAGCAGTCCTTCAAACAGAACAAGGGGTTTAAAGTGAGGAAAGGTGTGCATCAGCGTTGTATCCTTTCATCATACTTGTTCTATCTCTATGTTGAGCAAATAATCTGAGAAGCTGGACTATGTGAAGAAGAACAGGGCATCAGGATTGGAGGAAAGCTCATTAACAACTTGCATTATGCAGATGACACAAACTTGCCTACTGAAAGTAAAGAGGACTTGAAGCGCTTACTGGGGAAGATCAAAGATCACAGCCTTCGGTACGGGTTACATCTCAACATAAAGAAAACAAAAATCCTCACAACTGGACCAATGAGCAACATCATGATAAACGGAGAAAAGATTGAAGTTGTCAAGGATTTCATTTTATTTGGAGCCACAATCAACAGCCATGGAAGCAGCAATCAAGAAATTAAAAGATGCATTGCATCGGGCAAATCTGCTGCAAAAGACCTCTTTAAAGTGTTAAAAGGCAAAGATATCACTTTAAGGAGTGAGGTGAGGCTGACCCAAGTCATGGTGTTTTCAATCGCCTCATATGCCTATGAAAGCCGGGCCGTGAATAAGGAAGACTGAAGAATTGGTACCTTTGAGTTATGGTGTACCATGAACTGCCAGAACAAACAAATCTGCCTTGGAAGAAGTACAGCCAGAATGCTCATTTGAAGCAAGGATGGCGAGACTTCATCTCACATACTTTGGACATGTTATCAGGAGGGACCAGTCCCTGGAGAAGGACATCATGCTTGGTAAAGTAGAGGGTCAGCAAAAAGGAGGAAGATCCTCAACAAGATGGATTGACACAGTGGCTACAACAATGGGCTCAAGCATAACAACAATCTTGAAGATAGTGCAGGACCAGGCAGTGTTTTGTTCTGTTGTACATAGGGTCACTATGAGTCAGAGCCAACTCGATGGCACCTAACAACAACAACAGGAGACAAGGGAGCTGAGTGTAGTAAAATGGTCCAGCCCCTGTGGAAAAGTTTGGCAGTTCTTCATGGAACATGGAATTACCATATGACCCAGTAATTTCACTCTCAAGTATATAGTCAAAAGACTTGAAAGCAGGGACACAGATACCTGTACACCAATGTTCATGGCAGCATTATTCACAATAGTAAAAAGGTGGAAACAACCCCAATGTCCCTCAATAGATGACTGGATAAACAAAATATGGCACACCTACTCCTCACTTACCAACAGTCTTGTTATCTGACATTTTGCATTTGCAAAAATAGTGCAAAATCTACTATTTAACTACTTCGCGTGTTAACAATGTATGTTTGGCAGTAATGAATGCCAAGTTGCAAGACAAGAGTAACACTGGCTGTGATGGTTAAGGTTATGTGTCAACCTGGCCGGGCCATGGTACTCAGTAGTTTGGCAGTTATGCAATGATATAATTTGACAATTAATGTAATGATGTAATTTGGCAGTTATATAATGATGTAGTCATCATTCATTTTGTGATCTGATGTGGTTATCCTCCATTTTTACGTAATGCCGATTTTCACATAATGAACTGGTCTTTGGAACCTAACCATGTCGATAAGTAAGGAGTGGATATATATACAATGGGATATTATTCAGTCATAAAGAGAAATGAAGTCTTGATACATGCTACAACATGGATAAACCTTGAAAACATTATGCTGAGTGAAATAAGTCAGACACAAAAGGGCAAGCATAATTCTACTTATATGAAATACCTAAAATAGGCAAATTCGTAGACAAAAGGTAGAAGAGAGGTTACCAGGGGTTTGGGGGAGGGGGAAATGGGGATTTATTGCTTAATGGTATTGAGTTTCCATTTGGGATAATGAAAAGATCTGGAAATAGTGGTAATAGTTACTCAACACTGTGAATGTTCTTAACACCACTAAATTGTATATTTAAAAATAGTTAAAATGGTAAATGTTGTGTTATGTATATTTTACCACAATAAGTTTTTTAAAAAAGGAAAGGAAGTAACTGGAATTTGGTACGCCCACTTCATATGCTCGTATACATCTTCTTACTGCACACACATAAACAAACAAACAAACAAACAAACCCGTTGCCATCAAGTCAATTCCGACTCAGGGAGACACTAGAAACCATAGGGTTTCCAAGGAGAACCTGGTGGATTCGAACTGCTGACTTTTTGGTTAGTAGCCTAACTCTTAACTACGACGCCACCAGGGCTTCCACACGCACATTCTAAATATTTGTCAAGTGTGATGGTTAGTCTTATACGTTGACTTGGCTACGCTGTAGTACCTAGATACTTAATTAAGCACTAACCTAAATGTTGCTATGAAAGTACTGAGTAGACATGGTTAACATCTACAATCAGTTGACTTCAAGTGAAGATTATCCTCTGTAATATAAGCAGTCCTCATCTAATCAGTTGAAAGCCTTAAGAGCAACATTTAAGGGTTTCTCAGAGAAGAAGGAATTCAGCCTCAAGGTTAACACGGAAATCCTGCCTGAGTTTCCAGCCTGCTGGCCTGCCCCACAGATGCAGGACTCAAGACTGCAACACCAAATCTTGCCTGAATTTCCAACCTGCCCTATAGATTTTGGACTTGCCAGCCCTCACGACAGTGTAAACCAATGCCTTAAAAATAAATAATTATACATAAATATACTATGGGTTTTGTTTCTCTGGAGATCCCTGACTGACACAATCTAGTGGAAAGAAGGAAACAAAATTAGGGAAGAGAAACTTCCAAGCTCTTCCCAGATACAGGCAGCATCTTGTAGCCATTCTGTGTTCTTTCATTTTTTCCAATAAATTTGTATACATTTGTAATCAGGGGAAGGAAAAATGAAAGAATATCAAAAGACGGGGCACTAAAGTAATGAGCGGTCTAAGTTCTTTTCGTCTCTGATCTGAGGTCAAGGCCATTCTTCCCTTACCCTTGCAAGAACTGAGTTTATGCCCGAAGGTATGAGCTATCATTACCTTTTCCTTTCATAGCTTCAGCTTATGATAAACTCTGGGTCAGTAGCTACATGGCTGACCTGGAATTATTCCACACCGCTGCTTGTGGCGCCATGCTCAGGGGTGCCAAACTGGAGCAAATGACTGTAAGCGGCTTCTGGTGAGACCACCTAGCAAAGCTGCTGCAGACAACTGACACTTCTTTGTTATTTCCAATCAGATCTTTTAACTTTTTTTGTTGTTGTTAGTTTGTTTGCTGTTCTGGCAAAGACGAGGGTGTCTCATTGAAGCTTCAGGGAAATGAGTGAATTTTAATGGAATCTAATTGGCTCCCATGGTTATCTCAAAGGAGCTGTGGTCATAAAAGTTAATTAAATTAGAATCATTTGCATATTCAAGACCATTCCCTTTCCTCCCTTTGAAACCAGAGAAAGAGAAAATGTGTCCAGGCCTCCTCTCTGGGATTAGGACACATAGCAATGTGCCCATCGCTTTCTTTGTAGGCTGGGAATTTGTCGATTTGTCAGAATATCGGGTTTTTTTTTTTAATCCTCTTTTCTAGCTTGTATTCCCCACTTTCTTTAGGTGAGTGTCAATACAAGAGTTAAATTGGTATGCATGGCAGTTCTCCCTTTGAAATACAGAAGAAGTCCTTTATACAAAGAACTTTTACAGTGCTTTAAGACTGAAGTAATTTTCCTAACAAAAGGTGAATTCAGAAAGCATGTAGAAAACGAGCTAGCAACACTTATAGCAACAATGCTGGGTTTTCCCATCTGTGTGTATACTGATGTATTTATCACCTACAGCAGTGTCTCTAGCTGTATTGAGTCTGAGCCGGGGGAGTAGAACGATTGGACATTAAAAGGAAGTCTAGTCTACCCTGCTGCCTATGGGAGTCCTAAAATAACCTCTGAAATGGAGCTCTAGCCTGTTTTCTGAAGCTTCTAAGGAAGGCATGTCCACAACCTTCCTCCATAATCCGACCTGTTTTTGACAATCGTTAATGTCATACCAGAAAGTGCTTCCTCGTGTCAAACCTATATCCCCTCTGCTGCTGATTTACTAGTTCCTCTCAGGTACATACAATGCAGATGTAGACAGCCATCCTCAGTCCCTCCACCCTGCTCATCCATACGTTTCAGTGGAATATCACCTAGTGCCTGAATCAGTCTCTGGGCATTAAAGGCAAAGTCTGCCCCTCTGGGCCACTCTTGCCTGTTAACTACAAGTAAGAGTACATCACCATCTTCATTCTCCTCCTCATTAGAATCAAATCCTCATTGGTTTTTTTTTTTTTTTTTTAATGAACACAAATGTACCAGGCCTTATGCTAGGTTCTTAGAAACAAGGTAGATAAGACAGACCAACATCCTGCCCTCATGTATGGCAAAGAATTCAGACATAAAACAAGTAATTACAAGTGTGATGAGAATTACAAAGAAGTGCAGGTTGCTAAGAAAGCATACAACAGGCTGAGCTAACATAGATTGGGAGGACAAGACAGCTTTCTAGATAAAGCGATACTTCACCGGAGACATGAAGGATGAACAGGACTTATCTAAGTGAAAAAGGGTACTCAAAGCAGGGCAACAGCTCATACAAAGGACTGACCTAAGGGGAGAAAAGGGGGGTGTATTAGTCATCTAGTGCTGCTGTAACAGAATTAACACAAGTGGGTGGCTTTAACAAAGAGAAATTTATTCTTTCACAGTCTAGTAGGTTACAAGTCCAAACTCAGGGTGTCAGCTCCAGGGGATGGCTTTCTCTGTCGACTCGGAGGAAGATTCCTTGTCATCAATCTTCCCTTGGTCTAGGAGCATCTCAATGCAGGAGCCTTAGGTCCAAGGGACACGCTCTGCTCCAGGTGCTGCTTTCTTGGTGGTATGAGGTCCCCATGTCTCTCTGCTCGCTTCTCTCTATCTCAAGAGATTGACTTAAGACACTACCTAATCTTGTAGACCTCATCAATATAATTGCCACTAATCCATATTAATACATCATAATGATAGGATTTACAACATATGGAAAAATCACATAAAATGGTGAACAATCACATAAAGTGGTGGACAATCACACAATACTGAGAATCATGGCCCAGCCAAGTCGACGGAAATTTTGGGGGGATACAATTCTATCCACGACAGGTGTCATGTTTGGAGGTTGATGATGAAGTTCAGACAGCAGGACAGAAGCAGCCTTGATCAAGCTGTAAAGTTCTTCAACGTCATCCACTGTCCCCACTCACTCAGCGGGGAGAGGACAATGATAGGTTAGAAACCCAGTGCCCTAGTCCTGGTTTGTACAATTTTAGAACTCTGAGCAATGGATTCTTAGAAACAAAGATCAAGCACCTGGAGAAAGGATGAAAGAGAAGAAGCCCCCTTTCACCACCCAGAAGGCCTTGATTGCTCTGAAGCCCCGATGAGTCAGCTCTGGCGTCAGCACGGCATAACACAATCAGCAGTGGGTGGTTCCAGTGGATGTGGGTGCTCCATGACTTTGGGCAAGTCAACTTTCAGGGTCTCCATCCCCTGACCTGTAAAATGAGGTGGCTAGCTCTGGACCTGGTAACTCACATTCTGGAATCAGGAACAATAGTCCCTATATGGTTCTTGAGTGGGTCATGTTATTACTGAGCTAGCCTACATTTGGGAGTAGGAGGAGTTATTCAGACATGGCAGCAGGCCTCTCACTGGTTCTCTTTTAAATGAGTCTGGGCAAGTCTTAGGACTCTCCTCACAGCCCATGAACCTGACCAGTATATCCTGACCCCTGACCTGGACCTGGAGAGACCAGGTACTACTCCTAAAGCAAATGATGCTTCTTACTTCTTGTATGAAAGTGTGTGAAGGTAAAAGGGAAACTTTGAGTAAACTGCTAGGCACGTATATCCTAACCCACTGTCTCTAGACAAACCACCTGGTTAAGCTTACACTAAATCCCATTTATGTGCCAAGCAATAAGTTAGTTGCTTTGCATATGTCATTTGACAGGTAGGTAATATTATTCCCATTTTAAGCACCAAACCAGTTGCCATGGAGTCAATTCCAACTCATGGCAACTCCATATGTGTCAGGGTAGAACTATGCTCCATAGAGTTTTTACCAGGCCTTTCTTCTGACACACCTCCGAGTGGACTCAAACCTCCAAACTTTAGGTTAGGAGCTGAACGCATTAACCGTTTGCACCACCCAGGGACATTCCCATTTTATAGAGCTAGAAATAGGCTATTGGTGGGACCAGCCTTCTAACCCAGATCAGGCTGGCTTTCAAATTTGGCCCACTCCTCACTACCTTGCTGTTTTCCCAGTGAGAGCTACAGGGTAGACATGAACAGGGGATTTTTAAACATGAAAGGGAAGGAAAAGTGGACAAAAACTGAATCGAAGCCCACATTGTTCAACCTAACTCAGATTTGTGATTGGGTACGTCGCTTAGCTTCTAGCTTCTCCACTTCAGTCTTTCTTATTTCTCTAGCCCGTAGAATAAGTGATACTTACTGCCCCACTTTTCCAGGATGGCGTGTAGCTCAATTACTTCATTAAGAAACTCCTTAGACCATCAGGGTACTTTGTAGGCAGGAAGGGTTAATAGCCTCAGGAAGGGCTAAGCTCCCTGTTCCTCAGGGGGTGACAGGAGGCCAGAAGTAATGAGACCCTGTGAACTGCCCACCCTCCAGAAGCCCATCCTGTGCATCTTAATAGAACAGAAAATACACATTCAGACAAGGAAATTGTCAGGTACATGAATGTGAGGAGTTCAGGTTTTGTTTTCTTTTTCCCTTAACCGGTGTGGTGTGAGAATTCAAAGCATAAGGCAGGAGAATGGACTAAAAATAGTATGGCACTAGCCAGTTGATGCTGGCCAATAGAAGAGCATCATGGATTATATAAGAGGGCTGGAGAAAAGCAGAAAAGACATAGAGCTGTAGTAGAAGCAAACACACAGACACCACGGGATCTCTGAAGGTTCAAAATGAAACCACATTGTGATATCATAAAATAAAAACAAATACACGGCTCCAAAGCATGAAGTTTTTTAAATAAAAATATTTGTCCCAAAAAAAAAAAAAAAAATTTGTCCCTCAGTGGTTTCCCTCTCCAGCCTCGTCTCCTCCAGCGCCATGAACAACTCATCTGCAGTGCCATCCTGAATGCCTGGCCCTTACTTCACCTCCCTGACACCATGCTAATCTGATTATTCTTGTAAACATTGTTTAACATCTGCTTCCCTAATAGAAGATCACCTCTCTGCGGACAGGCACTATGTCTGGCTTGTTTATTACTACATCGCCAACCTCAGCACAATTATAAGAAGCCCTGGTGGCTCAATGGTTAAGCGCTCAGCTGCTAACTGAAAGGTTGGCAGTTCAAACCCACTCAGTAGCTCACAAGAGAAAGACCTGGCAATCTGTTCCCATAAACATTACAGTGTAGAAAACCCTATGAGGCAGTTCTACTTTGTCACATGGGGTCACTATCAGTCAAAATTGACTCCACAGCACCTAACAACAACAGCATAAAAAAAACAGCACAGCATAGTTATGAATAAATGAATGAATGTTTGTGGCCATCTAGATTTCAGAGTGCCTAACTTCACTTGAATGGTGTTGGCCAAGAATATTGAATATACCATGGGCTGCCAGAATGAACTAATCCATCTTGGAGGAAGGACAGCCAGAATGCTCCCTAGAAGTGAGAACAGGGAGACTTTGCTTACTTTTGACACATCATCAGGAAAAATGAATTGCTAGAAAAGGACGTCTGTTTGGTAAGGTAGAAAGTCAGCGAAAACAAGGGAAGTCCTCCACGAGATGGATTGAAATGGTGGCTACAGCCACAGGCTCAAACATACCAAAGATTGTGAGAATGGTGCAGGACTGGATAATGTTTTGTTCTGTTACACATGGAGTATGGGGTCACTATGAGTCTCAGCTGACTTAAATAGCAACTAACGACAACTTCATGTCATATAAGACAAATGACTGCTTCTTTAGTTCATGTATCAGTCCGGGTTCAACCAGAGAAGCAGTGCCAGGAGGAAATCTTTTTTTTTAAATCTGTTTATTCATTACAAGGAATTGTCTTACACAATTATGAGAGCTAGCTAAGCAAGCCTGACCTTCACGGGGCAGGCAGTCAGGAAAGGAGGATCACAAGCAGGCTGAATCCCCTACCCTAAGTTTCAGCTTGGTGACGAGGGTATCCTGCAGAAGCCAGGGCTCTTTGTCATTGAGCCGAATACATATACTTGACCCAAGAGTCGGTGAAATTGAAGTAATATCCAGCAGAAAAGAAAGCAATTAAAGGCCCAGCTGCTGTTTCACACAATAGAAGCGAACCAGCTGATGAGCAACAAGGTGAGTATTGATGTTCCAGAACGTGGAAAGGCTCTGCAGCTTTTCTTATGCTCTGTTCCTTGGAGTCTCTGACCTCAGGGAGTATCAAGGCCCTCTTTTAAAGGTCTTCCAACTGATTAAGTCAAGCCCACCCAGGATAATCTCCCTCTTTATTAACTTAAAGTCAACTGATTAGGGACTTAAATTGTATCTGTAAAATCCCTTTACAGCATCTAGATCAGTCTTTGATTGAATAATTGCAAGAAGCTGTGTGTATGCTACAAAACAGCTGCTGTCTCCTTTCCATCCACCATTTATGAAAGAATCTTTCCTATAGCTCACCCTAACCAGAAACAGGAAACCCTGGTGGCCTAGTAGTTAAGAGCTATGGCTGCTAACCAAAAGGTCAGCAGTTCAAATCCACCAGGCACTCTTTGGAAACTCTGTGGGGCAGTTCTACTCTATCCTATGGGATCGGTATGAGTCAAAATCAACTCAACGGCAACGGGGTGAACCAGAAACATACTAAAAAGGAAATTCTGGGGGATGTAGTTCAGTCTAGCCAAGCTGATACATAAAAAAGTCATCACAGGTCACATCATGGGACAACTACCTCCTTAACCTCCAGCTTGACCCTAAATGAAAGGAACTAGTAATAATCAGAAGTAATAAGGAGCTAGTGATAATCGGAAGTGGGAGAGGCAACTTTGCTAGTATAGTGCTGACCCTGCAGAGGCAAAGGAAATGAGCAAATCTGGATAGGAGGGCAGAGTTAATGACCGTGGTAGGGCATGCTCCCAAGAAATAGAGGAGGTGAGGGGAGTTCTTACAGCCAAAATGGCGTGTGATAAGAGTGTACTCCTGCAAAAGCTGGGAAGCCCCATACCAGGCCTTCAGCAAACTGGAATGTAGGTGTTGATCAATAAATGTTTGTTGAATGGATGAATCAATCAATGAACAAATGAATGAATGGCTCTAATTCACCTATTAAGATAGATGTATTATTATTTTTTTTTATTAAGGTCCTATACTAAACTCTAGGGTTATGGTGGTAAACAAGACACATTGTCCTCACCTTTACAGAGAATCCCAAGGGTCAAACACCTCAGGCTGCAGGCCAAGGGTTCTCTTAAGAAAGGTCCCTTGGCTGAGAGAGCACAAAATGGCTGTCATCCTTCTTACCATTTCCATATTGCCAGAGCCACACACACAGGACACAATAGACATCATGCGGCTACCAGCACAAAATTAGGAGCTGAATGTCTAGCTGACAGTGACAATTGGGTGATTATAGAAGCCTAAGTATGACATGTCTTGAATAATCAATGATTGAATCGTGTGCCGTTAAGCTTAGTTTATATACCAAATGCCTCAAAGAAAGGGTTTTTTTAAAAAAAAAAACAGAATTTGCTCACTGGCTCAGAGTGATTGAGTTATGCTGTGGGCTATGGTAAATTCTTTGCAGTGCTAAAAATAGATGAAGGGCAGATCAGTAACCCGGGGGAATTTGATCTGCCTCATTCATGCATCCAGAGATGCTGCTTACGTAAAGCCAATAGAAGCACAACCAAAAGGGCACTGAGAGAGGGATAAAAGGTGGTGATGCAAATAGAAACCAAGGAAACAAGCAAGCAGTCAACAGTACAGACCAGGACCTGTTGGCAGAGATCTGAGCAAGAATTTAGCCTATGAAGATGAACTTCCTGATAGCTTCTAACAGGCAAATTTAGAAACCTTTTCCTGGAGAAAGTCACAGCCCTTCAGCTGCTCTCTCCCTACATTCTCAGGCATAGACCCTCATCACAGCCCCTCTAGGATTTACACTTCAAATGGCAGAGCACATTCATTCCTCCTGGCTCCTTCTTAACGTCCAGGGAGTGCACTAGAAGTCCAGTCAAGAACCACTTAAAAACGTTACTCAAGCAGCTCACAGAAAAGCAGAAATACTCAAAAAATTCCAGGAGTTCCCTTGTCCAAGTTCACCACCAAACGGTTTTATTTATTTATTTTTCCAAGTGGTTTTTACAAGGAAATCATTTATTGTAAGGTTGCAGGAAAAGTCTGTTTCTTGTCTCCAGGTGCTTGCGGAGATAGTCTAAGACTGGCTGGAGTTAGCTCTAAGAGGCTGCAAATTCAGTTCATGGTCAATTGTGTCTGTCAGTGTTTTAAAACATTCTAACAAACCCAGCAGCACCCTCTGTAAGGACTGCATAATTTGCAAAATTTCATGCTAAATCAGCTGGCCAAATGCAGAGCCAATTGCTCTGGCTTCCATGCAACGCCATGCTGCAACGGGGAAGTATTCTAAGTGGATAATAAGTAGTCTCTTCTCTCAATGACTATATTCAAATAACTTCTACTACTTAAAATATGCTAAGTTCCCAGTCAAGGCTGGCTTAGAAACCCCTGCCCCAAGTTTACTTTAGGGCTTTAATCTTCATGAGGGAAAATGCTAGTTCACATTTCAAAACAGAGGCATAACTAAAGTATGGCAGGTAGGGTGCCTGCCCTGGGCACTGCTTGAGTAGGGGCACTAATGAGCAGTTTCTGTTGGCCATGGAAGTTTCCATCGCCAGCTATGAGAGATCATTCAGCAATATGCATACAACAACACACAGAGAAACACTCAAACACACATAGCTCATACTAGTTCTGAGCTTACACTCTGCATTCAAGAATGGTGGCCAAGTATTTCCTTTATTTAGCTACAATATCTCCTCTAATATTATTGGGGATGCAAATGGCTTTTTTTCCCCTTGGAGAAGAAATACGCAAAGAAAGTATTTCTTTGCCTTTTTCCCCTGAGAAATACACGGAAAATGGTTGCACTCGCCCTTTCTCGCTCTCTCTATGGGTGTCTCTCTCTGTTTCTGTCTTCTGTCTCTCTCCCTCTCACACATAAAAGTCACAAAGCACATGGCACCTCCATCTGTGAAGAAATCATATCCTGAACTTCTTACATCCAACCTCCATTACCCCCATCTCTATCCTCTAAGGTACAACGGACACCCTACGCTTACTAGATTGTTGGATTTATTAAGGGGTTTCTCCTCCAGGGTACTTTAGAACCTTGTGCTCAGAGTGCTGTCCTTATACCACCAGCTCATCATCTGTGAGCTTGTCAGAAATGCAGACTCTAAGGTCCCAGCCCAGCCACCTTGAATAATCGCATTTTAACAAAATTCCCAGGGGATTTGTAAGCACATTCACATTTGGGAAGCACCATGTTAGAAACACCTTGATTCTTACACTATTACTATAGCATCGGGAGCAGTGGTAGAACTCTTGCCTTCCATGCAGGAGGCCTGAGTTCAAGTCCCTGACAATGCACTTCATGAGACGCCACCACTCATCTGCCAGTGGAGGCTTCCATGTTGCCATGATGTTGAACAGGTTTCAGCACAACTTCCAGACTAAGACAGACTAGGAAGAAAGGCCTAGCAGACTACTTCCAAAAATTAGCCAGTGAGAACCCTACAGATCACAACAGTCTGATCCACTACTGATTATGTGGATGGTAAAGGACTGGGTAACATTTTGTTCCACTGTGCATGGGGTCACCATGAGTCAGGGGCCAACCTGATCAATGGCAGCTAACAAAAACATTAGTATAGCAAGTTCTGTCACTCCTTAAAGATCATAACTTGCCTTCAGGGAGACTATTCTAAAGGCTAGTGTGTAATCAGTAACATTTATTGGGTGCTGACTCTTTGCAAGGAGTAGAGAGGGCACGAAGTTAATGTGACCAGGGTTACACAGGTGGTGACTGGTGGAACTAGATCGGAACCCAGAAGCTCTGGCTGCAGGCCCCAATTTTCCATCACCAGACTCTACACCAGGTGCTGCTTCTCAGAGGGGGCACTATCGGCATTTGGGGCCTGGCGATATTGTGAAACTATCCCATGTTCTGCAGAATGTTTGACATCCCTGTCCACCACTCACTTAGTGCCAGAAGCCTCCAGGATTCTAACAACGTAGAGGTATCCCAGGATATTTCCAGCCACCCCTGGAGGCAGCACTGACCCACAGTGAGAACCAGTGCCTTATGGTGTTCAGGTAGTACCGTACTTACCCACTGCCACTGAGTCCTATTCATAGAGACCCTACAGAACAGAGTAGAACTGTCCCATAGGGTTTCCAAGGAGCCATTGGTGGATTCGAACTGCTGACCTTTTGGTTAGTAGCCGAGCTCTTAACCATTGCACCACCTGGGCTTCGTTCAGGTAGCAGCTTTGAGAATCTAGTTTTCTCTGATTTGTTTCTTTCCTATGACGTTTAACCAATCCTTTAATGTTGTACATTTTATTTTTTCATTTCAACAGAAGGCTATAATTATTGGGTGCTCACTCTATGCAGATTAAAATATGCACATAAGGCCCTTGCCTTTTAGCAGCTGACAATCAGGTTAGGGAAATAAGGCCTGAGCATATGAAATAGCTAAGAAGCAATTCAAGGCACTATATGATTACGTCCAGAAATGACAAATAAGACCGATATTCATATTCTGGCTTTTTGCCGCCAATAGTTTTAAGTCCACTGGCATTTTCTAAGCCTCTGTTCCCCCATCTGTAAAATGGGGATGTTACTAAACAGGGCACATAAATAGGCCAGAACAGTGCATAAAGCATGATAGACTCTTAATAAATGTTACCCACCTCACACCAATCACCACCTCCCCCAGATCATCGGAGAGACAGAACAAAATAGAGATGGAAGAGAGGATTTGTGAAAGGAATAGGCAGCGTTCCAGGCAGGAGGCACAGCCTCAGCAAAAGCTTTGAGTCAGGAGGGAACACACTCACAGGAGAAACTGTAAGGGTCTCCCAAACTAGAGGAAGCGAACGGTTCAGGTCAGGGAGTTATGAGAGGCAAAGTAAAAAGAATTTGCATTTGTCATATATTTATGGGATCTCCTGGCAACTTCTGGATTTTTTCAATATCAGGACTTTCAAATACAAAGGAAATGCAAGCCTACAGAAAAGTCAGACAAAATGAGTGAGGCTTCTAGCCATTCCCCCAGCACTGCCCATACCAAGAAGCATAGATACATCTATTACCAGTCAACACCTTTAAAAAATTTTGAATAAATAAATACACGGAAATGCTGTGGGGCATATTTTCAATTTTTATTTAAATTCAAACCTATTTATTTCCGGTTTCACGACATGCCTCTTAAGCCCAGACCGGGGCTAAGTTACATAGCTGATAAATACACATATAGTATATTTAGTTCTTCAGTTGTATAAAGTCCACAATTTCAGCAACCCAAAAACCAAACCCACTGCCGTCCACTCAACTCCGACTCACCGCAACCCTACAGGACAGGGTAGAACAGCCTCATACGGTTTCCAAGGCCGTAAATCTTTACGGAAGCAGACTGCCACATCGTTCTTCCTCGGAGAGGCTGGTGGGTTCGAACTTAGGGTTAGCAGCCGAGCACTTTAACCGCTGCGCCATGAAGGCTCTTCAATTTCAGCAAAAAAGGGCACAAAAAGGACCTCAAGTTACCTTTAAATGCCCAGAAGCCGTCGTCAGTAGTACAACTGAACTGAAATTTCTTGCGGCAGCCTGCTTGTTTTGCAGCTTATTAGTAAAGGTGCTTTAACACCCAGCAGAAAAGGATAATTAGCAAATCAACTCATTAAGGTCCTACTGACACTCCTCTCACCACCCCCAATCGCATCTTTGTTGTAAATAAGCTTTCTTGCCTACATTAAAGTAATTAGCGCTCCATATGTAAACAATAATGTCCTTGCATTTAAACTGATAATATATCAAACAGAAAATACTTCGGTCCACTCGGATAGAGTCAGGATATTAAAAATAAAGAGAATTATTGTCTAACTTAACCCAGCAAATTCAACCCCACTGTAAACAGCTTCCGAATTCATTAATTTCCAAATTCACTTCCCCTCTTGAGGACATTGGCCAGAATTCTATCTTTAGTTATAACGCACACAAACAAATACTGTAGTAATTAAAGAAACCACCCATTTCCTTCCCCCTGAGTTCCAGGAAGCCATGTTATTTCGGTGGAGCAATCTCTATTTGCTGACTCTTCTCCAGAGCTTCTAACGGCAAAATAAAATGTACTAGGAACTCTTCTCCAAATGAAGGCCGAGAGCACATTTCCTAGTCTCTCCTTCCTCCATGGGCGGGCGGAGGGGGACGGGAATTATGTATGTGTATTTAAGACATATATATTTAGGATCTTGTGAAATCCTGAAAGAGGTAAAGGCCCACAGTCTCCTCAAAGGGGAAGGAAAAAAAAAGGAACGTGTGAAGAAACCTCCAAAGCCTCTAAAGTTAGCTGGATCCTTTAGACGCTCACCTCTTATTTTGGCTCCCCTAATTATCCCCTTTAACTTAATGCTGTTTATTTTTATATCTCGTCCCATCATCCCTCCTACCACATTGCTTACAGCTGGTTTAAAAAAAAAAGACCATTTATATTCACATATATTCTCCTTGTTTTAATTTCTTCTCTGTGTGTTCTCCTCCCCAACTCCCCCAGTGGGGTTTTTTTTTTTTTTTTTTTTGGCTCCTTTTATCATTTTCCTTCTTTGGTCTAAACAGGATGAATTTTCAGTATCATCTCCAACAAACCTCTTAAGCATTTCCCACTCCTCAGCCTTTGACCTTATTACAACATAAAGATTTATCTCAACCAAGAGTCACATATAGATTATTTCATCATGGTGGGAGGGGGTGGGGAAGAAACTTATTTTCTTCTGATTTGCATCCAAGGCAGTTAAATTATGTCACTCCAAAAGAAACTGAGGCAAAATAGAGCCACACAGCCTCACCCCACACTTTAATCTTTCTTCTCTCGAGTCTTGTCCTTCACAAATACCTCCCAGCAAACCAGATTATTTTGTTAGAGAAGCTCAAACTGCCTAAAACCCCAAACAGGATAAAAATTTTAGCAAGGTTTATGTCACTGACACTTTCCTCATTAAGACCGGCTCAAAGGTTAACCTTCCTTTTCCCTCAGATGATGGCCTTCACTTCCTGTCCAGGTCAGACTCCTTTGTGGAGGTCCACCCCAGGACTGCACTTCCTGCTCCCTCTAGTGTTCTTCACTTCCTGTGACCTTAATGCCCAGTTTTTCCTGTGCGTTCACGGGCTCTTCAGTCTGTCATATCATTGGGTTTACCTCTTGCCTGCTTTTTGCTTCTTCCACCCTGATCTCCTAGACCTGGAGTTCTCTCCAAGGTGTTTACCCTCTCACCAACTGCAGCCTTCCCTAAGACCACCTTTTTCACAGAAGCCACTGGGTAACTAACAAATGCCAATCAGGACATTTAAATATCCTGTATGACTCTGGTTTATTCTATTAGCTTAGTAGAATGTGTGTCAGAGTAGAACTGTGCTCCATAGAGTTTTCAATGGCTGATTTTCTGGAAGCAGATTGCCAGGCCTTTCTTCTGAGGTGCCTCTGTAGGGATTCAAACCTCCAGCCTTTTGGTTAGCAGCCAAGTACTTAACCATTTGTGCCATCCAGGGACTCCTGTTATATATCACTTGTCATAGAATTCTGTTTCTCTTAAAGGCCTATAACCTCACACATAATTAGGAATATTTTATATCAGAATTATGCCACTTATCAACTATGAGCCATGCCTTTTCTTTTCTCTTCTTTTCTTTTCTTTCTTTTAACACTGAGCAAGCCTGCACCTACCAGCTACCTCTCCAACCCCCTAGGTTAAGTTAGTTCCTCCAGGTTTTCTTTCTCTTAGTACTCATACTTGATGTTGTCATATTCATGACCAGTGTAACAAGTTGCTTATCTAGTTATCTATTTAGTAGTTCTCCCCCATCAACGTGTAAGTTTTATGAAAGCAGGGAAAAGCCAGGTGGTTTCTTTTCAAGCTGTCCTCTTTTATTTCTACACTGCCTTCATCACTATTCTGCCGCCAGCACAAACATAGGACTTGGCACATAATAGTTTATCAATAAATGTATTAAATGGATGAATGAATGAATGATGCCTCCTCCCTGCTTCCACGACCACTCCTCTCTTTTCAATGTCACACCACATTCTTACCTCCAACTATGGTGGCAAGTGACCCTGGTAGGGCTGGTGAAGAGCATGCCCTGACCCTTGGTGATTATGTAGGCACCATCTTTAAGGTCCTTCCTAGAATGATGTTCAGTGCACAGCCATAGTGGTAAGGCTGTGGCTTTAACTGAAACAACCCATCTTTCTTTTATATCTATGAGTCAGAATCAACTCAACAGCAATGGGTTTCAGTTTTTGGTTTTTCCGGATTAAAAAAATAATTTCCTTTTATAAATACTCTCGACATTGGTGCATTATATAACCTGACATCTCTGAGTCCTGAGGTGACAGATTTTGACATGGGCACAGGAAATTCTTCTGCAAACATGAATAGAAGTTGGCAAAAGATTGCTTTTCTGTACTACTTTGCAGAAGCCACTAACGTGGGGTGGGTTGCACAATAATAAATTATTCAGATCATAAATCTAAAGAAATTAGCTCACCATGATCAATACCATCTAAGTGAATTGGTGTGTAGGATTCAATTTTTGTGATATTATTAGTTTTGAAATATTCAAATTAAGGATTATGATCATCGTGAAAGGTACTGAGCCTCCTGATTTCTAAGCAGCAGGATAATTCACTTTCGTCTTTGTACTAAAAAATCTGTATTATATTCTTTTTCCACTTAGATAAAAATTTCTTTAATTTTTCTTCATTAAATCATATCTTATGGGTGTTACTAAAGTCCTGGCTGTTGAAAAACACTCGATGCATGATGGACAGTCAGCTAAGGCCATTGCTGATGAACCGAAGCTGTCTCATCATATGAAAATTTATTTTTTAGATAATCAAACCATAAATTGGCAGTTTGGGAAACCACAAAGCACTTTTCTTAAACTGATAAATTTTCTAATTAGAAACTCCAGATAATCATTCTATTCCTATGTCCACCATAAGCTGTGTCATTTCCTTAAACTTATCTCTTATGTTCTGCACATGCAAAGATAATATATTGCTTCCTATTTTCAAACTCTTCTGGGCTTGGAGAAGCAATGTTTACACAGCTCATTGAAAGTATACTGGATGAATCTTTGTCGTTTTAATGCAGGGCTTCTCAGGCTCTGCACTATTGACATTTGGACCAGGTAATTCTTTGTCATGGAGTGGCTGTCTATGCACTGTAGGATGTTTAGCAGCATCTATGGCCTCTGCCCCCTAGACTCTATTAACACCTCCCTAGTTGTTTTTTTTTTTAGTTGTAACAAACAAAAATGTCTCTAAAAAAAAAAACCTGTTGCCATCAAGTCCATTCTGACTCATAAACCAAAACCCGTTGCCATCAAGTTGATTCCAACTCACAGCGACCCTATAGGACAGAATAGAACTGCCCCATAGGGTTTCCAAGGAGTGCCTGATGGATTCGAACTGCCGACCTTTTGGTTAACAGCCATAGCTCTTAACCACTACACCACCAGGGTTTCCTGTTATATATATATTTACCATAAAACAATTAAATATATATATCGGAAGATTAGTGTACTTTTATTTATATAATAATACCTTACAACTCTTGAGCTGATCACACTCACATGCTATTTCATTAAATATTCCTAACACTATAAGAAGGAAACCCTGGTGGCATAGTGGTTAAGTGCTACCTACGGCTGCTAACCAAAGGTTCAGCAGTTCGAGTCCACCAGGCGCTCCTTGGAAACTCTATGAAGCAGTTCTACTCTGTCCTATAGGGTCGCTATGAGTCGGAATCGACTTGACGGCACTGGGTTTGGTTTAACACTAAGATAAATTATAATTGGTGTATGGCATAGTGATTAAGAGCTATGGCTGCTAGCCAAAAGGTTGGCAGTTTGAATCCACCAAGTGCTCCCTGGAAATGCTATGGGGCAGTTCTATTCTGTCCTATAGGGTCGCTATGAGTCTGAAACGACTCGACAGCAATGCGTTTGGTTTGAGTATATATATACACAATGAAACATTTGCCAATTTAACACTTTTTATGTGTGCAATTCAGTGACACTGGTTATGTTCATCATGTTGTGCAGTCATCGCCACTATCTGTTTCCAAATTATTGTGCATGGCTTTGGAATGTCACACTGGACATTCACAGGGGTGAAGAGCCCATGTGTAGATATCTAAATGTATACTATAGTTGTTTTACATATAAGCACAAAGGGTTTGTTTTTTCCCCCATCTTCTGATACAATTTTACCTCAGCAATTTAGAAAAAAGAATACAATTTCGATGATATTCATAAAAACTCAATAATAATTGTGTCCACTATTATGAGTCCCTAGCTCCCTACTTTGCAGGAATGTCAAATTTTTAAACTATGTTATTAAATCTGTAGAACCTTTTAAAATAATGCTTAACACCTGCTTTTGCTTCTTTGAATTTCTCTTCTTATAAAACAGACCCTGGGCACACACACATATACATATACATACACACATATACATACATATACATAGGTATACATATACATATATCTATATATCCTGGAACATAGATTTCTTACCGCTTAACATCATTTCCATTTCCTTCAGTGATTTTTACAAAAATATACTTTAAATGGTACCTCCCTTGCTTTCCTTAATTAAGCAGATTGGCAGAGATAAGTATTTTCTTTGCTTTCTCGGACATGGAGTACAGAAATGTGTGCATTTTTCCCTTTGGAACTTGTTATTTTTCTCATAACAGATGAAACACTTGTAATAGAAATTTTAACATAAAAATCAATTCTTGTCAGTTTTAAAGTATGGTACAAATGTCCCCAAAGCTCAAAGACAAAATCAGGGAGCCAGCCTTTGCATTCCAACAGTCCAACCCACCTCCACCCAAGACGGCAGCAAATTTCCAAGATTCTTTGGGAGTCAAGGAGCCTTTAGTTCCCTGAATATGCCAGGTGTCTCTGTCCCAGTTTATTGCTGTAATAAAAAATTAGAACGTTATCTCCATGTGGGAAGGAATTACCTGTTTTGTTCACATGCTTTCAAATTGTTTCCAAATCTGGATCCACCACTCAAAAACTGTGTGATTTTGGGCCATTCACTTAAATTCACTGCTAATGGATTGAATTGTGTTCCCCTAAAGATACTGTGAAGTTCTAACCCCCAGTACCTGTCTGGAAATAGGGTCTTGGAAACTGTTATCAGTTAAATTAGCATGAGCTCATACTAGAGTAGTTATTGCTAGTTGCTGTGAAGTCGATTCTGACACATGGTGACCCCATGTGTGCAGAGTAGAACTGCTCCATAGAGTTTTCAAGACTGTGACCTTTCAGAAACAGATGACCAGGTCTATCTCCCGAGGCCCCTCTGGGTGGGTTCGAACTGCCAACTTTTCAGCTAGTGGTTGAGCACTTAACCATTTGTGCCACCCAGGGACACCTACAATGACATGTGCAAAGACCTGGAGATATAAAAACAAAAGGCAAGAACACACTCGCATTTCTCAAGCTGAAAGAACTTAAGAAAAAATTCAAGCCTCGAGTCACAATATTGAAGGATTCTACAGGGAAAATATTAAACAATTCAGGAAACAACAAAAGAAGATCGAAGGAATTACACAGAGTCACTACATCAAAAAGAATTGGTCGACGTTCAAACATGTCAGGAGGTAACATAGGATCAGGAACCAATGTACTGAAGGAAGAAGTCCAAGTTGCACTGAAAGCATTGGCAAAAAAATAAGGCCCTGGGAACTGACAGAATACCAATTAAGATGTTTCAACAATTGGATGCAGTGCTGGAAGTGCTCACTCATCTATGCCAAGAAATTTGGAAGACAGCTATCTGGCCAAACAACTAGAAGAGATCCATATTTATGCTGATTCTCAAGAAACGTGATCCAAATAAATATGGAAATTATTGAACAACATCATTAATATCACACACAAGTAACATTTTGCTGAAGATCATTCAAAAGCAGCTGCAGCAGTACATCGACAGGAAACTGCCAGAAATTCAAGCCAGATTCAGAAAAGGAGGAAGAACCAGGAATATTATTGCTGATGTCAGATGAATCCTGGCTGAAGGTAGAGAATACTAGAAAGTGTACCGTGTTTTACTGACTACGCAAAGGCATTCGGTTGTGTGGATCATAACAAATGATGGATAACACTGCGAAGAATGGGAATTCCAGGACACTTAATTGTGCTCATGAGGAACCTGTGCATAAATCAAGAGGCAGTTGTTCGGACAGAACAAGGGGATACTGAGTGGTTTAAAGTCAGGAAAAGTGTGCGTCAGGATTGTATCCTTTCACCATGCTTATTCAATCTGTATGCTGAGTAAATAATCTGAGAAACTGGACTATATGAAGAAGAACAGGGAATCAGGATTGGAGAAAGACTCATTAACAACCTTTGGTATACAGATGACACAACCTTGCTTGCTGAAAGTAAAGAGGACTTGAACCACTTACTGATGAAGATCAAAGATCACAGCCTTCAGTATGGATTACACCTCAACATAAAGAAAACAAAAATCCTTACAACTGGACCAATAAGCAACATCATGATAAGCAGAGAAAATATTGAAGTCGTCAAGGATTTCATTTTTACTTGGATTCACAATGAACACCCATGGAAACAGCAGTCGAGAAATCAAAACACGTATTGCATTGGGCAAATCTGCTGCAAAAGACCTCTTTAAAGTGTTGAAGAGCAAAGATGTCACCTTGGAGACTAAGGTGCACCTGGCCCAAGCCATGGTGTTTTCAATCACCTCATATGCACACAAAAGCTGGATGATGAGTAAGGAAGACCAAAGAAGAATTGATGCCTTTGAATTGTGGTGCTGGTGAAGAATATTAAATGTACCATGGACTGCCAAAAGAACAAACAAATCTAACTTGGAAGAAATACAACCAAAATGCTCCGTAGAAGCAAGGATGGGGCATACTTTGGACATGTTATCAGGAGGGATCAGTCCCTGGAGAAGGACATCATGTTTGGTCAATTAGATCATCAGCAAAAAAGAGAAAGACCCTCAATGAGATGGACTGACACAGTGGCTGCAACATTGGGCTCAAGCATAACAACAATTGTGAGGATGATGCAGGACCAGGCAGTATTTCATTCTGTTGTAAACACGGTCACTATGAATTGGAATCGACTCACAGCACCTAACAACAACAGGGGCCCCTATACCGGAGTAGGGTGTATCCTAATCCAGTATGAGTAGTGAGAGTCCTTATAAAAGAAGGGACACAGAGAGAAGACAGACACATCACCACGAAATTATGCTGCAGCTGCAAGCCAAGGAATGCCTGGGCTTGCCAGAAACCAAAATCAACAGAAACGATCTTCCCCTAGAGACTTTGGACAGAACATGGCCCCTGTCAACACCTTGAATTCAGACGTTTGGCCTTCAGAACTATGAAAGAATGAATTTCTGTCGTTTTAAGCCACCCAGTGTGTGGTACCTTTTTACAGCAGCCCTGGGAAATGGGCACAGTCATTCACCTTCAGTTTCCTCATCTGTTAACTGGAATAGTAATAGTAACCACTATGGTTTAAATATCAGCACTGTGCCAAGCACAAAGAAAACAGTCAACATATGTTTTAAATTACTTACGTATGTTATTTCCTCTGCCTAGGACCTTTTCTTCCCACCCTCCTCTTCTTTATCTGGTTAGTTCCTAACCTTTTTTCAGGTCTCAACTTGGGTGTGATCTCATTCAGGAAGACTTCTCAACCTCCAAGCCTGAGTTGGGTGTCCTTTAATGATTTGTAACATCCTGAACATCTCTCCAGAAACAGCGACATTAAAAGACCTTCATAGGCCTCAAGCATTCTGACTTTGGAAGGCCCCACTTATGTCTTATATTATACTAAAATGTACCTCTATCCTATGTGAAATAAAATATATAAATAATCACATGAATTGAGTTGGATTTCACTTGTTCAGATAATGATACTCTCTGTAGCATTCAATTAACATTTAATTATTACACTTTTTTTTGTATTCTGTCTGTATATTGTGGCCAATCTTTAAACACTGCTGTAAACCTTGAAAAGTTTATAGGCATTAGCACAATACTCACCGTGCCTAAAGGATAAAACTGGATAAATTATCCCTAGCCATTACCCATTCTACTGACTGACATGTTTACTTGTCAGTCTCCCCCATAAAAGATAATATCCTTGCCAACAGGGACCATGTCTTCTTTATAGTTACACCCTCAGCATAGTCTCTGACACATTGTACTTGTTGGATGAATAATGTAATAAACGATTGCATCTGTTGGGAATGAATTTGGATACAAGTAAGAGCTGTTCTAACAGTGGCTTTAAAAAGAAGAATTTATTTTTTTCACACACAAGAAGTCTGGAGACAGTATACATTCTAGGAGGGATACAGAGACAACAAATAAATAAACACAGTGAATAAGTTAATTATATAGTTAATTAGAAACTAATAAGTGCTATGGGAAAAAAGAAAAAGAGCGGAATAAGAGGGACTGGGGCTGTGATAGGAAAGACAGAGTTAAACTTAAATAGAGTGCCCAGGGGCCTCACCAGAAGTTAACATTTGAGCAAAGTCTTGACAGGGGTGAATGAGTTTTGCAGGGAAAAGGCATTCCATTCAGAGGGAACAGCCAAGCTAAGACAGGACAGCTCTGGGATACCCGAGGACCAGGCAGACCAGTGCAGCTGGAGCAGAGGGAACTAGGGAGACAGTAGCACGACATGACGAATTATTAGCATGGCCTTTCTCATGGTCTTGTAACTCCCACCCAGGAGACTGGGTGGGGCTGTGCAAATAATTGTGACCCACTAAAGGGACAATATAGAACAATATCATTAATATCACACACAAACAAAATTTTGCTGAAGATAATTTAAAAATGGCTGCAGCAGTATATCCACAGGGAACTGCCAGAAATTCAGGCTGGTTTCAGAAAAGGATGTGGAACCAGGGATATCATTGCTGATGTCAGATGGATCCTGGCTGAAAGCAGAGAATACCAGAAGGATGTTTACATGTGTTTTATTGACTATGCAAAGGCATTCGACTGTGTAGACCATAACAAACTATGGATAACATTGTGAAGAATGGGAATTCCAGAACACTTAATTGTGCTCATGAGGAACCTTTACATAGATCAAGAGGCAGTTGTTCGGACAGAACAAGGGGATACTGAGTGGTTTAAAGTCAGGAAAAGTGTGCATCAGGGTTGTATTCTTTCACCATACCTATTCAATCTGTATGCTGAGCAAATAATACAAGAAACTGGACTATATGAAGAAGAACGGGCCATCAGGATTGGAAGAAGACTCATTAACAACCTGCGTTATGCAGATGACACAACCTTGCTTGCTGAAAGTGAGGAGGATTTGAAAAAAAAAAGCACTTACTAATGAAGATCAAAGACCACAGCCTTCAGTATGGATTGCACCTCAACATAAAGAAAACAAAAATCCTCACAACTGGACCAATGAGCAACGTCATGATAAACGGAGAAAAGATTGAAGTTGTCAAGAATTTCATTTTACCTGGATCCACAATCAACAGCCAAGGAAGCAGGAGTCAAGAAATCAAAAGACGCATTGCATTGGGTAAATCTGCTGCAAAGGACCTTTTCAAAGTATTGAAGAGCAAAGATGTCACCCTGAAGACTAAGGTGCTCCTGACCCAAGCCATGGTATTTTCAATCGCATCATATGCACGTGAAAGCTGGACGATGAATAAGGAAGACCGAAGAAGAATTGACACCTTTGAATTGTGGTGTTGGCAAAGAATATTGAATATACCATGTACTGCCAAAAGAACAAATAAATCTGTCTTAGAAGAAGTACAGCCAGAATGCTCCTTAGAGGCAAGGATGGCAAGACTGCGTCTTACATACTTTGGACATGTTGTCAGGAGGCATCAGTCCCTGGAGAAGGACATCATGCTTGGCAGAGTACAGGGTCAGCGGAAAAGAGGAAGACCCTCAACGAGGTGAGCAACAATGAGCTCAAGCATGGCAACGATCGTGAGGATGGTGCAGGACCGGGCAATGTTTTGTTCTGTTGTGCGTAGGGTCACTATGAGTCAGAATCGACTCAAAGGCACCTAACAACAACAAGGGGACTGGCCAGTTTGCCTTAAGAGAGAGCCAATTCCAGAGCAGAAAGAAGAGCCCACCACCACCAAGGAAGGAGAGACCAGCAGGAGAGACCCAGCAGCTGAGGCCCAGCAGCTGGAGACAGTGAGGCGAGCTTCCCAGCCCACGGAGAGAGAAAGCTGAGTGCCTTTAGGCAGAGACTGAGGGTCAGGGAGAGATGTGCCTGTGAGCATGGTTGGGAAGGGGCTGTCCTGATGGAAGAACTGTATCCTTGAGTGTTCCTGAGCCTGAACTGTAACTGTTACTCCCCTAACAAACCCTTTAATCATGAGTATGGTCTGTGAGTTGTGTGTGGCCATTGCAATGAATCGTTGAACCCAGCGGAGAAGTAGAGAGTGTTGTGCGAGGGACAGTTGATGTCAGAATTAGTAAAAATGGCGGAGAGAGAAGGTGTGCCTGACCTCTGCCTCAGAGAAACCAGCCTTGGGCTTTTGATCTAGAGTTTCCTTCCCTCTTACGAAGTTAGAAGAGGTCAGACACTGCCCCAATCCGTTTTCACATGATAGTTATGTTAAGGCACTGGGTTTTTAGGAGATGAGTTCAGAGAGGTACTGGAGGGGTCAAATCTTTTAGGGCCTGTAGGCCATTGAAAGGACAACTACACCCCGTTGTCCAGGCAGGGTCAGATGCTCACCATCCTTGAGAGCAAAGAATGGCCACTTGATGCCTGCACATAACCAAGGTCTGTTAGCAAAGAAGGGGCTGGGAGTGGGGGTACAAGATTGCAAGCCAGTGATGCAGTCTATCTCAATAATAGGATAAGTGGATAAAACTCTTTTAACAACACAAAGGTAGGTAACTTTGGAAATGTTACACTAATTGAAATTTTTTATTTTCCAGTAACAATATTTAAAACTTCACCAGAAAATCCAGTTGTCCACCAGTAAAACAAATGGAGGGATGCATTTCAGGCAGAAATTGATTTTTTTTTTTTTTTTTTCCTTTTCATGATTAGCCAGGCAATTTTGTCTCTGGCCCAAAACCCCATTCTCTTTGCTTTGTCAGCGGACACCTGAGACTTTTGCTGATACTTTTAACAGTAGATTGTCAACAAAGAGTCCTTCTGTAAGCTGACCAATAACCTAGAGAAGTGTAGTGCAGTGGTTAAGAGCACATCATAATAGCATCAGGATACCTGGGTACTTAGCCTGGCTTAACCGCTGTGCCTCAGTTTCCTCATCTGAAAAGCAGGGGTGGTGATAATACTTAATCCTGGGGGTTGTGGTAATACATAAAGAGCAGTTAGAACCATAGTCGGTCTATATCAGAAGCAAAAACCAAATCACTGCCATCAAGTCGATTCTGACTCATAGCAACCCTATAGGAGAGAGTAGAATTGCCCCTGTAGCATTTCCAGGAAGTGGCTGGTGGATTCAAATTGCCAACCTTTCGGTTAGCAGCCGAGCTTTTAATCACTGTGCCACCAGGGCTCCAAGAGACCTATAGTGTGCATTTAATAAATGTTAGTTGTTATTACCTAGTTTGTCAGGTCTTCTAAAGATTTGCTATCTTTAACCTGGCTGCTGCAGCAAAAACTTCTGATCTACAAGCAAAAAAAAACTATAGGTGTTCTTAACCCTAAATTCAAGGGAATTGGTGGGCTCTGCCTTCCAGCAGCACACTGTAGACAAATTACTCTGCAGCCCTCATGGCTCTAGGGACATGTTCACCACATTTTTTTAAGCTAATGGGAATTGATTTTTATTTTTAATTTTTGTTTACAAATAGTTCATCTATTATGAGAAAAATAACAAGCTCCAAAGGGAAAATGCAGGCACCAGTATGTTCCCATATTGCCTTGAGCCAAAGGATCAGAATTATCTACTGCAAATAAGCTTAATGAGAAACAACCTGCAAGTTGTGATTTCAAGTTGGACCATAAAGTGAGCTCTACCAGCTGCGGTGCTTTTCTAAAATCCAGAGTGAAATGTAGTCTTGCTACCCTGTCATATTAGTTGGGACTCTTTCTGATGCAAGTGACTGGAACTCTACTAAAACTAACAAACAAAATAAAGGGAATTTACTGGCTCTTGCAACTTGGAAGGTCAGGGGTGTTCTGGTTTTAAATATAGCCGGATCAAGCCCAAGTCTTATTACTAGTCCTTTCCATCTTCAGACAAACCCTGAGTTTGGGCTCTGACTTAACCACTAGAATATATAGTCCTCATTTATCAATTAATTTGTTCATTTATTCATTCAACAAACATTTAGTATGTTGCAGGCACTGCTTTATCAGGGTTTATAAAGGTGGATATAATATAAGCTCTCCATCCCCAAGAAGGAAACCCTGGTGGCATAGTGGTTAAGTGCTATGGCTGCTAACCAAGAGGTCAGCAGTTCAAATCCACCAGGCGCTCCTTGGAAACTCTATGGGGCAGGTCTACTCTGTCCTATAGGGTCGCTATGAGTCGCAATCGACTCAATTGGTTTTTTGGTTTTATCCCCAAGAAAATGTCCCTGGGTGGTACAAACAGTTTTGCACTTGATTACTAACCAAAAAGCTGAGAGTTCGAATCCACCAAGTGGTGCCACAAAAGAAAAGTCCTGGCAATCTACTTCCATAAGATTATTATAGCCTACAGTTTCATTCTGAAATATGTCTCCATGAGTTGGAATCAACTCAAAGGCGATGGGATCCCCAAGAAACTCTCAGTATAAATAAACAAGTGTAACTGGGTACACTGACCACATAGGTCTCCAAACTGGGTTGGAGGTGGTGGGATGTCACAGGAATTCTATTCTTTCTCATTGCTAATGCTTTAATCCAATTCTGTGACTGTATCTTCCCTATCCTGTAGATGAAATATTAAGCAGATTCCATAAACCCTTTTGGTCACTCTTAGTGAAAATTCCCTCTGTCTCTGTTAGTCACAAGACCCATCCCATTTTAGTTAAATAGTCTCAGCTTCATTCAAAGTTAAAGCATCTGGGCTCCCCCAGCTTGGGAATGCTGTAGGCTCCCCCAGGCTATGGGGAAGAAAGGGCGTTCTCAGCTTCTCCTCTACCTCCTTGCCTTATGCTACTTCTCTTACCCTCTCTCCCCTCCCAACACTGCCTCTGACTCCTCCAGGATTGGAACCAGAAATGGGAGAGATAAAGAGCAGGAAATTTCTTACCTATCAAGTAACCTAACAGTCTGGCATTGCTGCTCTCTGGTCTTAGAGAGTGTTCAGAGCTGACTCTTACTATTATGGGGTACTTTGATGGGATTGGAGTACCTGGGTGGTGCAAATGGTTAACACGCTCAGCTGCTAGCTGAAAGGTAGGATGTTCAAGTCTACCCAGAGGTGCCTGGCAATCTACTTCCAAAAAATCAGCCACTGAGAACCCTATGGAGCACAGTTCTACTCTGACACACGTGGGCTTACCATGAATCAGAGTTGACTCAATGGCAACACTGTTGTTCTTTGAACTGGTTTTTGGTGGGATGAGATATATCCCCACTGGAGTCCCCCGAGTAGCTCCCCTGGCTAGGGCAATGAATGCCTCTTTTCAGGCTTGTTATTCCTATCTATGCCTCTGGCCATCCAGAGTCCCACCTCCTTACTGGAGTCATAGCACTCTTCTGGGAATCCTTTTGGTCAGGATTCAAAAATGGCTCCAGGCCATTTTGCTCCTGTGAGTCCCGGGTCTGGTCAATGAGAAACACTCATATATTCTTGCCAGTCATCATGGATGGAGGTGTATCTTATACCCAACGAAAATCTGTCTTTGCCCTGAAAACAGGCAGGTGACTTCAACCACAGATTTTGCCCTGAGTATTTGCAGGCACAAGGCCAATAGCTATCCCTTGGTTTTTCTCAATTGGTCCTGTTAAGCATTTTTTACTTGACTTGAGTAGAGAGGGAAGTCCCTCCCTCCACTCTGTCAACATACAACACACACAGTCAATGCTGTTTGAAGCAAGCACTCCTCCCCATCTGACTTTTCAACTCTTTTATACCCCAGAAGTAGGTACTCAGCTCACAAACCAGTTTTAGAGCATCTCCTTTGCAAGCCCAGCACATGTGGTCTAGCATCCCAGTTTAGAAGATGGTGGTACTTGGCATCTATTTTTTCAGTCTCAAACTTTGGGGTCTCATCAGAAACTGAGGCATAAAGAGAAAGACTTTCGTTTTTACAAATAATGATGATGCCTTCTGATAGGTGCAAAAATAGAGATCAATCATGCAGAGAAGGAGCTCTCCTTTGTCTGGAGGAAATGGGAAAGATTTTGTGGAAGAGGTGACATTTAAACTACTTTCCATATAGAACAAATATGCAAACCAAACCCATGGCTGTCTAGTCGATTCAGACTTATGGCAACCCCATGCTACCTAGGGTTTTCTTAGCTGCAATCTGTACAGAAGCAGATTGCCAGGCCTGTCTTCTGCAGTACTGCTGATGGTTCAAACCACCAACCTTTAGGTTAGTAGATGAGCACAAACCATTTGTGCCATGCAGGCACCTATTATATGCAAAAATGTGAACATACATGTATGGCATGCTCTGTAAAGGTGAGGTATGGTGACAGCCTAGGGTATGTGGTGGCTAATGGTGGGAAATAAACCTTAAAAGCCTGATTATAGAGGCCTTTGTGCCATGGTAAAAAAGATTTTGGCCTTTATCCAAGTATAAGATGGAGCCACCAAAGGATTTCTATTAAGGGAGAGATCTGACCAGTTCAAATAACCTCAGAGGCTGCATTAAGACTTAATTAGAGACAGGACAGTAGAGCAGTTAGGAAGGAAGTGCAATGGACAGATGAGGAAGGGTTGTAGCTTTCAGGACTCCTTGATTATTTGCATATATTTTGACTTACAGAGCATTATGCTTACAAAGACAACTCATGTTTTTGCTTAATTTTCCACTAAGGTCATATCTTATTTTTAGAAAAACTTTCTGTGAAAAACAAAATACATATATATATATATATAACTCAGAGTAATGATTTCAAATGCAGGGCTATGTAGTCACTGATAGAGAAGACAAAAAAAAAAAAACTTTGGGTCTTGTTTCTGATTATATTTACTCTTATCAAAAGTAACTTGAGAATTATTTTTACAAGTCAAAAAAGGATAAATCTGCCTCGCAGCAGCAACATTACAGACAAACAAAATTAGACAAAACTGTCAGCATCTGAACTTGCACCCAGTAATCATTTGCTTGCATGTTCTGTTTTGTGCTAGATATTTCGAAGTAATGTTATCCTTGATGCTGCTTGATTCCCCCAGAAAACTACCATGCACATAAAAGCCATGTATTATTTTCATAGATGTGTATCTTGCTGACTTCTGAAAAAAATCCTGAACATTCTAAGAGGAAATATTAGCTAAGCTATGTAAACCCAGACTTGGCCATCTAATCTGGTTCCACTTTGAATGATTACACAATACATTCCACATTTCCAGACTAAGGGGCTCATTTCTTCAACAGTACTTTCTCGCCATCCTATTTCCTTGATTGGATTCTCTATTGCCTATAAAATCAGCCTTTACCAAACATTATGATAATCTTATTTATGTTTTCAATGGGACTATGACATTTTCTTAATTAAACATGAAGCAAATTTTAATACTCAAATCTCACTAGAAAACACAGAAGCTTGTTTTATAACAGCTTCTAAACTTCCCTCTTCTTGCCAGACATGATTTTAAATCATTGCCAATCACAGACCCGTTGAGAGTATGACCAAAATCCCCAAAGAGGGCCAAACAATCTACTATCTTCCTGTAAGTGGCTCTCATGCCTACTAGACTTAGATGCTCCTTCCTAACACCCAAACCTTGCCAGAGTTCATTGAAGGCTAAGCTGTGTCTTCTGCATCTCATCATCCCCCAAGCCCTGTATCTGGCCTGGAGCACAGCAGATCTTCAATATATATTTACTGAATTGATTTACTGAATTTTAAGCAAGCACAATCAGAACTCTTAGAAGTGGTGTCACAGATGTTTTGAAGCTCTTTTTTTAGGAGTTTGCTCGCAATCAGCAATTATTTTATTGATTTTACAATAAAAATTATATCAAGGAAGAATTATTCATAGCAGGAAGTGGAGCTTGCGAGCGAATGATTTAAGTCCATTTCATGTTTCTCCCTAGCTCTGCTTTGATATTCTCCTGAGTGCTTTAAATAAAGAGGAAAGGAGAGGGGGAAGGTTAGAAATGTTGGGTCAGCTTCTCAGTGGAGGAAAGAAACACACTGATTGTCATAAACTACAGGAAGCATTCTTGAGGCTACTACTTTGGTTACAACTCCAGGACCAACTGAATTACATCGGAAATCCCTGCTTTGGAGAGGAAAACCTATGAAGGGCAAAAAGGGAAGAAGTTCAAACTTACTCGGACTGACTTCTTTTAAAAGAGATCTAAGCTAAGTAGGAGGTCTCATACTCCCTGATCTCAGGGCCTACTATTCAGCCACTATAGTCAAAACAGTCTGGTACTGGTACAACAGACACATAAACCAGTGGAACAGAATTGAGAACCCAGATGTAAATCCATCCACCTATGTCATCTGATCTTTGACAAAGCCCCAAAGTCCATAAAATGGGGAAAAGACAGTCTTTTTAACAAATGATGCTAGCAAAACTGCATGTCCATCTGTAAAAAAAATGAAACAGGATCCATACCTCACACCATACACAAAACTAACTCAAAATGGATCAAAGGCCTAAATATAAAACCTAAAATGATAAAGATCATGGAAGAAAAATTAAGGACAATTCTAGAGCCTCTAATAAAAAAAAAAAAATTTTTTTTTTACATAGCATAAATTCAATGCAAACCATAATTAACAATGCACAAACACCGGAAGATAAACTAGATAACTCTTAAAAATTAAACACTTATGCTCATCAAAAAACTTCACCAAAAGAGTAAAAAGAGAACCTACAGCTTAGCAAAAAAATTGACTATGACATACCTGACACAGGTCTAATCTTTAAAATCTGTAAAATACTTCAACACCTCAATAACAAAAAGACAATCCAATTAAAAAATGGGCAAAGGATATGAACAGACACTTCACTGAAGAAGACATTCGAGCTACTAACAGACACATGAAGAAATGCTCATGACCATTAGCCACTAGAGAAATGCAAGCCAAAACTACAATGAGATAACCATATAATAAAAAAATAAAATAAAAACAGAAAATAACAAGTTTTGGAGAGGTTGCAAGGAGACTGGAAGTCTTTCGCACTGCTGGTGGGAATGTAAAATAGTACAACCACTGAGGAAAACAATACGGCACCTCCTTAAAAAGCTAGAAATAGAAATACCATACAATCTAGCAATCCCACTTCTAGGAATATATCCTAGAGAAGTTCGAGCCGTCACATGAATAGACATACGCACACCCATGTTCACTGCAGCATTATTCACAGTAGCAAGAATATGGAAACAGGCAAAATGCCCATCAACAGATGGTACATACACACAATGGAATACTATGCAACAACAAAGAACAACAATGAATCTGCAAAACATCTTACAACATGGATGAATCTGGACGGCATTATGCTGAGTGAAATAAGTTGATCACAAAAGGACAAATTTTGTATGAGACCACTATTATAAAAACTCACAAAAAGATTTACACACACACAAAAAAAACCTTTGACGGTTACAAGGGAGGGGAGGGCTGGGAAGGGAAAATCACTAACTAGATAGTAGACAAGTGTTAACTTTGGTGAAAGACAACACACAATATAGGGAAAGTCACCACACCTTGACAAAGGCAAAGCTGTAGAAGCTTCCTAGACGCACCCAAACACCTTAAGGGACCAAGTTACTGGGGCTGAGGGCTGAGGGCTGGGGACCATGGTCTTTGGGGATATCTAGGTCAGATGGCATAACATAGTTCATAAAAAAATGTTCTACTTCCTACTTTGGTGAGTAGCGTCTGAGGTCTTAAAAGCTTGTGAGTGGCCATCTAAGATACATTTATTGGTTCCATCATGTTCGGAACAAAGGAGAATGAAGAAAACCAAAGACACAAGGAAAATATCAGTCCAAAGGGCTAATGGACCACACGAACCACAGCCTCCACCAGTCTGAGCCCAGGACAACTATATGGTGCCTGGCTACCACCACAAACCACTCTGACAGGGATCAAAACAGAGTGTTCCGGACAGAGCGGGAGAAAAATGTAGAACAAAATTCAAATTCACAAAAAAAGACCAGGCTTATTGCTCTGACAGAGACTGAAGGGATGCCCTAAACTATGGTCCCCAGACACACCACTAACTCAGAACTGAAGCCACTCCCAAAGTCCACCTTTCAGCCAAAGATTAGACAGGCCTATAAAACAAACAACAACACATATGAGGAAAGTGCTTCTTAGTTTAATCAAGTAGAGGAGACCAAATGGGCAACACCTGCCCAAAAGCAAAGACAAGAAGGCAGGAAGTGACAGGAAACCTGGAAAAATGGACATGGGGAATCTGGGGTGGAAAGGGAAAGAGGGAGAGTGCTGACACATTGCCGGATTGCAACCAATGTCACGAAACAATTTGTGTATAAATTTTTGAGTGGAAACTAGTTTGTACTGTAAACCTTCATCCAAAACACAATAAAAACAGAAAGATCTAAGCTATGTACATAATCCCCTGATATTCCACTTACATTTAAAAAACAGAACAAATTATTATTAATGTGCTGGAAATATTTGTTTTATGTATATATTGGCTTCAGGAAAAAAATTATGATCGAGTAAGATTTATGAGTTGGAATCGACAGCAACTAACAAGATTAAGTCTATATTTTTACATAAATTTTACATAATTTCAGCTACCTTTGTATAATCAGTGTGTATTTATGACTATTTTATATGACTTGGAACATAATTTTACTCTTTTAAATTATTTTAGAGGATCGTAGTTGTAGCTTTGTCTCTTATGAGATGTTACTGAGCATGATGTATTTTATTTGATATTGAGTCCTTGGTCGTCCCTTAATTATAACATTGTTGCTACGGAGAAAACGTTCCATCTTATAAAAGCAGTGATTTCTAAGATGTGGCAAAAAGAGGGCACTGAATATAAAATCTAGAAGTATGTACTTAGGACTATAGTCACATGGTAACAGGAAATGTCTTAGGAAGGGGGAAGGTTGGCTAAAGGCTGTAAGACGGATAAACAGCAAAGGCTTTCTGGAGAAAATAGGCCTCAATCTGTTGAAGGGAAGGGGATAGAGCAAAGAAGCTAAGACACTGCAGGTGGTCGTAGTTACTGTTATTTAACATCTGTTGAAGAGAAACTGTTTTACTGCATAGGCCAAGTCATTCTCCTCTACACAGTTCAGTTACTCACATCAGGTAATAGAACACTCATGTCATAGAGAATAAATGAGTTTGTTGTTCTTCATCAATGTAACAAATAATGATCCTTTGCCTACCATGACCCAGGCACTGAAAATAGGTTGTCTTTGTTCCGTTAATGAGCAGAATTAGTGTAGGGTGTGTCCTGAGTCAACTCTTATGAACATAAAAAGCAGATTAAGCAAGTAGAGAAGAGGGCAGATAGATGCCAAGCCACATGGGGATCTCCAAGGAACCAGAAGCAGAAGCTCAAAGAGACAAGGACCTTCCTCCACAGCCCACAGACAGAAAAAGTCTTCCCCTAGAGCTGGCACCTGAATTTGGACTTCTAGCCTCCTAAACTGTGAAGAAATAAATTTGTTTGTTAAAGCCACCCAATTGTGTGTATTTCTGTTATAGCAGCACTAGATGACTAAGACAGGTCCCTTCTCAGCACTCCACCAACTTCCTCTCCAATTCTACTCCTTCTGGCCCGACCCAGAAAATCTTATCTCACTGCTATGATTGTTTTAAATCTCTCTGCCTTACACAAAAAACAAGACTTCTCAAAATTAACTGAAAATTGGATCTCCACTTCCTCCTTGGGAATTAGAGATTTATCTCTCACTGGCTAAGCTGGGGAGAAGGGCAGTGCAAGGGTCCATAGGATAAAAAGGGAATATGTAAAAAGTCTTCTAATACTTCACCCCACCTTACAAACATCGCTTTGGTTGACTGTCAGATGAGGTAGTTGCCACTGTCCAGAAAACTCTTAACAGCATGGTTGAAAATTGAGAACTTAAATGCATGCGTGAGATACAGCACGGGTTAAATAAGTTTTCTGTGAGATGACCTAGAAAATTAAACACCAATTGCAATGGAAGAGAAAAAAATTCCAAAGTCCAAACATTATTTACATGCATTGTATAGGTGATTTTGTTAATACGCATTATGCTGTAACTCTGATCTTGTGAATTTATAAATGCATGTGCTAATGATTTGCATATCCATAGCATGAAGAGTTTCTGGAACCTTGTATATATCACATGCTTATATTATCAGGAATATAGAATCCCCAAGGAGACATTGGTGGTTCAGTGGTAGAATTCTCACCTTCCAAGCAGATGACCTGGGTTGATTCCCAGCCAATACGTCCTATGCACAGCCACTATCTGTGTGTCAGTGGAGGCTTTCTTGCTGCTATAATGCTGAACAGGTTTCAGCACAGCTTTCAGACAAAGACAGACTAGGAAGAAAGGCCTGGCAACCTACTTCCAAGAATTAGTCAATGAAAACCCTGTGAATCACAACAGTCGGTAGATCTACAACTGATCATGGGGATGGCACAGGACCAGACATTTTGTTCCCTTGTGTATGGCTTCACCATAAGTCAGGGCTGACTCTACAGCAGCACAATAGCAACAACATAGGTTCCCTTTGGTTTCTCCTCAGTTAATCCAATTTCCCTAGTCTAAAATAATTTGGCCTAATTTTCCAATGATGGTCAATCTCCTGAAGGTTTTTTAATGATAAAGAAAGGAGTCTTTTTCTGTGTTTTTGCACAATCATCCTACATAGTGGTCACATGTTCAAGAATAAATATTCCTTGGTGGTTTCCTCCCCCCTACCCCGCACCCCACGACCTTTGAGAGCAGGCCTCCAATATAGAGGGCCAGTATTTGCAGTAGCTCCTGCCACAGACCCACCAAATCAGCTTCCTAAGTGACAGCTCTTGTTTGTTGTTGTTGTTGTTAGGTTCCGTTGAGTCGGTTACAACTTAAGTGACCCTATGCACAACAGACTAAGACACTGCCTGGCCCTGCGCCATCCTCACAATCATTGCTGTGTTTGAGCCATTGTTGCAGCCACTGTATCAATCCATGTCATTGACGGTTTTCTTTTTTTTTGCTGACCCTCTACTTTACCAAGTATGATGTCCTTCTCCAGGGACTGGTCCCTCCTGATAACATGTCCATAGTAAGTGAGACAAAGTCTTACTAACCTCGTTCCTAAGGAGCATTCTGGCTGTACTTCTTCCAAGGCAGATTTGTTCGTTCTTCTGGCAGTCCATGGTCTATTCAATATTCTTTGCCAACACCATAATTCAATGGCATCAATTCTTCTTAACAACCTGTGATATGCATATGACACAACCTTGCTTGCTAAAAGCAAAGGGGACTTGAAGCACTTGCTGATGAAGATCAAAAACTACAGCCTTCAGTATGGATTACACCTCGACATAAAGAAAACAAAAATCCGCACAACTGGACCAATAAGCAACATCATGATAAGCAGAAAAAATACTGAAGTTGTCAAGGATTTCATTTTACTTGGGATCCACAATTGATGCCCATGGAAGCAGCAGTCAAGAAATCAAATGATGTACTGCATTTGGTCAAATCTGATGCAAAAGACCTCTTTAGAGTGTTAAAAAGCAAAAATGTCACCTGTGGACTAAGGTATGCCTGACCCAAAGCCAAACCAAACCAAACCCATTGCCACAGAGTCAATTTCAACTCATAGCGACCCTACAGGACAGAGTATAACTGTCCCATAGGGTTCCAAGGAGCAGCTGGTGGATTCAAACTGTCAGCCTTTTTGGTTAGCAGAGCTCTTAACCACTGCACCATCACATGGTATTTCCATTTGCCTCGTATGCATGCAAAAGCTGGGCAGTGAATAAGTAAGACCAAAAAAGAATTGATGCTCTTCTTTACCGGTTCCATTTATCTCTCTGAGTTTTAAATGTTGGAGTGCCCCAGAGTTCAGTTCTTTGGCCTCTTTTCTTACCTATTTATCTCTCTATCTAGGTGATCTCATTTAGCCCCAGTGCTTTTAAGATCTGAAATTTATAACTCCAGGCCCAACATTTCCACTGAATACGTCACACTCATATCCAGCTGCCTATTTAAGTTTGGATGTATCTCAAACTTAAAATGCACAAAATAGAACTCTTAATCCCCTACCACCATACTACAAATGTACACACACACACACACACAAAATGCCTCCCACAGTTCTGCTCAACTCAACTCAATTAAAGGCACTTCATTCATCCAATTCTTCCAATTTCTCAAGTCAAAAACTTTGGCATCACCATTGACTCTTCTCTTTCCCTCATATCCAAGTCTATATCCAGAATACAACCACGTTTTACCCCTATCTCCACCATCACTTGTACACCAAACCCAAGATACAAAATATCGAAGGGAACCCTTTCAAACTTTAGAGCCAGTAAGATGTGACAGAAAATCCATAGGCTATGAGATTGGAATTTTGAAAGATTCTATGGGCAAAATATTAAATGATACAGGAAGCATCAAAAGCAGATGGAAAGAATATACAGAGTCACTGTACCAAAAAGAGTTGGTCGAAATTCAACCATTGCAGGAGGTATTATATGATCACGAACTGATGGTATTGAAGGAAGAAGTCTAAGCTGCACTGAAGGTTTTGGCAAAAAACAAGGCTCCAGGAATTGACAGAATACCAACTGAAATGTTTCGACAAAGGGATGCAGTGCTGGAGGTACTCACTCGTCTGTGCCAAGAAATTTGGAAGACGGCTATCTGGCCAATTGACTGGAAGAGATCCATACTTGGGCCCATTCCAAAGAAAGGTGATCCAACAGAATACAGAAATTATCAAACAATATCATTAATATTACATGCAAGTAAAATTTTGCTGAAGATCATTCAAAAGCGGTTCCAGCAGTACATCAGCAGGGAACTGACAGAAATTCAAGCTGGATTTAGAAGAGGATGTGGAATGAGGGATATCATTGCTGATGTCAGATGGATCTTGGCTGGAAGCAGAGAATACTAGAAACATGTTTACCTGGGTTTTATTGACTATGAAAACGCATTCAACTGTGTGGATCATAACAAATGATGGATAATATTGAGAAGAATGCGAATTCCAGAACACTTAATTGTGCTCATGAGGAACCTGTACACAGATCAAGAGGCAGTCATTCGAACAGAACAAGGGGATACTGCATGGCTTAAAATCAAGAAAGATGTGCATCAGGGTTGTAACCTTTCACCATACTTATTCAGTCTGTATGCTGAGCAAATAATCCAAGAAGATGGGCTATATGAAGAAGAATGTGGCATCAGGATTGGTGGAAGACTCATTAACAACCTTTGGTATACAGATGACACAGCCTCGCTTGCTGAAAGTGAAGAGAACTTGAAGCACTTACTGATAAAGATCAAAGACTACAACCTTCAGTATGGATTACACCTCAACCTAAAGAAAACAAAAATTCTCACAACTGGACAAATAAACAACATCATGATAAATGGAGAAAAGATTGCAGTTGTCAAGGATTTCATTTTACTTGGATCTACATTCAACACCCATGGAAAACAGCAGTCAGGAAATCAAACAACATATTGCATTAGACAAATCTGCTGCAAAAGACCTCTTTAAAATATTCAAAAGCGAAGATATCACTTTGAGGACTAAGGTGCGCCGGACCCAAGCTGTGATATTTTCAGTCACCTCATATTTGTGCGAAAGCTGCACAATGAATAAGGAAAATCGAAGAACTGACACCGTTGAGTTATGATGTTGGCAAAGGATATCAAATATACCATGGACTTCCAGAAGAATGAATAAGTCTGTCTTGGAAGAAATACAGCCAGAGTGCTCCTTGGGAGCAAGGACAGCAAGGCTTCGTCTCATGTACTTTGGACATGTTATCAGGAGGGACAAGTCCCTGGAGAAGGACATCAGGCTTGGTAAAGAAGAGGGTCAGGGAAAAAGAGGAAGACCCTCAACTAGATGGATTGACACAGTAGCTGCAACAATGGGCTCAAACATAGCAATGATTGTGAGGATGGCGCAAGACCAGGCAGTGTTTTGTTGTGTTGTACCTAGGGTCACTATGAGCTGGAACCAATTTGATGGCACCTAACAACAGCAACGATAAGACTGGCATAGTTGCATTTAAACCTAAGGTCTAGATGCACGACTTTGGACAAGCTGCTAAATCACTATGGTTTGTAAAATTAAAATAATAGTGCTTGTGTCACAAGTCTGCTATGAGGAAAGTGCACATACACGGGATACAACCAATATGTATTCCCTTCCTGTGATGAGGAAAACATTGGGATAAATAAAAAGAAGTCCTCAAGCAGAAGGCAAGTTTCGGAAAATTTTGCTATAGGATGAAAAGAATCAAGTAAATTAATAGAGGTAGAAAAGACATATTATATTCATTCTGCATTTTATAATCTTCAAACTATTTTCACTAACTTAATCTTCTTTGATCTTCACAAGCTATCTCTTGAAGTAAGAAAGGAGGGTATTATTAAGGCCATTTTACAGAAGAGAAAGTTGAGGATGGGGATTTTCTAAAGTCTTCTTAATCTAAGTTCAGTGATCTTCCACACTATGCCATGGGGGCCCCTTTTAGAATTTAAATCAGTTCCCGAAAAAGCATAGTCACTTACAAGAGACCCAGTGTGGGCGATTAGTAAAAAGAGAGGTCTGACCAGGCTTGCTGGCTGTCAGAGACAGGAGAAACCCTGAGAGTATGGCCCCAGACACTCTTTCACCTCAGTAATGAGGTCACTCCTGAATTTCACCCTTCAGCCAAAAACTGAACACGCCCATGGAACAAAACAAGACTAAAGGGGCGCACCAGCCCTGGAACAGGGACTGGAAGGTAGGAGAAAACAGAAAGCTGGTAACAGGGAACCCACGGTTGAGAAGGGAGAGTGTTGACATGTCGTGGGGCTGTTAACCAGTGTCATAGAAAAATGTGTGTACTGATTGATGAGAAACTAGTTTGTTCTGTAGACCTTCACCTAAAATGCAATTAAAAAAAAGAAAAAGAAAAAAGAAACTATAAAAAAATTTAAAAACTATTAAATAATAAATAAAACTATAAAAAAAATTTTCAACTTAAAAAAAAAAAAGATGTTTGAGAAGTTAGGCTGTAAGTGGAGTCAAGGGCCACTAAGCCCTCTCTCACCACACCCCTTAGGCCTGATATGAAAATATTCAACTGTACAGGTCCTGGGTCTGGTTCCCTGTAGCAAGTCTCTCAGTCCACTTTGCTGTCCTTAACTGGGCATGAACGTGGTCCATCAGTGAGGTATGCCCAGGGAGATTTTCTTCTTGGCTCTAGTTTCGGAGTGTATGTTGTTGTGCATTCCCAGGGGTGGAAGGCAGACTTGGGAAGCCTGGGTCTTCAGTCACAATAATTCCAGTTACCACAAACAGCTAAACCAAATTTATAACATATGTTTCCACAGCCTCAAATACACACCATTTGTCCCATGACCTCCTGTCTTTAAACAAATGCCAAACAAGGAGATTCATTTATTCAGTCGGTCTAATAAGGAATCAGTTTATGCTGAAACTCTATGCTGGGTTTATGTAATTTTACACTATGGGCCACACTAAAAACTGTACTCAAGCCTGTAGTTGCAGTGAAGGAAGATCCCCACCTTTCTTTATAGTTAAAATAGTATCTAGGCAGAATTGATTCTCCAAGGAGGAAAAGCCAAACACAACACACCAGTTTTTGGAATGGAAAAAATACAATAGAGAAACAGCATTCATTCATCCATTTGATAAATATTTATTGTGCTTCTTTGATGTGGCAGGCATCCTACAAGGTATTTGGAATACAAAATGGAAAAGAAGTAGTTCTTGGCCCCAGGAGCTCAGGGTTTTGTGGACAGATAGACACCAAACAGTCTGAGTCATCTACAACCCTGTAATAACTATTATAATGAAAACAATAACAAGGTGCAGGGAGAATCTAGGATGCATAACCCATAAGAGTTGGTAGGAGGCATCATCCCAGTAGTTAGTTTGACCAACTTGTCCCAGTTTGCCCAAGATTTTCCTGGTTTTACACTGAAAGTCCCATGTCCTCGGAAACCCCCCAGTCCTAAGCAAATTGGAACAGTTGGTTACCCTAACTACGATGCTAAATTAAAAAAAAAAAAGTTATGCTGCTCTCTTTGCAAAAAATCAAGTCCATTTCCCAAGGCACATTGGATCAGAATGACCTCATTAGACTGAGGACTCAGAGTACATGATGGAAAAATCAATGGTCTCTCATGACTGTACCAGACACCAATGAGAAGTCAGCCTAATGTGTTAGACAGAGGTTGCACATGTTTTCACTGTCCTTGACTATAGTCTTGGGCCAGCCATTTAACCTGTATGAGCATCTGTTATAGATGCTATAGATATTATTTTATAGATATTAGTCAAGATAAGCCATTAAGCTATAAAATCCTAGTCCCTTATAATAACAAAAGCTTATTTTCATTACAGGTCAGCTGGGGACAGAGCTGCTCATCTCCTCACTCCAGGAACCAGGCCGATGGAATAGCATCATCTTGAACATTGTCTCCAGGACAAAGGGAAAGAGAACCATTCTACCTGCCTACCGTAACAGCACTCACCAAACCAAACCCGTTGCCATCAAATCGATTCTGACTCATAGTGACCCTACAGGAGCTGCTGATGGATTCAAACTGCAGACTTTTTGGTTAGCAGCCGTAGCTCTCAATCACTGCACCACCAGGGCTCCCACCACTCACCACCAGTCCTTAAATCAATGCCACATGATGTTAGACTTTATTTATTTATTGGCAGCATAACCTGGCCTATTCTGACTGATGCAGAAACTTTACGGTGAGCTTGAAAAGAAATAAGAGAGGTGAAGAGTACTTGGTACCTGTCTTATTTACCTAAAAAACAAAACAAAATCCATTGCCATCTAGTCAATTTCGACTCCTAGTGACCCTACAGAGCAGAGTAGAACTGTTCCATAGGGTTTCCAAGGAGCAGCTGGTGAATTCCAACTGCCAACCTTTCGGTTAGCAGTCATAGTTTGCCATAGCTCTTAACCACTGTGCCACAAGATCTCCATTAGTTACCTAGTGCTGCCATAACAAAAAAATACAAGTGGGTGGCTTTAAAGAACAAGAATTTGTCTCAGAGTTTAGGAAGCAGAGTCTGAATCCAGGGCATCAGCAAGGTTAGACTCTCTCTTTCTCTGTCTGCTCTAGAGAAAGACCCTTGTCTCTTTCAGCTTCTGTAGTTCCAGGCATTTCTTGGGGTTCATTGACTCCTTATACCTGTATCTTCACATGGTGTCTGTCTTCTCCCTCTGTGTGTGTCTATTCTGCTCTTTTTATAAAACACCACTTAGAAGGGATTAAGCTTAGGACCCACCCTACATTAACACAATGAAAGAAAACCCCTATTTCCAAACAGTTATATTTACAGATACAGGGGTTAGGACTTCAACACAACTTTTTGGAAGACACAATTAAATACATAACAGTAACCCCTTAAGTAGTGACATGAACATTTGAAAACATACCCTTGAACATTATCTATCTTTAGATTACTCGTATAAACTAAAGTTAGTGTCAAGGTTAAGGTTAGGGTGAGGGTACTGCTAAGAAGTTAGCATTCCTGGTTTGACCTTTATACAAACAAGTAAGTTTCTCACAGAAAAACACTTTTCACAGCCAAAGACTGTAGGCTTAGCCCTACCCAGCTATCTGCTGACAAATAATTAGCAGTTGGTCACAGAGCTAGAAGGTGTGGTTGGCACGACAATGCCCCTCCCTGCTACCGGAAAAAAAAAACTCACTGCTACATCATTCTAATGTTTAAAAAATGGGCTTTTTAAAGCCACTGGACCATTTGGAACATAATTCCCGTGAGGTTTCTAGCACTTCAACTCTATTCCTCTCCATTTTAGTTTATCTTAATTTTCCTGTTCTTGCTAAAGATAGTCATAAACAAATTTTGTGGTCTGTATCTCAAAACAAGAAATATATGTAAAGTCAAATTATCATTGCTTTTTTCTGAGGTTGGAAGAACTCACATCCTAGACAGTAACGTTCACTGGCAAATTGCCCTTTGATAGGCAATAAATGGCACATCCAAATGAATGGCCCCTCCTTTTTTAGAAATCATTCAAAAGAATGTGTGGAGAGATGCAAGGTCTGACTATACAGTGGGCACCAAGGAGGGTTTTCTTCTAGTGATCATTCAGTAGGCATTTTAACATAGTTGGCCTTTTCTTATAACTAAGTCATCCCTTAAGTTCTGATGAGCCTATGCATAACACATTTCCTGTATAATTGGGACATCAAAAAGTTCAGGCCTTTTACAAGGGTCTGGGACCATGGTTTCAGGGGAGATCTAGGTCAACTGGCATAACAAAGTTTGTTAAGAAAATGTTCTGCATCCCACTTTGGTGAGTGGCATCTGGGGTCTTATAAGCTAGCAAGTGGCCATCTAAGATGCATCAATTCTTCCTAACCTGCCTGGAGCAAAGGAGAATGAAGAAAACCAAAGACACAAGGAAAGTATGAGCCCAAGAGACAGAAACGGCCATATAAACCAGAGACTCCATCAGGCTGAGACAAGAACCAGATGGTGCCCAGCTACCACCAATGACCACCCTCACAGGGAACAAAACAGAAAGTCCCTGATGGAGCAGTAGAAAAGTGGGGTGCAGAACTCAAATTCTAATAAAAAGACCACACTTAATGGTCTGACTGAGACTGGAGGGACCCTGAACAACATGGCCACCGGACTTCCTGTTAGCCCAAAACTAAAACCATCCCCAAAACCAACTCTTCAGACAAAGATTAGACTCGACTATAAGACATAAAATGATACTCATGAAGAGTGTGCTTCTTAGCTCAAATAGATACATAAGGCTAAATGGGCAGCTCCTGTCTGGAGACGAGATGAGAAGGCAGAGGCAGACAGGAGCTGGTTGAATGGACACAGAAAATCCGAGGTGGAAAGGAGGAGTGTGCTGTCACATTATAGGGAGAGCAACTATGTTACTTTCCCTATAATGTTATATAACATACATATAATGTATGTTACATACAATGTGTGCATAAATTTCTGTATCAGTAACTTGAACTGTAAACTTTTACTGAAAGAACAATTTTAAAAAAGTTCTGGACTCTTAAATAAATTTTAAATAATGTTTCTGTTAGTTTTTCTCATAAAAGTTTAATTCTGTTTAGTCAATTTCTATTACGATCTCCCTTAGAAATGAGTTGTCCTATAGCATGAGTTTTATAATGACTGATTTCCTTCTCTGATCAACCTAGCAATTACTTAGCTATGCTCTTATGTATTAAAGTACATTCTCTACAGTTGAATTTGGTTAATTTCACAAATTGACACAGGGAATGAATGAAATTTCAGCATAATCTCCTGAGGATACATGGACAGGAAATTGTTCAACAAGGAAAATCCAGTGAGGTAGCAAGAAACTAGCTTTCATCTGAGGCAGCACCTTTTCCTACCAAAATCCTTAGAGGTCTATTATGTTCCTCCTTTATTCATGGGCAGACAGCCTTCATAGACTTACAGACCCTGGGAATTCTACAGGAGACATTTTATGGGCTGTGTTCTTAGAATACACTCAGAGTGTAAGAAATTAGAGAATCACATCCCCTGCATTTGTACAAATCGTGTGCAGTACAGAAACCTGTGGTGCAGGGGTTGAGAGTTCAGCTGCTAACCAAAAGGTGGACAGTTCAAATCCACCAGCTGCTCCTTGGAAACGCTATGGGGATGTTCTACTCTGTCCTATAGGGTCACTATGTGTCAGAATCAACTCAATGGCAATGGATTTGGTTATTGGGTTTCTTGGCAAATGGGAACAGAAAAGAAATGATAATTCCTAAGTGGGAGCCTCAGCTCCTTAAGTGTCCATGAAGGGACTTAGGGGAATCAGACTATGCTCAAGATTTCCCAAAAATCTCATTCTCTTAACTAATTCCCTCGCTAAGTTTTTATCAAGCACCTGTTTTATACAAGGTACTCTGCTAGGCCCTGGGGATTGATCAGCAAAATAGACAGCCATAGTCCCTGACCCAGTGAAGCTCACATTCTACTGGAGTTGTCCAGCATTATACAGCTACTTTAAAAATAAAATATTTAATCAAAATCATGATAAACATTGAAAAAGAGAAATACAAGATACTAAGAGAGCATTTAACAGGGGACATGATCTGGTCTGAAGTTCAGGAGAGGACAATTTGTATAAATTGTATAAAGAGATGAGACAAAGAGATCAGGGAAGAACATTACAGACAGAGAGAAAAAATGCAAAGGATCTCGGGTGGAAAGGAGAGTGCTACACTCAAGGAACTGAGAGAGAGCTAGGCAGCTGGAGCACAAATGATGATCAGGTCAAAAAAGGATAAGGCAGTGAAGACCAGGGCAAGGTGGTGAAGGTCATTTCAAGGGTTTGGGGCAGAAGCAAGCAAGGTAAGCAGTGAGAGAGGGGAGAATAGCTGGCTGTTAAATATGTAAGTAACACAGATGGTTAAAAAACAAAGAAGAAGAAAAAAGAATCAAACAATACAGAATAATATGAAAAAAAATCCATGAAAAGCTCCTTTATCTACCCTTCACCCCAGTCCCATTTTAGAGGCAACTACTACCAACAGTTTAATATGTGAATTTCCAAATCCTTTGCTATAAATATTTTAAAGAAGAACTCCTTTGCTTTGTGTTTACGTAAGTTAAATTATACTATGCATATTATTAGGAAATTTGTTTTATCTTAGTAATATGCCTTAGAAGTCTCTTCATACTGTCCGTATTTAGATTGACTTGTGTCTTTTAAATCTCATTCTCTTATTTATCTATTCTGCTATTAATGGACTTTTTTTCAAAGTTACAAGTAGAATTGCAGAAGACTTCCGGGAATATATCATTCTAAATCAGCACAGAAGCCTTCTTCTCCTACCCCAAACATATGGAAATTCTCAACCATGATCAAAACAATGTTTTAAATATATAAGCTAGGCTCAAAAGAAAGATATAAATAAATGAAGGGCTATACCATGTTTAATCAAGGAGAAGAGGACTCACTATTGTAAAGACGTCAAGTCTCCTGAAATTCATCTATAAATTCAATGCAATTCCCAAAAAAATCCCAACAAATTTTTTTTTAATGTATAAATCAACAAGCTGATTCTAAAATTATATGGAAAAGAAAAGAGCAAGAAAGAGCCAAGATTCTCTTAAAGAAGAATAAGGTGGGTGTCTTATTCTACCAGATATCAAGATTTTGTATTAAGACAGTATGGCGTTCCCCTGAAATCTTCTCAAAACCAAAAAATATTTTAGCTTAATTAGTGGAAAAAAAGTCTGCCTTGAACATTATGCTCTTTTAAGAACAATCTACGTGGGATCAAATTGACGACAGCAACTCGAAAGATTAGATAGAAACCTTAGGGAGCAGTGAATTTATGTTAATGGGGGAAGAACAACTCAGAAAAGGAGGGTGACCATCTGGAGCAAGGGAGAGTGGAGAAAACCAAAAACACATGGGAAAGATTAGTACAAAGGACTAATGGACCACAACTACCACAGCCTCCGCCAGACTGAATCCAGCACAACTAGATGGTGCCCATCTACCACCACCAGCTGCTCTGACAGGGATTACAATAGAAGACCCAGACAAAACTGAAGAAAAATGTAGAACAAGATTCTAACTCATAAAAAAAAAAAAAAAAGATTAGACTTACTGACCTGACAGAGACTGGAGAAACCCTGAGAGTATAGCCCCTGGACACCCTTTAGCTCAGTACCGAAGTCACTCCTGAGGGTCATCCTTCAGCCAAAGATTAAACAGGCCCATAAAACAAAACAAGACTTAAGGCACATGCCAGCCCAAGGACAAGGACTGGAAGGTAGAAGGGGACAGGAAAGCTGGTAATGTGGAATCCAAGGTCGAGAAGGGAGAATGTCTACATGTCGTGGGGTTGGTAACCAATATTGCAAAATAATATGTGTACTACTAATTGTTTAATAAGAAGCTAGTTTGTTCTGTAAACCTTCATCTAAAGTACAATAAAAAAAGAGAGCGAGAATGGTTGCACAACTTGAAGAATGTAATCAATGTCCCTGAATTGTACATGTAGAAACTGTTGAATTGGTATATATTTTGCTGTGTATATTCTCAACAATAATATAAATAAAATTATACGTACATTTAAAAAAAAAAAGACAGCATGGCACTGGCATAAGAATATTTTGTCAAACAAAACACCAGGCAAAAAAGCAAAACCAAAAACAAAACAACTCTTTTGGGAAATATCTACAGCTCAGAACAAACAGGACTCCAAAAAAATAAAACAAAAACACATCCTGTAAAGATGAATTCTCAATAAAATTACAAATCATAAATCATACAAAAAAACAAAAACTCAGTTGAGATTGCATTAAATGCACAGATTATTTTAAAGATAATTGGCATCTTTACTATAATAGGTAACTTCAGTGCCTACGATGTGCCTGGCGCTGGGCTGTGTTTCACACAGATCATGAGTTAACTAATATTATTACCCCCATTTTACAAACAAGGAAGCTGAGCCCCAGAAGAGTTAAGCTACTTTCCGGAAATGGCACAGGAAGTGATTGGTAGAGATGACATTCAGACTCAGGCAGTCAGACCTCAGAGCCCAGGCTCGTAACCACCACATTAAACTTCCTGAGCAGAAGCATGGGGTGTATTTTCATGAATTCTGGTGTCCTTTTTCTATCCTTCAGTATCATTTTAGAAAGTTTTTCTTTTTTTTTAATATGGATTTTACACATTTTTCATTAAGTTTGTTTCTAGGTAGTTTATAGTTTTTGATACTATTATGGATAAGATCTTTTTTTTTTTCATTATGTTTTCTAATTGGTTACTGTTGGTGATTATGAGATCTATGGTTTTTTGTTTGTTTGTTTTTATCTTGTATCTGAATAAGGAGCTGTCTTATGAGTTTTTCAGTTGATTGCCTTGGATATGACAGCTTCCTCCTTCTTTCCCCCTGCTACCTCATTTTGCAAGAATTGTGTATTTTGTGGCATGGGAAAATAAATGTTCATAATACAGTGCTAGTCGGGGACGGGAGGTCATCCTTAAGGCATTCCAGGGTATTGTGTGTTATAAGCATTGAAAAAAAAAGAAAAAAATATTTTTTTTTCAAAGCATTGAGGGCTTCCAAAATCAGGAGTTGTTTGACAAGACTTTAAGTTAGGGTACAAATAAGGAAAACAGGATGATAACTTGAAAGAGCAGATTGGGGATCTTGAAGGATGACAAGCCATTAAAAGACTTGAAGCAAGGATGTTGCATAAGATTTACATTTTAGAAAAACCACCAGTTTGTGGTGTGGAGGATTAATTGGAGAAGGTAAAACAGAAGAGAGAAAACTTAGGAGGTTCGGGCAATAATACAAACAAGTGATGAACCATGTGTGGAGCGGCAGGAAACCAGCAGAAATCAGTAGGGATTCATTAAATGACTCTACTCATTCAGCCTCCTTCTACTTGTGATCTTGAACCAGTCACTCTCCCCAAACTTTAATTCTCCTAGTCTATAAAGTTAGAATCAAAACTCCAAGCTGGCACAGTTAGGAGTTTAAGTAAGATAATGTATATGAAATGCACTCAAAAATGGCAACTCTATATTACTGAACTAGACAAAGTCAGTGAAAATTGAGAATGAAACTGAGGACACAGATTCTAAGAATCCATCAAAGCTTCATGTCAACATTATTATTTCTCTTCTGAGTTATGAGGGAAGGTCTTGTTGTTGAAGTTATTGGAGAAGACACACCTGCATATTAGCCCCCTTTAGTCATACCCCAAGCCCTACCTCTCCTGAGTTCTCTGCATTTTTTTCTCCCTGCCCACACCTCACCACTGTGCCCTTTAAGACTGCTGTGGGTGTTGGATTTGCAACATGACACAGCTAAACTTCATCGTTCAAAAGTTATTATGAAAGATTCTTTGCAGAAAGTGAACATGATTAGTTGCTGGAGTTCAGAGACACCTGTCTCCGGTCACCAATGAATAAAAGGTATCTTGCTTTAAACTACTATAGTACCGATTCCAGTCAAGCCTTTAATGCCCAGGTATTCTTTGTTTGTTTATAATTACAAGAGTAGCCCAAATGAAGATCGATGCAATCTCATATTTATGTCAATACCTTGAATTAGTTGAAAATTGCACTGAAGCTCTTATTCTCTCCACTGTCTTGTCATCCCAGAATTCTTCTAAATATCCCCAGCCTTGGGTTGGCCCCAGTGACCTTTTGCAAGGCAGTTTTTCTCCCTCTGAGTTGCTGAATTTTCATTACTAGGATATCTCTTTAGAAGTTCTCACATGATATCATATGAAATTATGATGTCTTTTTATGCTGACTATAAACTCCATGATAAGGGAAGTGGTGGTTCAGTGGTAGAATTTTCTCCTTCCATGCAGGAGACCTAGGTTTGATTCCCAAACAATGTGCCTCATGTACAGCCACCACCCATCTGTCAGTGGAGGCCTGGGTGTTGCTATGATGCAGAACACATTTCTGCAGAGCCTCCAGACTAAGGCGGGCTAGGAAGCAAGGCCAGGCAACCTACTTAAGTGATCATGGGGATGGCACAAGACAGGGCAGTGTTTACTTCTCTTGTGCATGGATGGGGTCACCTTGAGTTGGGCAGACTGGGCAGCAGCTAGCAACAACGATAAGCTCCATGAGGACAGGAACAATGCTGCTTCTGTTCACCACTGTATCTAGTACATCGTTCAACAAAGAAATTTAGGCGTTTACATGCCCATCTCATTAGACTCAGGTTTCCTTGTCTCCTATTTTGACTGCTGCTGAGTATGACAGTATTTGAAAAAAAAAGTCAGGTAGATAAATTATTCTTACATTCCTAACATAAAACATAAAAGATAATCAACTTTATAATTATCCTGTGTGCATAGGAAAGGCAATTGACTAGAAACAAGCTAATGCTTCTCCTATATTTTCATTCTCCTCCCTACTCAAAATACCACCTTGGCTCCCGTATCAACTGATAATACAGAATCCTCCTCAAACTCTTCCACCTGCAGTTCTTCCATAGTACCTGTTCAGTACTGCCTGAAGGTAAAAATTCTAGGAAATGAATTCGACATGGTTTGAAAAGCGAAATAACGTTTTCATGTGTTTCTTTCTACTCAGAATTCAAACTGCTTAATTAGGTGCATTAAAAAAAAGATAAAGCATTAAACACCCTCTCACTTCACTTTTGTTCTTTTTTTCAAGGTGACTCACTCCAATCCAGTTACCAACTTGCCAGTTGTGAAAGCCGAGATTTGGCTCTTATTGCTCTACATAAGCAAAGCCTTAATCTGGCCTTACAGCTCAGAGAAAGTTTCTACAGGTAATAATTACAGGCAAGTGGTGTCCCAAAAGAAAAAGATGTTTTGACACTGCTAAGCATCACCATGCGTAGGTGCCTCCTCAGTTTCCAGGATAACACTGTGCGAAGAACACCAATTTACTAGTCAGAGAGTTTTTAGTTTGTGACCCAGCTCTACCACTTACCATGTGAGCTTGGGCAAGTTATTAAACATCTCTAAACCTAACCTTATTAATCATAAAAAATGGAAATAACAGTTATGTCATAGGGCTGTTATATAAATTAAATATGCCAATACATTTAGGGAGCATCAGACATATACAACCAGTTGTCTCAAGTTGACTCTGACCAATGGTGGCCCCATGTGTGTCAGAGTAGAATTGTTTCATAGAGTTCTCGATGGCTGATTTTTTTGACACAGATTGCCAGGCCTTTCTTTTGAGGTGCCTCTGGGTGGACTCAAACATCTAGTCCTTTAGCTAGCAGCTGAGCACATTAACCATTTGTACCACCCAGGGACTCTTGAGACATATTAGGCTCTCAATAAATGGCCATGACCATCATTCTAAGCAGTGTTCATCTTGTTGAGATTAAATTTCATTTAGCTCTTGTTTATACACACACGCATGTACACATTTCCTCACCTGATTTTTTGGTTTACTTAATAACAAAATTGTCAAAAGAAAACTAAGATAAACTGTGTAATTACTACAGCCACACAAACAGTTTTCAAATCTCTTAATTTACATGAATTCTGTTAGGTCACACAGGTCTGCATTGGTTTTACCTATATTTGCCAAATGTTACTCAATTATTGTCACAATTCATATTTTTCTATCACAAATATTGTCCATGCCTCCATGACACACACGGGCCCACATGAAAAACTAAACCAGATTAAATAAAAAGGATCATCAAGGTATATATTTTTTAAATAGAGCCAGATTCCTAGGAGGCCCCGAAATATTTTCAAAACAAAAGTTTAGATCAATTTGATAATTATTTTTAAAATGCCTACTACATTTAAACAGGGCCATGGTGGTTCAGTAGTAGAATTCTCCCCTTCCATGAGGGAGATCTGGGCCCAATTCCCAACCAATGCACCTCATAAGTAGCCACTACCCATTTGTCAGTGGAAGCTTGTGTGTTGCTATGATGCTGAACAGATTTCAGCAGAGCTTCCAGAATAAGACAGATTAGGAAGAAAGGTCTGGAAATCTAGCTTCAAAAATGAGCCAGTGTAAACCCTACGGATCACCATGGTTCAATCGCGTTGTGATTGATGTCACCATGAGCTCTATGGCAGCTAACAACACAACTATACTTAAGACACTGGAAAGATTCAAAGATAAATAAGGTATAGTCTGTGCCCTTGAGCGGTTTATAACCTAGTAAAAAAAAAAAAAAAACCCTGATAAGGTCCGCCATGTAGAAGATTTTTCTGTCCTAACAAATCTACTTCATCCCTACATGGCTTATTCAATGGATCTCATAGCAATAGTTCAGACAAAATAAGCAAAATAAATTAGAAGACCATAGGTAGTTTTTCTAGATTATTTAGGCAGATAATATTGCTCTAGAGGATAACAAAACAAAGGCTTTTGCCTGAATTTTCTCTTGTGGCTGGCTTAGTTTGAATTCACTAGGTAGTTACTCAATTATCCTTTTCTATGTAGACAAAAAAAAAAAAATTTTTTTTTTTTCTATGTAGAAAAAAAAGAGGCCACCATTATATATGAGACAACGAAAGGGAAGTTTCGGCAAGATTACTTGCAAAATGAGGTATGTCTATTTAGTACCAAACATGATGACATTTAAGAAACTCAAGGGAAATCAATTTTTAAACTGCGCTAGATGTATTTACTGTGTTGAGAATTTTTATGCGGTAAAAAAAAAAAGCTAGGTAAATTCCAGATGAAATAATTTTCCCTAAGAAAGAAAATGTTCACCAAGACGCCCTTGTGTGATTTTTTTTCCATCACAAAAGATTAACCCAAAATTTGACCTTATAAACAAACATCAGTACACAATAAGCCAGACACTTGCAAGTGAATGTTGCTCTCTGGCACACTAAGCCCTTTGGGGAGAGAAAGAATGGTACATCATTTCCATTCCACCACTGGGGAACTATTTATAGTCCGGCATTCTAATGAAAACCCCGGTGACCTGGAAAAGTTAATGTGCCTTTCAAAGTGTCTTATTTATACCCAGGGAACAACTCAGGATGAAATCCAAGATGTATACCATGTGTTTCTCGCACACACACACTCAGCTCATGTACCCCTCCCATTCAATACGAAAGCCAAAAAGATTTCCACAATGTATATTTATTTTGGTTATTACATTTACACTGCTAACGGTTGAAGACAAAAAAAGAGAATACTGAAGTTCTACTAGGACCACCTTTAGGAAAATGGTGGACCAAACTTCGGACTTAAGAAGCAGCCTACCAAAAAAACAAAAAAAAAGTCATTGCATTCCTCTCCTTTAAAACTCAAATTCAAAGTATGTCAGAAAGTAAAACCAGTAAAATAGGAAATGTAGTCTGACTTAAACTTAAACATCAGTCATTATATATACTTAATTTTATTAAAACGATTGTGTAATTATTACCATAGCATAGTTTACGAAGTGCCCACCTGGACTTCACTCCCTTTGGGAAGGCAGTCCTGACCCTCTTAGACCAGGTTACCTGCCTTCCATGTACTCCTTATCATAGCCCTTGTCACAGAGGGACTATCTTACCTGCTGACTTTTCTGTTTCTCAATAAACTAGAAGCTCCTTCAGATGTGGAACTGGCTACTATCTCTCCAGCAACTAGCAATGCCTAGTACATTGCTAGTGATAAATATTTCCTAAGTGAATTTCCTCAAGTAAGCCTGGAAACAATTCTGTAAAATAGGTGTCGTTTTGATCCCCATTTTATAGATAAGAAACCGAGTTCAGAGAGATTAAGTAACATGTCTAGCCAATGTTACAAAGCAGAATCATGAGCCAAACTCCTATCAAATGATCCCAAACCCCATACTCTGCCTTCAGGTCACAGAGAAAAAGCAATTCAATGGGCTTCTCTTACACTTACTCTAGATTGCATCTACTAAACATTAAAAAAAGTAAGACGATGAGCAATTATCTGTTGACTTTGGGCAGTAAACAGAGTATTTGAATCATTATGATAATGATGTATTGAGCATTAATGGGTGCCAAGCACTTGACTTAGTACTTATGCAATTCTCTCATTTTATTCTCACGACATCGCTGTGAGACAGAAACGATGATTATTCCCCATCGCCTATGTTTACAGATACAGAAGCTGGGGCTCAAGGAAGTTAAATAATTTGCCCAAGGTCATACAGCTAGAACGTGGCAGAGACAGGCTCTGCACCCAGATTTCCTAACTGAATCCACTTGCTTAACCACCACACATACTGCCTAATTCAAGCCCCTACTGCTCCTTTTCCTTAGATATACATTTAAGGAACGGGTGTAGGCAATAGGGTAAGGGATGCCCTAGATTTCCTTAATAAATGCTGAATTCTCCCTTTTTTTCTCACACAAACAGCATAGGCTTGTGTTGGAATTCTGGCTCTGACACCTACTACAGGAATTATTTTGTTCACATTACTGAATGTCACCAAAACTCAGTCTCTCCATTTGAAAAATAGGGATTGAGAGTCCCCAACCAGCAGGGTGGTTGTACTTAAAGTGAGATCATATAATAGAAACTTTCTAATACACAGCTAGTAGACAGAAGTCACTCAATAGTTATAAAACACATTCCCTTTCTCCCGGAGTTCTAGCTTCAAATACAGGTATAAGTCAAGCACACACTAGATACAGAAAAATTTTTATTCATTCATTCACTCAGTCATTTGCCTCAAAATACTGTTGACCTTTCTTGGATCTCTGCAGTTAAAGGAGATGCTAAGATGACAATTTCCCCCCATCACCACCAAATTTTTTTAGTTCTATATCCGGATGGCAACAACCCCTTAATATTTTTTCTGAGTTTGTGAACAAATTGATTTCTATTTTTAAAAGTAGTATCCACTGGTGATAGACACACTCTTTAATTCTACAAACATTTATTCAGTACTACTTCCTGTGCCAAAAATCATCTATACCCCCCAAGGAGCTCATAGTTTATTGGGTAAACAAACACACAAATAGCTAAGACACCATGTGATAATGGTGCCATAACAGAGGTATGTACCATTTCCATGAGAGGAATTAATCTTGTTCAAGGTTTTCAGGACTGGTTCACAGAGGATATGACATTTAAGTTCAGCCACAAAGGATGAATCAGCTTCTCCAAGAATTGATGAGCATTCTAACATCTAAGTCAAATTTCAAAGAGGATGTATTATTAAAACTATGACCACAAGAATGTTGCAGCAGAGAAAATTCTCTCCTTTGGCTTAGCCCAAATTATAAAAGACAAAAACAATCACAATGACTTTCAGGGTTAATCTGCTAAAGTCATTGAATGATGGTTTTACATAGCAAATGTGTGTTATTTAACTATCCCAAAGCCACCGTTGTACAGCACTTAGAATTCTGTGCAACATGAGTTTCTCCTTAGAGGGCTCATAAATAATGAATGCGTGTTACATTTAAGATTATTAAAGATTGTAAGCCTTCTTTTTGCATGTGTGAGGTTGATAGCTTTTAAAATATTGAAGCATTTGTGCAAGTTACTTGAATTTTACAGCAAACTCAGGAAAGAAAATATCAAAGCTGGACAGATTTTCAACAAAGAACTCTAATTTTTAAGAAAATTCTTGAAATAGGTAATATTTGAGATTAGTCTACAGAGCTCATACTTGATCTCAAAGTATAAGTAGCTCAAGAGTGCAAAAAGAAAATGATGGTAAGGACTTGAGGGAAAGTCCCAAGATTTAACTATTTTTGCCTTATTCTATGTGTAACCCATGTTTCCCTACTTTTCTGCCCCCAAGCACTCTTTCTATGAATGCCTTCCTTATGCTGACAAATAAGTCTGGTCTCTATTCACATAGTACCTGCCTTTCTTTCTTCTTCCATGGCCATGTGGCACCTTTCCTTTCATTGCCACCATGTCCAGCAGACATTGCCATCTCCTGCCACAGTTGATGCCCTGGAGCCCCCAGGATGACAATGCTATTTTGATGTTGTATTGCACAACTGGGAAGAATGACTCTCTTCCCTTCTTACCCTCTGTTAGAGAGACAGTACCAGGGAAGATGTTCTTGGGACCCAAGGATAGGCAATGTTGTCAGTGCAGTGACTCTTTCAAGTTTTACTCACTGCTATCAAATCCCGCCCCCCCTTTCCATAGGATTTAGATGGCAGACTCTGAGCAGGAGACAACCTGAGTGGCAGCCCCAAACCCTTGCCCTTCAATGACCAAAGTCTTGTCTCCGGGTACATATGGTGAAGCCTGTCTGCCTCATCCCTCAGAACAAGTCATTACCCAAGAAGCCCCTGGGACCATCACATAGGGATAGCCTTGCATGCTATTTCCCTACACTAGACCAAACTAGTCTGGACTTCAGTGAACTTCAGATATATACCTGGCTTGGGATTATAGGATTCTTGATCTTATTCCTACTTGCTTCAGTTAATTGATGAAAATAGGTCAAGCCTCTTAACAAACCTTGGAGGGAGCTAACTTCCATTTTTATTTGGTTAAAAAATTAAATAAGTAAATAAATAAGTCCTATGAAAGCTGTAACTTTTCCTAAGTGAATGTTGGATAGAAATGCCTGGATTACCCTTATGACTCTAAATATTTTGTCCATTTTCCTTAAGACCAGTAGCAGCTGACATTGATATTCCATATAAAAAGCCCTTTCCACATACAGTACTTCATTTACTTTTCTTAAGTACATGAAGTATGTAAAATAATATTACTGTGATTTCCATTTTTCAGAAGAGAAAATAAAGTAGTCTCTCCCACCTATTCTCACCCCATCCCCTTGCACCTATTAAATTTTACTAATCCTTCAAACAGCACTTAAGACATCATTTTCTCCAGGAAGACTTCCTTAACACCTCGGCCCTAGATAGGCAGCTCCTATGCTCTGTTCCAGAACAGCAGAGTCCCAGTTGACCTGAAGGGGTATGGGGTAACTAGAGCCCCCTCAGGCCAGTCATTTCAAGCCTTGAGCTGTTCCATCCATTCTCCCCAGTGCTAATATGAATTATATCATTTTCCATGGGTGCCAGAATGTAAAAAGTTTAAGAAACAGTTCCATGAAGAAATGGCTAAGAGCATGGGTTTTGGATTCACTTATCTGTGTGACTTTGGGCAAGTTGTCAAACCTGGGTGTTAGTTTCCTCAGAAAATTGGAGATAACAATAGTGAACATTTACAAAGCAGTTACTACCATGTAGGTTCTCTCATTTGAGTTTCACAACATTAGAAGGTAGGTACTATTATTCTTCCTATTATATAGAAAGGAAGCTGAGGCACAGGGAGATGAAAGTCACACAGATAACAAGTAGTCTTGTTTGGACTTCATATCAACAGTATAAGAGCCATGATTCAAAGCCAAGCCCATATGTGCAGTCACTACACCACACTGGTACATACCTGAACCATCTTCGTACAGTTGTTATAAGGATTAAATCTGATCATCCATGTGTAAAATGATGCTCTTATCATCCCAGAATTATACCTGTGGATGAAAGACACCAAGTACCCTGCCACTGCCCTGCAGAGTTTACTGAGAGCTACCAGGTCAGAGGACTGGGCTTACCACCCACTATACCCCCACCATCTCAGCCTATATAAAGGGACTTGCCGGATTTGCCCTTATATAACCAGAGCAAAAAGAGGAGATTTGGGCAGACAGACATCGTGGTTAGACTGCCATGGGAGGGGATCTCAGTTCCACAGCCCCTCTGCCCTAGAAAGATGGATTCCACACTTGGCCAAAGTCCCAACTGGCTGACAGCAGAGGGTGGTTGGAATTGGAAGCTTCATCTTGCTGTAATTGGTATTGCATGGTGAGTAAAGAGGCAATGGCAGCAAACCACCACCAGGAGTGGTCCGCTAGAGAAGATGACTAAATGGTGCATGGGACCACCAATGTTTAGGGGAACTCATTGGAGAGAACTCTTCTCTAATGGGGCGTGATGGAGCCCCCTCATGTCCTCGCCTATGAACTATGGAAACTGTGAATGCTCTCCACACGGGACTGTTGTGAGAATTAAGTGAAGTATTGCGTGTGAGATTCCTGCTGCAGAGCAGACCCACGATTAATGTTAATTCCCTTGCCGCACTCTTGCTACTATGGGTGCATAAAGCCTAGGTAAATACTTTGAGGGTGGGAGGAGAGAGGTAGCTTTTCATAATGTCAAATTCAAACGAAAAGGAAAATTGTGTGTTTGCAGAATTCTATCTCCCTGGATTACCAAGTAGATATTGAAATTTATTAACCTTTTTCATCACTTGTAAACATTGGCATAAGAGGACTTTTTTTTGAATAATCAAGAAACCTTTCTGGCAGCCAAATAAAAGGAGGCCAGGTGTTCAGGATTAAAAATACATTATTACCCCCACCACTGACTTTCAGGGATGGTGTCAAGTATTTTATTTTCATAATATGTACCATTTCTAGAGTAGAGAAGGAGGTGGGGGAGTTGAACAGAGATAATAAGAGGACCTCAGGGAAAACGGGGACATAAGAGAGAGGGCTGCAAGTGGCAGAGAGAGGATGGAGGAGACTCCTATTTTTAACACATTATGGTCTTCTTCCCTCCCCTTAAAAATAGATCCTCTTCCTGCCCACAGTAAATTAAGTAGACAATATCTGGGGTTCCGTTTACACCCTCTGTGCATCTATTTGGAGGCACTGATATATGCGTATCATTTAGACAAGGCTGGGCTGGCCTTTTAACACTAGATACCAAACCACCAAACTCTCCAGAAACGTTTCTAAGAAAAATGTCCACACCCACTCTATCATTAAAAAAAAAAAATCCTTGGCGCAGATGTTTTACAACAACGACGTGAATAAGCACTTCTATTTGCAACTTGGGAGAAAAAAAACAAGAGGCTGGCTAGTGTCTTGAAGTTAAATTAAGATAACTTCTGGTTTTTAATAATACTGATAGTACGCATTTTGAGTGTGTTCTCTCTGTGCCAGGCATCATGGTAAGCTCTTAATATTCATGGTACCCTTTTAGTAGATGAGGAAACTGAGGCTTGGGAAGCTAAATAACTGTACTGAGGCCACCATTAAGAGCTAGTAAGTAGTGGAAATAGGATTTGAACCCAGGTCCAACTCCAGACTCTGAGCTTTTAACCAGTATCAGTTGCCGTCAAGTCAACCCCAACTCGTGGTGACTGTGTGTGTGTCAGAGTAGAACTGTGCTCCATAGGATTTTCAATGTGCAGATTTTTCAGAAGTAGATCATCAGACCTTTCTTCTGAGGTACTTTTGGGTGGACTTGAACTTCCAACCTTTTGGTTAGCAGCTGAGCGCTATTAACCATTTACACCACCCAGGAACTCCTGAGCTCTTAACCACTGCCTTTTTATTCACTTTAAAAACCTTCAGTGGCTCACCCAGATACCAACCCAGATAAAGACTTTACAAAAGTAAAATAAAGTTGCAGAACTGATAACAGGAAACCAGAGACGTTACACTGTAAACGACAGCACCTTCAAGATAAAAAAAAAGGGGGGGGGGCGGAATAAATGGTGTAGTTATACAACCTCCATATGGAGAAGTCAAGGCAGTTTCAAGATATATCAGACTGTTTTAAATTTAGGAAGATAAAGGTAAATTTCAGAGTAACCACAAAGAAAACTAATAAATCTACTCACCAAAATAAAGAAGAAGAAAATCAAAAAGGCTCAGTAAATATAAAAACAACAACAATGAAGGATAGGAAAGGAAAATCCACATACAAAAAGAACTCAGGACAAAAAACTAAGCAGAACAAAGAAACCGTTGACACCACAAAAAAAAAAATTGTAAAAAATGGCAGCAGCGAATTCACAACTATTAATAATCACACTGGATGTAAATGGATTAAAGGCACCAGTCAAGAGACAAAGATTTGCTAAATGAATAAAACAAATATCAATATATTGCCTACAAAAGACACATCTTAAACACAAAGCCATAAATAGATTAAAAATCAAAGGATGGAAAAAAATACATGAAGCAAACAGTAACCAAAAGAAAGCAGGAGTAGCATTATAATCTCTGACAAAATAGGCCATATGAACCTCTTCTAACTTTAGAAGAGAATTAGATGGTGCCTGGCTACCAGTACCAACCATTCTGACCAGGGACACAATAGAAGGTCCTGGATAAAATGGAGAAAAATCTAGAAAAAAACCTCAAATTCTTACTGGACCAATAGAGACTAGAGGAACCCCCAAAACTATTGCCCTAAGATACCCTTTGAACTTGACACTGAAGCCACTCCTGGAGGTCACCTCTCAACCAAAAAAATAGATTGGCTTATAAATTAACAATATCACCCATGAGTAATATGTCCCTTAAACAATCAACTAGATGAGACCAAATGGTCAACATTTACCCAAAAGCAAAGGTGAAAAGGGAAGGAAGGGAAGCTGTATCATTGGAAACAGAACAAACAGATGAAAATAATGAGGACACCACACCAATGTCACAGAACAATTCATATAAAAATTGTTAAATGGGAACCAATTCACTGTGTAAACTTTCACCTAAAACACAATAAAATTTTTTTTTTTTAGAAGCCTCCAGTCGCTGTCACTTCACTGCCCAGGTGAGTTCTTATACTTACAGTAGGAAGAATCCCAGTCCATGGGAAAGGCAAGAACTAACATATGACAATAGTTGTTACAGGGATGAAGATTATATTGCAAACAAGCTCTTCAGACTTTGTACACAACAAGCTCATGGTGTACCATGAGGCCATTCTGAGGCTCAAGTATTACTTTAGAAAGGCTTCTGTAATTTCAGAGTTTAATAATATGAAATTAGACCCCAAATCCTCAAATGAACTCACTTCAAAACTACAATACCCCTGAAAATGAGCACTTTCATTAAATCTGAGACCATTATGTATCTATCTCTATGTGAGGGAAATAGATGTTTTTACGATGGAACAAATACAAAACATCAGTACATATCTATCCAGTACAATTTCCCAAACTCCTTTTATCCAATTCCCCAATTTTATCAGACATTCAAAACTGAAATAAAGCTTTCTTAGCCCAGTTTCTTATTCACCTTAACTCTGCAACAAAATTATTCTTAGACTTTATCATAGATTTATTTCTCAGATAGGACTTGGGTTTCATTATTTCACCATGGGCTCAAAAAATACAAAGAAATGTTCCAGAAACAGATAGACTTTTGTCTATAATACAATCATTGCATCTTCATGCCACTTTGGCTCAGAATGTAGAGTGTACATATTATCAGAGTGATCATTAAACAATTATACATCTACAAACAATAGCTGCTGATACTTAGAAGATGAGAGATGTCTCTGGAGATCATAAACAAAAGGTATTTACTACAGCTTAAGAGATCAAGTGACCTAAATATAAGGAAAATATTTCCCCAATTTTGTGTAAATAAAGTTTTCACACATGACACTTAGAGAAAGTTTCATATTTTTTGAAAGCACAATAAAAAGTTTTCTATCCTGGGGCTAGTATTTTTTTAAATCCTCAGTTACAAAGTATGTGAGTGCGTGTGCGTGTGTGTGGAGGTACATACACAGTTGCTATTCATAAGGCATTCTCTAGGATGTCATTGGATTATTAAGATAAATAATACATAGGTTATTACTATCAAGAATCTTTCAGTCTTGTAGGAAAGGTAAGATGTGTTTATAAATTGCAATATATAGAAGTATGCGATAAGTGCCATAAAGAAAGGTATAAAGCTTTATGGGAGTTCAGAAGAAGGAGGGACCATCTGTGTGGGAGAGGGTCAAAAGATGGCTGCAGGCCATTCCAGGCGAATCAAGTGCACCTATTCAGGAAACAGTCTCCTTTGAATGGAATTCAAGACGTCAGCGGCAGATAAAACTGGAATATTAGCCTAAGACCAAATCAAGAAGATCTGGAATGCCAGGCTCAAGGGTTTGGAGGCTATTAAGTTGGAGAAATGCAGTTTCACAGGTTCCTACTTCACCTATTTCAGGTACAAAATAAAACATCTCATCTCTTTTTTGTAAAACAGCTTTATTGCAGTATAACTGATATACAACTAACCGTCCATGTTTAAAGTGTACAATTTGATAAGTTTTGACATATCTATGTACTCGTGAAACCAGCACCACAATCAAGATAATGAACGTATACATCATCTCCAAGTTTCCTCATGCCCCTTGGTAATCCCTCTTCTCCCAGCTCTAAAAAAAAAGGCAGCCATTAATCTCCTTTCAGTCACTGTAGGTTAGTTTGCATTTTCTAGAATTTTATATGAAAGAAATCATAAAGTATATGCTTTTTTTAGCCTGGCTTCTTTCATTCAGCATAATTATTGAGATTTATCTGTGTTGTTGGATATATCAATAGTTTGTTTCTTTTTAGTGATGACTACTATTCTATTGTATGGATATACCACAGCTTGTTTATCCATTCACCTTTTTGATGAACAACTGCATTATTTCAGGTTTGGGGTTATTAGAAATGAGGCTGCTATGAATATTCGTGTACAAGTCTTTGTATGTATGTATGCCTTCATTTCTCTTGGGTAAATACCTAGGTGGGAACTGACTGAGTCATATGGTAGGTTGACTTTTTTAAATAACTGTAAAACTGTCAAAGTGGTTGTACAAGTTTATATTTCCACCAGGAGTATATGAGAGTCCTGGCTGCACCACATCCTTGCCAATACTTGACATGATCAGTGTTTTTTTAAATTTTAGACATGCTAATAGGCGTGCAGTAGTAACTTAACTGTGATTTTAATTTGCATTTTTCCCAAGGACTAATGATGTTGAAAAACTTTTTATGTTCTTCTCTCCCACTCCTATAGCTTCTTTGGTGAAGTATCTGTTCAAATCTTTTGCCCATTTTTAAATTGCTTTTATTATTATTATTATTATTGAGTTTTTAGAGTTCTTTACATATTCTGAATGCTAGTCCTTTATCAGATATGTCATTTGCAAATATTCCTTGTAGTCTGTGGCTTGTGTTTTCATTTTCTTAGCAATATCTTTCAAAGAGCAGAAATTCTTAATTTTGATAACATCTAATTTATCAGGTTTTTTATGAGTTATGCTTTTGATATTGCATCTTACGAAATCTTTAACTAGTTTGTTCTGTAAACTTTCATCTAAAGTACAATAAAAAAAAGAAAAAAAATCTTTGCCTAAATCAAGGTCATGGAGATTTTCTCCTATGTTTTCTTCTAGTTTTATAGCTTTACATTTAAGTCTATGATTCATTTTGAATTAGTTTCTGTGAATAGTGCAAGGTATGAATTGAAGTTCTTTTTTTTTTTTTTTTTGCATATGAATATTCAATTGTTCCAGCACCATTTGTTGAAAAGACTATCCTTTCTCTGCTGAATTGCTTTTATACTTTTGCCAAAAATCAAGACCATAAATGTGCGGTTCTATTTCTGGGCGCTGTTCTCTTCCATTGTTCTATCTGCCTATCTTGATGCCAATAAAAACACTATCTTGATTACTATAGCTTTATAATAAGCCTCAAAGTCAGGTAATATAAATCTTCTAATTTCGTCCCTTTTTTCAAAATTGTTTGGGCCATTCTTGATCTTTTGCATTTCCACATTAATCTTAGAATCAGCTTATCAACTCCTACAAAAAAAAAAAAAAAAAACCTGATACGATTTTGACTGGGATTGCATTGAATCTGACATCTTAACAATATTAAGTCTTCCAATCTGTGACTATGATATATCTCTCAATTTATTTAGGTCTTCTTTAATTTCTCTCAGCAGTGTTTTGTAGTTTTCCATGTATAGGTCTTTCATATCTTTTCTCAGGTTTATCCCCAAATATTTTATAATTTTGATATTATTGTAAATTTTGTTGTTTTTAATTTCATTTTCTGATTGCTTGTTGCTGAAATGTAGAAATACAATTGATTTTTGTATATTGATCTTGTATCCTGCAACCTTGCTTAACTCATTTATTAGTTCTAGGAGTGTTTTGTTTTGTTTTGTTTTGTTTTAAGATTCCATAGGATTTTCTACCTAAGAGATCATGACCTCTGAATATAAAGAGAGATCTACTTCTTCCTTTCTGATATGGATGACTTTATGTCTTTTTCTTGCCTTGTTGCCAAAAACAAAACAAAAAATTTGATTCCAGACTCCCTATAAAAGTATGAGGTACCAATTCATCCGTGTCACCACAGGTACAGAAGCTCCTCGAGTACAAGTGAAGATGGCTCTTCTTCAGTGTCAGAACAGCTGTGGAAACCTCCAAGCTACCCTAGAACTTCCATGGTTTTTTTATTTTATTATATTTTTGGCGAAAATATACACAGCAAAACACAACCCCATTCAACAATTTCTATACAAATTATTCAGTGACATTGATTACATTACTCACATTGTGTCAACATTCTCATTATTTCTGTTCTAGCTGTTTCACTACCATTAACTTAGACTCACGGCCCCCCAAACTTCTCATGTATGTTTTAGAGTAACTGTTGTCTATTTGGTCTCATATAGATAAGTTTTTAAAACAGTACAGTACTCAAGGGTGACATTTTTTCATTTTTCGAGCTAAACTGCTATTTAGTTTAAAATTGACTTCGGGGGATAGTTGCACTTCAAGGTTTAAAGAGAATCTCAGGGCAATAGTTTTGGGGATTCTTCCAGCCTCAACGGATCTAGCAAGTCTGGACGCTAATGATTTAAAAGAATGTTCGTGATTTTGGTCTCTAGTGTATACATAGGAGCCCTGGCGCTGCAGTGGTTAAGAGTTTGGCTACTAATCAAAAGGTTGGCTGTTCAGATCCACAGCTGCTCCTTGGAAACCTTATGGGGCAGTTCTACTCAGCCCTGTAGGGTCACTATGAGTAAGAAGTGACTCAACGGCAACAGGTTTAGTACATACATACGTATATACATACACACAACATTTATCCTAATCCTCCCCCACTAGGACTTTGCCTAGAGATGTTTCCATCTTCATCCACTTGATATGCCCAAACCCATTCAGGAACCAGTCTTCTTCCATCCCAACTAATCCCTATAGGTGTATGGTCTGGGCCACCACTCCCGATTCTCCTTTCTCTTATGAGTGATATGGATTGAATTGTGTTTCCCCAAAATGTGTTGGAATCTTAACTTCTATACCTGTTGAGGAGCTCTGGCGTCACAGTGGTTAACAGCTTGGCGGCTAGCCGAAAGATCGCAGTTCAAATCTACCAGCCGCTCCTTGGAAACTCTATGGGGGAGGTTCTACTCTGTCCTATAGGGTCCCTATGAGTTGAAATCAACTCAACAGCAACAAGTTTTTTTTGTTGTTTTTTTTTTTATGTATACCTGTCAATGCAATCTTATTTGGAATTTTCTTTGTTATGATAATGAGGTCATATCTTTGGCATAAACCTAGACCAAAAAAAAAAAGACCCATTGCCATCAAGTTGATTGCAACTCATAGGACCCTGTACGGCAGAGTAGAACTTCCCCATAGGGTTTCCAAGGCTGTAATCTTTTATGGGAGCAGACTGCCACATCTTTCTTCCACAGAATGGCTGGTGGGCTCAAACCACTAACTCTTCAGTTGGCCGCCAGGCGCTCAACCACTGTACCACCAGGGCTCCTATGCTAAACCTAATCACCTCTGAATTATAAAAAGTAGGTCAGACACTGAAGCAAGCACAAATGGGAAAAAACAGATGCCACATAAAGATAACCAAGAAACCAAGGAACGCAGAGGCTACAGAAGCTGAGAAAAAGATCTTCTCCCAGAGCCGTCAGAAAGAGAGAGCTTTCCCCTAGAGCCACTGCCCTGAATTTGGACTTCTAGCCTCCTGAACTGTGAGAAAATTAATTTCTCTTGTTTAAAGCCACCCACTTGTGGTATTTCTGTTACAGCAGCACTAGGAAACTAAAACAGTTTTGAGTTTCTCCTCAAAGCATTTGATGTCTTTTGTCAAATGATCTCACTTGGGTCCATCTCAGTCCATCTGATATTTTTCTAATAATGCTAAACTTCAAAAAGGAAAGTGTCAGTTTTATCCACTCCTTCCTAGAAGGCTCCTTGGACTTTATGCAAATATACCCATCCCATTTATTTTGCAACATTCCAGAAGACAGTATTTGTTGGTAAAAAACATAAGTCCTGTTATACACTTTTTCTCAACAATGGTACCTACTGGCATTACATCTATCTAAAAGAGACCATTTGAAAGATTATCCCCTGGTAAAAGGATATCTGTTCCAAGGAAATTTATAAATTTAAACACTAGAAAGAGAAGCTAGCTACTGACAATTTTGAAATGACAGTTTATCCTACTTCAAAAAATATATTGTTTAATCTCACTGGGAACCAATCTATAAAAGTTTTTCCAAAGGGGAGAGGAATGTTTTAAAAAGATGAATATACTACTGGTTTGACAAGTAAATGAGAGTTGGAAAGAGACTGAGTCATGCAGATCAGTTATCACTACTGTGATACCCAAGTCATATGTAATAAAAGCCTGACCTAGAGGTAATAGTAATAATGAAAACAACAAATGTAATAGATTCTCTATTTAAAAAAAAAAGTCACCTTTGAGTCGATTCCAACTCATAGCGACCCTATAGGACAGAGAAGAACTGCCCCATAGGGTTTCCAAGGAGCAGCTGGTGGATGCAAACTGCCGACCTTTTGGTTAGCAGCTGAGCTCTTAACCACTAAACCACCAGATTCTCTATAGAGAGATTAAATAAGACTTGGGAAGTGAATTGTTGTAAAGAGCAAAAGAGAGAAAGGAGTCATTTGACTAACTTGTGGAAAAAGCAGTAGCAGAGCTTTAACAGAAAGTGTTCAATATGTGGGAGAGCACGATATGAGGCAAATTGGGGTGGCAAGGTGATAAGTTAGATGGTAGGTATATTGAGTTTAATTAAGGTGTTGAGAGGCAAAAAAATTATTGAAAGAGGGCTAGATAGTGGTTGGGAAACCTGGGTTTTAGTTGCAGCACAGCCACTAACTCACTGTAAGACTGTGGCAGACACTGCTGGAGCTTACTATTGTGGATTGAACTGTGTCCTTCAAAAAGATACGCTAAATTCCTAAAATACATTAAAGTCCTAAGCCCTAAGCCCTGTACCTGTGAACGTGAACTTTTTGGAAATATGTTCTTTCTTGTTATCAGTTAATGAAGTCAAACAAGTCTAGGGTGAGTCCTAATCCCGTCTGAGGGGTGTCTAATAAAAGGGGAGAACAGACAAGAAGACAGTCACACAGGAGGTGCATCGAAAAGCCAAGGAACACCAAGAAATGCCAGGGCTAATAGAAACTGGAAGAGACAAGGAAGGATCTTCCTCAAGAGCAAACAGAGAACTTGGCCGTGCCAAGCCCCTGAATTCAGCCTCATAGCCTCCAGAACTGTGAGACAATAAATTTCTGTTCTTCAAAGCGACCTAGTTTGTGGTATTTTGTTGTAGTAGTCCTAGGAAAGCAACACAGCAAAAAAGAGCAAGGCCCTCAATGAGGTGGATTGACACAGTGACTGCAACAAGGGGCTCAGGCGCTACAACAATTATGAGGATGGGCAGGACCGGGCAGTGTTTCATTCTGTTGTACATAGGGTCACTATGAGTCGGGACCAACTTGTTGGCACCTAACAACAACAACACCCAACATCCATTTCCCACCACACCATTTTCCATTTCCTTCTAAGAGAAAGAAGGTTTTGTTTCTGTATCCACCCACCTTGGCGGTGCCATGTGCTTCAAAGGGTGCTGGATGCAGCATCAAAGGGAGATTTGTGATTGATCTAAGCCAATCACTTTATCCCACTTCCAGGTAAATGAATAATTTCCTTTAAAGGATCAGCACAAAGCTGTTCCCTTTGAGACAGAGATTAAAGATGTCCCAAATGTCTAACTGTTCCAAGCTGCTGTACCCCACTCCATCTTCTCTAACATCAACTACTCCCTCTCGCCTCAGTACTCTCGCTCCTGTCTTTGGGTTCCCTAACTTTCTGCAACAGAACTCAAGTCTCACAAAACCCGACAACCATATAAAGGAAATGGCTCACACAGTTGTGGAGGCTGGCAAGACCCAAATTCGTGGGTCAGGCATAGACTTCTCCCTGGCCCTCAGTCTCTGCCCAAAGGCACTCAGCTTTCTCACTCCATGGGCCAGGAAGCCCACTGTGCCATCTTCTTTGGGTCTCTCCTTCTTTGGTGGTGGTAGGCTCTCCCTCCCACCTCTGGAATTGGCTCTTTTTAAAGGTAAAACTGATAATCCTCTTGGTAGGCCACAGTTATCCTATCACACAATCACCTGGGTGGGAGTTATAAATTCGCGGCAAGAAAGGCAACGCGCCTTTCTTAATCCCACCACACCAGGGTATGTCACAAGTCTGGTCGATGAGGTATGAAGAAGAGTCTGTTGTGCGTTTCAGAGTAAGGGGAAGGTGGCCTGCTCTTTCCCCAGACATTGTTGGGTCTGGATGGAACACCAGGAACTGCTGCAGTCATCTAACCACCAGGAGCTCACCTGTGGCAGATGGACGTGCTGAGGGTGGCAGATGCATTGGATAGAGAGAACCTGAGTCCTTGATACTGCCATTACAGCTGCTACAATAACCAACCCTAGCATGCCCCACTCTTGGACTTCTTGTTGTGGAAGATTGTACATATAAGCATTGGGATTACTGTTATTTAAAGCTGAAGCCATCTTTATTGATCCAGCATCTGGGCCCAAATCAATGTATTCTCCACACCACCATTTTTTTTTTTTTCCACTGTAAATTGAGAGAGATTTCATTAAGAACTCTTCCAGATTAGTCCAAAAGGCTAATGGACCACAACTACCACGGCCTCCACCAAACTGAGTCCAGCACAACTAGATGGTGCCTGGATACCACCACCAACGGCTCTGACAGGGGTCACAATAGAGGGTCCCAGACAGAGCTGGAGAAAAATGTAGAACAAGACTCTAGTTTAAAAAAAAGACCAGACTTACTGGCCTGACAGAGACTGGAGAAACCCCAAGAGTATGGCCCCCAGACACCCTTTTAGCTCAGTAATGAAATCACTCCTGACGTTTACCCTTCATCCAAAGATTAGACAGGACCATAAAGCAAAACAAGACAAAAGGGGCACACCAGGCAAGGGGCAAGGCATAGAAGGCAGGAGGGGACAGGAAAGCTGGTAATAGGGAACCCAAGGTCGAGAAGGAAGAGTGTTGACATGTCATGGGGTTGTTAACCAATGTTATAAAACAGTATATATACTATTTAATGAGAAGCTAGTGTGTTCTGTAAACCTTCATCTAAAATACAATTAAAAAAAAAAAACTCTTCCAGCTCTGATCATCCATGATTTTATTATTCAGGTAGAAAGAGATGTGCCCAGAGATGTGCAGCAATCTGTAAAAAGGAAGAATGAATATTTACAGAAAGGTAAAAAGAAACATGGGTATAGGAGTCATCTGTGTAGGACGAGACTTAGTTTTGTGAGTAAATGAGATTGCCAAGTGAATCTGAATCTTACTGATTGCTAAATAGGTTAAAGATCTTACTGCATTTTATCCTTATAACTTGCTGCAAAGCTGGTATCCTTGTCATTTTCTGTAAGCAAGTCTAAGCAAAAGTGTTAACTAAAGTATGAACAACGGCTCAGAAGCTAGGAGATTGTCAGGATTTCAACACTATCACATGTTTCAGACAGACAGATCAAGGAAAATGAAGACTAATAAAAGATCGTATACCTTGATGATTAAGTTTTTGATGCTTCCAAGGTAAGTTTCTGCGAAGTCAGAGGGATAAAAATCAGATTACAAGAGGGTAAAGAGTGGTAGATGTTAAAGAAGTAAAGATTACCTTTAGTAGAAGTTTTGCAATCTTCTTTGAAAGGAGAAAGATGAAATAGTACCTCAGGGAACAGCGAATTTGAGGGAAAGATAGTTTGATTTTTGCTGTAAAGCGGAAAAGACTCAGACACATTGAGGGGCAGAGGGGTAAGAGGCCAGCAGAGGGGAAGAGCTGAAGATACAGGACAAGGAGGTCATGGCTGATGGAGTAAGATCTGGAGGGCACAGAAAAAGACAGGGTCTTTGCCTTCCCTCTGCTCTTTGCTCCCTGAACCTCTGTCAAAGGGGAGGGTCCTGAGGGCCAATCAATGGCCAGACTGAGCTGATGTAATCACTGCTCCAAGGTATTAATAATGAATGAACATTATTTCTTTTATGCATTATTTTTAACAGCCCTTTTATAAAAGGATCATTGGAAAAAGACCAACATGTCTTTCCAAAGTTTATTTTTAAAATGTATAATTAATACAGAAAAGTATCACTAATAGTAAAAACCAGTATTTATTTCATTTCTTAACAGAATATGACCTAAGAAAAAAAAAGATAAAAATATTATTAAAAATAAGAGATTTTATACAGGGCCCCACATTTCACTGTTACGTTACCTAGACCTACATGACAGAGAGAAAATTCAAATAAAATAATACACCAGTTGCTACTGAGTAGACCTGACTCGTGGCTACCCCATGTGTGTCAGAGGAGAGCTATGCGCCACAGAGTTTTCAATGGCTCATTTTTTTGCAAGTAGATCACCAGGCCTTTCTTCTGAGATGCCTCTGGATAGACTCAAACTTTCAACCTTTCATTTAGTAGCTGAGCATGTTAACTACACCACCCAGGAACTTCAAATAAAATGCCAATAGTTATCACTTAAGAGGAGGAGTTCTGGTGGCACAGTTCTACTCAGCCCTACATAAATCACTTGATGGCAATAGGTTTTTTACCATTTAAGGAGCCCTGGTGGTATAGTGGTAAGAACTCAGCTGCTAACCAAAATGATGGCAGTCTGAACCCACCAGCTGCTCATTGGATACCCTACTCTGTCCTATAGGGTTGCTGTGAGTCATTTGGTTTTTTGGTTTGGTGGCACAAACAATTGCTAACCGAAAGGTCAGTGGTTCAAATCCACCACTGCTCCAAGGGAGGAAGACCTGGCAGTTTGCTTCCATAAAGATTACAGCCAATAAAATCCTGAGACAGTTCTACTCTGTCACATGGGGTCGTTATGAGTTGGAATCGACTTGACGCCACCTAACAACGGTTTTTTTTTTTTTTTTTTAACACGGTTACCACTTATTAAGATCTTACTATGTGCCAGGCCATGTGCTAAGTGCTTTTTATACATTATCTTATTTAATCCTCACAACAATCTGTGAGATAGATGTTATTAACTTTATTTTATGATGAGAAAACTGAGGCTCAGAGAAGTTTTCTCCCAAGGTCTACCTACCACACTCTTGTATGCCAGCTTTCCTAAACCAGTTACATATACTGAGTGTTCACTACGTTCTAGGAAGTGTTAAGTACTTCCAAGTCTCCTAGCAGTCACATGAGGTGTCTGTTTTTGTTATCCCTATTCCAGATGCAAGTCTGAGGCCCAGAAAATGATCCATAGGGTGCTGGAACCCTAACCGATATGCTCTGGTACCTACAAAGATTTTTTAAAAGTAAAGACAAGGGAAGACTTTAATTTGAAAATGGCTTTACAGAATTATGTACCATATCTGGCAACTATGAACCAAATTCCCAATTCCCTGAAAGGAATATAGTGCAATATAGTGTTCCAAGGATAAACATGTTGCCTCTAGTATATAAGCTTGGTATTACAGTTAAAAAATTTTGAATCGAAATTGAGTACCAGTCATGAGACACAAAAGTGTGATATGTTTAGTGCTTTTCACCTTCTGTAAAATAGTAGCTGATGTTCCAAAGAAAAGAATATGTTTTGTTCTATGGTACAATTCATTATTAGCTTCCAAGACCACATTGCCTTAGCACTTTAAAAGGCCTTAGCTCATCAGTTTTCTCTGAACCCAAAAGTGTGGTTGTTATTAGGTTCCGTAGAGCCCTTTCTGACTCATAGCAACCCTATGAACAACAGAACAAAACACTGCCTGCTCCTGCACCATCCTCACAATTGTTGTTATGCTTGAGCCCATTGTTGTGGCCACTGTGTCAGTCCATCTGGTTGAAGGTCTTCCCCTTTCTCTCTGGCCCTTTACCAAGCATGATGACTTTCTCCATGGATTGGTCCCTCCTGATAGCATGTCCAAGGTATGTGAGACATAGTCTCACCATCCTTTCTTCTAAGGAGCATTCTGGTTATACTTCCTCCAAGACAGATTTGTTTGTTCTTTTCGTACCCCTTGGTATATTCAATCTTCTTCCCCAACACCACAACTCAAAGGTGTCAATTCTTCTTCAGTCTTCCTTATTTATTGTCCAGCTTTCGCATGCATATGAGGCGACTGAAAACACCATGGCTTGGGTCAGGCACACCTTAGTCTTCAAAGTGACATCTTTGTTTTTAACACTTTAAAGAGGTCTTTTCCAGCAGATTTGCCTAAATGCAATATGCCATTTGATTTCTTGACTGCTGCTTCCACGGGTGTTGATTGTGGATCCAAATAAAATGAAATCTTGACAATTTCTATTTTTTCTCCATTTATCATAATGTTTCTTATTGGTCCAGTTGTTTTGAACCCAAAAGTAATAACTATAACTATTAGAGATACTACGAAGCATCTTTTAGCAAACCAATGTCATTGTTCCATTTAGTTGAAAGGAGAAACATTACATAAAAAACATTCTGGAGCCAGACTTGGTTTGAATCCAGGATCTGCAGCTTGTTACCTATGTGACCTTTGGCGATTTTTTTTATCCTCTCTACGCCTTGTACCCTCAAATGTGAAGAAAGTATATAATAGGAATTAAATTAATCAATAGGTGCAAAGTACTTACTTAGGCCAGTACCTGGCACATGGTAAGCACTAAGTTAATATTAGCCATTATTATTATCCATTTGGTTGTTTATAAACCCTCCCTTGTGGTGGCTATGTTCTCAGTTTACTCTAGACTCGCTGAATAAGTAAACATTATCATTTTTTTTCAAGACATGTTTTCAGCATTGTCCTGGGACATTTTTGCAGAGAAAATCCTCTTTGGAAGTCTTTTTCTACCTCTCTTTGCATCAGAACTGGCTACATCATTTGCAGGGCCCAGTAAAAAATGAAAACGTAATGCCTCACTTCAAAAATTATTAAGAACTTCAAGATGATAACGGCAAAGCATGAAACCAAGTGTAAGGTCCCTCTAAATGCAAAGCCCTGTGCACCTGCCCAGGAGTCCTGGGTGGTGCAAATGGTTAAGCACTGCACTACTAACCAAAAGGTTGGTGGTTTGAACCCACCCAGAAGCCCCTTGGAAGAAAGATTTGGTGATCTGCTTTACCATGGGGTAGCCATGAGTCAGAATCGACTTGATGGCAACTGGTTTGGTTTTTTTTTTGCATGACTACACACATCACAGGCCCATGGAGCCAGCCCTGCTTGGCACTGTTTTTTTTTGGTGAGATCAAGACTCAGAGAGTGCTCTAACTTCACTCAGTTGCTTATTTTTTTCTTAAAATATTTGTTTTTAACCTTACCTTCTCCAGGAAAAGATTTAAGGTACTTCTTGTACTATAGAAAGAGTATGGGAATCAGAGTTTATGTTCTTCAGAAAACCAACTTCCTGGGCAGATTTTTCTCTGTCTTTGATCACAACTGCTCCCCTGGATTGTGAAAAAAAATCAATATTTGAGTTAATAAAGGATCATACTGTCCAGTGATAAGCACAGAAATATTTTCCTGGATTGGGATTTGCCCTGGCCACCTCAACTAAAGTTTTCATTCCCATTGAGGGAAAACAATTGAATTTTTTAAATGTTTTTTCTCTTGTGGTTTTTCTTAAATTGATCCCTAGATCTTCCAAGGCTATTCAAGGTTGAAATTTATTAACTTTAGTTTTGCATCAATATTAGGTTATACTAGTGTTAATACTTATTGAAGATTAAGAGAAATGGCAAGCCACCTTCCTTAATGAAGAGCCTTGATGGTGTTAGGTTCAGATCACAAATTAAGAGACTATCCATATGCTTAGCACCTTTTATTCCAAAAATGTATAGTGCTTAGTGTTGATTTATCCCATATGTCCTTACTATGGGGCTACAGCAAAGAGAAACTCAATCTATAAAAGACTCTCATGTTCACTTAATCTTCTCTGAGCCCTCTTTGAACCGACGGCTGGGGAGAACCATCATTTGCTTAATTCATTTGCTCCATTATTTTAACCTAGGCAGCCTTCAAACTTCTAAGCAGTCTTGAAACTCCAGGAACTGTTTAGCAGTAAGGTAAGCATGGTCTTTGCAACTATTAGCAGAAATTAATAACACTAAAGTATTATCTGTTTAAATCAATTTATTTTCTCATATTGCTGTTTATCTGCATTTGGGTTTGAGGAGTGGTTGGCTCGGCCAAAACTGAGAAACCAGACAAGCCTACAATCAGATTATGGAAAAAGGCCAGGTGTCAGTTATTGAAGCAAAAGGAAAAAAGAATCTTGAGTCCAAAGGTAGAGCCAAAACTAAGAGTATAAACAGGAAAGAAGAGCCATTTGCCAGAGTCCAAGAAAGTGCAAATACCAGGGCATGTATTCTAGCATAGTGAGGGCAGATAAGCAAAAGAAAGCAATGGAGCATGTGATGGTCCAAGCAAGCAGTCTACATATGAATGTTGCCCCACTGTGCAGTGCATAACTTGTACAAATCAATCAACCCTAACTCGAGCAAGCCATTCAGAGGGAAACTAGTACTCAGGAAAAAAAAAAAATCTTAGTCTCTGCCAGGATGGTGGTATCTGTAGGAAATATTGGTTGTTGAAAAACAAAGCAGAAACTCAAGTTCTGAGGAACTGGATCACAAAGACTAGAACAGATAATAAGAGAGCTAATGCTACCTCGGGAATCCTGACTCAGAGCTTCTTATAGTCACCTGCTTAGACTGTAAGACTGGTCCCAGGAACTGGCTTGAATAAATCTATAGGTAAAGGAGTTAGTGGCACTGGTGTGCTGGAATCAGTTTGTACCAGCCCCCAAGAGTTGTGTTATGGATTCAACTGTGTCCCCCCAAAATACGTGTTATAAACCTTAACCCTATACTTGTGGTTATAATCTCATTTGGGGATAGGTTTTATTTGTTATTTTAATGTGGCAGCATTAGTGTAGGGTGTGTTTTAAATCGGTCTCTTTTGATATGTGAAAGAGCAGTTTAAGCAAGCAAGCATAGTTGGGGAAGAGAGATGCCACACCACATGAGATCTCCAAGGAATTGAGAAACATAAAATGAAAAGAGACAAGAACCTTCCCCCAAAGCCATCAGAGGGAGAAAGTCTTCCCCTAGAGCTGGCTACACGAAATTGATCTCTGGCACTCAATACTTCTAGAGCACTTCCGTCACTTACTTGTTTCTTTCTAATACTTCTGTGACAGTGAACTGCTTGATAATCAGTATTTGGCAGTATTTGTTTTGTTGCATTTTCAAAATTTTCTCTTAAATCACGTAAATACCTTATTAATGACTGGTGGAGATCTGTATACGTCTTTAAAATGCCTTCTGAATCTTGAAGAGTTTGGCTCGTCCTGTGAAAATGTTGCACTATACTATTCCACATCATCAACATAAACACATACTCGAGTGCTTGTATTTTGTCGGTGATGTTTTCAATTTCTCTTTTAGTATCGCCTTTTCGTGTCTGGTCTTCGGTAATATTTTCTAAGGCGGCTAGAATCTGGGTGTATAATTCCAGGATTGCACTCATTGTTACAGCATGCACTTCCCAACATGTGTTAGAAAGACATTTGAATGCTCAGTCATGGCCTAAATATGTTTTAAGAACTGCCCATCGGCGAGTAAAGGCAGCAAAAAATGTGTACAGTAACTGAACAGTAGGAAAAAAAAATCAACTGCTTCCAGATAATAATCTACTTCAGTGTGTTCTACAAAATTAAGTGAACCTGCAGTACTTGGTATGAAAATGGAATATTCATTAAAGTTCTAAAATTTTCTGTTGCATGCCGTTATAACGCCCTGACATATTAAAAGCATTGTCATAGGACTGGCCTCTGCATTTAGAAAAATCAATTTTGCAAATTCACATGAATAGTGAAGCACTCAATTTGCAATTTCTTTACAGGTATGACTTTTTAAACTAGTAAATGTGATAAATCACTTTTAATTTATTTCCTCATGGAATTATCCAATTTTGTTACATGGAGATAAGTAAATATTCTGATAAAATATAAACGTAATTTTCTGATAAATGCCCCTTGTTGCTTTCTTGGAAGACAAATTTAGAAACATACTCATCATTGCAAAACAGAAACATATTTTGTATAATAAATAAATATTGACTTTTGCATCCTTTAAATGTGCCAAATACCTCATTTATTAACGTTAATAGAGTAATATCAAGCACTGTGTCCTGCGCAACAGACAATAAAAAACGAAACTCACCTGATACATAAATTAAAACTTCACATTAGATAAATATTAATATTTCCACTATTTTCGGACATTTGTTATGCTAGGATTATTACCTATGTTAGTATTACATTAAATGTATGCTAGATTGTATCTGTGTGTATGCCAAGCATATTTTAAAGTTAAAGTTATAAATATTATTGTTTATAAAACTTAGGACATAACTCCGTACGTCAATGCCATGCAGTTAAAAAGTAACTTGATTGAATTCATTGCAGTGGTTGACTTATTCAAGTTCCCTCGTTTTTTTTTTTTTTTTTTTTCGCATCACCTGGGCCTGGAGTTCCCATTGGTTGTTTACCAGGACAGGCGCAAAAGCATATCCTGTGTTTGTAGCATGGCAAAGAACATTGCTGGCCCTCCTGGCTGGAGTTGCTGGATTAGCAGATATGGATGTACAAGATGGTTTTCTCAAAATAGATCAGAGACCCTGTGATCTATTAATATAATCCATCCTTGCCCAGTAACTGCTCATGTTGGATCTAGTTGCATATTGAGTGAATGCAGCAAGAGTTAGACTCAACAGCCCATCCCCACCTCTTGTTTATAAGAAATAAATAGTATATTCCCAAGAGACCAGCTGAGTTAGGGAGTTTTAATTACATAGGAGGGGACCATAGGAGACAGAGGTCAACAAAGGTATTGCAGTGGTCGGTGTGTCATAGCTTAAACAACCTTGCATGTGGGCGCCCTTGTAACCCTGCATGAACTTTATTTCTGGCTGGCATATTTTCACACACTGGAGCTGGTATCAATTTCATTTAGTACCCTGCCAGCTCCCTTCCACTGCTGCGTTCACTTTTCCTTGTGTTCTGTCTGCTTGGCATCTATGGGTCTTTGTTTTGGAAAACTGGTGGCCCTGTTTTGTCGATGCCTTATAAGGATATGCTTACCTTGTTTATTGGGTAATCCATCCCTGCTCTTCCCACAGCATGTAGCTTTCCCAAATTTCTCCCATCTTAAAAAGAACTTCCTTTCATTCCTTGCTTTTCATTAACCACCAAACTTATTTAAAATATATACATAGTGTTAACTTCAAATTATACTGTTGTTGTTATTGTTAGCTTCCCTCAAGTCAGCCCCTATGATGGTGAAAGCTGTGTGTCAACTTGGCTAGGCCATGATTCTCAGTGGTTTGGCAGTTGTGTAATAATGTAGTTTGGCAGTTACGTAATGATACAGTTTGCCAGTTATGTAATGATGTAATCATCCTCCATGATGTGATCTGATATGATCAGCCAATCAGTTGTAAGGGGAGTTTCCTCGGAGGTGTGGCCTGTATCCAATAAATATATATGGACGCTCTGGCAAAGTTCACTTGCTTGCTCTGGATCCTGCATCCAGCTCATCATTGTCTGACCTCCAGTTCTTGGGACTTGAGCCAGTAGTCTGCTGTATTGCCTGCTGATGTTGGAATTCGTCAGCCTTCACAGCCTATGAGCCAGCTATCTGCTGTCTGACCTGCCAATCTTGGATTCATCAGCACCTGCAGCGACATGAGTCAGGAGAAGCCTCCAGCCTGATGCGTGACCCACAGACATGGGACTTGCCAGCCTCTACAGCCACCTGAGCCATTTCCTTGAGATAAATCTCTCTCTCTCTAAATATATATATACATTTAAATATATGTGTGTGTGTGTATATATATCTAGCTAGCTAGCTATACAATTCACTGGTTTTGCTTCTCTAGAGAACCCAACCTGAGATGGCCCCCAACTCACGGAGACCCCAGGCACAATGGAAGAGAAACGCTGCCCAGTCCTGTGCCATCCTCATGACCAGTTGTAGACAGAGCCATTGTGATCCATAGTATTTTCATTGGCTGATTTTTGGAAGTAGATCACCAGGCCTTTCTTCCTAGTACAACATCTTAGTCTACACGATCCACTGAAATCTGTTCAGTATCATAGTAACACGCAAACCATCACTGATAGATGGGTGGTGGCTGTGCATGAGGTGTATTCGCTAGGAATCAAATCCAGGTTTCCCACATGGAAGGTGAGAATTCTACCACTGAACTACCAATGTCAAATTATATTAGCAGTACATTGTCATCGTGAAAAACTCAAAAAATACAAAGTAGTATGAAGTAGAAATTACTTGTAACTCTACCATCTGGGGATAGTTCTTAACAGACCAGTATAGTTCTTTCTAGTACCTTTTCTATGCGTAATACATATATGTATAGATGTCTGTTTTATAAATACTTTTTGCTTCAAATTATATGTATTTTGCCATATTAATTTTTTTCCCATTAATGTCATCTTAAAAGATGTGTAAACAGTCTGTTTTCTGGCTATGCCAAAATGTATTTAACTATCTCTTTTTTCTTTTAGTGCTGGATTTTTACATTTTTCCAGTATTTTATTAAAATAAATGTTGTTGTTAGGTGCCGTCGAGTCGATTCCGACTCATAGCGACCCTAGGCACAACAGAATGAAACACTGCCCCGTCCTGCGCCATCCTTACAATCGTTATGCTTGAGCTCATTGTTGCAGCCACTGTGTCAATCCACCTTGTTGAGGGTCTTGCCCTTTTCCGCTGACCCTGTACTATGAGTCAGAATCGACTCGAAGGCAAGAAGTTTGGTATTAAAATAAATAGTATTGTATAAAACACCTTAACTCACATTTCAGGTTATTTCTTTAGGATAAATTGCCAAAATGGAACTCTTGTGTCAGAGGATGAACACCTTTAAAGCTGTGATACATATTCCCAAACTGCTTTCCAAAAAGGCTATACCAAGATAAAGTCCTACACACTCTCTCTTTGCCATATTTATTACCAATAAAAAAAGATGAAGAAAAATTTCATCTGGTAATCAAAATGGTGTTTGATTGTTTTATTCTGCAGCTCTATGATTAAAAGTGAAGTTGAGTATTTTTCATATTTATTAGCCATTTCTATTTTCTCTTTGGCGAATTATGTTATATATGTCCTTTGCTTATTTAACTATTGGGCTCTTAATATTTTATTATTGAATTTTATGAGTTCTTCAGGTAGTAAAATTTAAAGGTAGCAAATCTCTTGCTGTCAAATTTACTGAAATTATTTTCAACTATTTGTTTTATCTTTTAAGTTTATTTATGGCTTGAGGGTTTATAGTGGGGGGGTAAGTGTAGAAACATTTTTTAAATTTTTATATGTTCAAATCTTTCAATACTTTCCTTTGGGATTTCTTCCATTGTGATTATGCTCTGAAAGTCCTTTTCTAGTCAGCAATCAGGTAATTATTCACTCATATTATTATATTCCAGGTGTTGTTCTCAATTCCTAGCTGTAAAACAAGGATGAAAAATACTCATTCCCTGTCTCATGGAACATCACTAGTCAGTGAGGGAGACAGGCATACAGACGATAAATATAAATGCAATAAGGAAATGCTGAAGGAGGACTAAAGAGAGATTTAGTGGAGGTTCACGACTAGGTTGGGGTCATCTCCTGCTTTTATCATCACTTATTAGTTTTTGACCATTTCACACATATATAAAACTGTGCTGTTCCTAGAAATATGTGAAGTAGGAAAATGATAGCCCATATCAGCTAATCAGCTCCTTTTTCCAGGGTCTGGAGGTTTTAAAAACAATGACTCATGAAATATTTCCTAGGCAACCGTCCATCCAGTCTTCCCACAAGTCTGAGTTTGTCACCGCGTCTCAATTTTATCTAAGAAATTAAATCTCAATTTTAGTTTTATTGGAACATTTGCTGGTTTATTGCTTTTTAAGAAATGACTTTAACAGGAAACATATAAATTACAATAAAGATAAACAAGAAATAAAAAGCCTCAGGTATACTGACAATGATTGTTCATAAATGACCACTAACAAAGGTTTTGAGAAATTAATCAGGATAGATGGACGTGGCAATCACTTGTAAAGGAGGTCTAATAGAAATTCTTGCTTTGAGAATACTGGGAAGTGCAAAGGAGGTCTAATAGAAATTCTTGCTTTGAGAGTACTGGGAAATGCTAACTCTTACACACTGCTAACTGGAGAGTAAAATTGGTGCCTTTCCATAGGACAATTTTTCAATTCGAGTTATGAGCCTTAAAGGTATTTCTACTTGTTGATGCAACAATTCCATTTCTAGGACTTTGTTTTAAAGAAATCTTCAGAGATTTATGTATACAGATGATCATTGCAGTGATATTTATTGTGCCAAATATTCTAAAAAACCTGAACAATAGGAAAATAATTAGATAAACCATTGATTGCATCATACAACAGGATACTCCATGGCCATTCAAAATCATGTTTCCAAGAATTCTCATGTTTAATGACATAAGGATATGCCTTCTGTATAATGTTAAATTAAAAACTCAGGATACAAAATATATGTGCATTTGATCACAATGTAGGTATATACATATCACATAGAAAAGACTGGAAAGAAATACATCGAAATTTCTCTCACTAGTGTGATTACAGTTGTTCTTCATATTCTGGACTTTCCAAATGTTTTACACTAAACAAAGTCTATTTTTAAAAAGTTGTTTTTGTAAATGTTTATTCTGTGCACTAAAAGGCTAATTTTTTTGTGTGTGTGATTGGCTATAAGTAGGCTATTTCCATTCAGACCCATTCCCAGAAAACTGGGTGATGTTTTTAGAAGCATGGAGATCACTGAATGCTTCCATGGAAACGATATAAAAGACGTTACTCACCCTTCACTTTACAGATGAACTAAATCACATTCCATATTCACCTATATTCCCATCCGCGCTTTATAGTATTCTCCAAAACGACCCATCATTTTTTAGGAACAATAATAAAGAAATAAAAATACATTGAGTATCTACCACATCCTTGGTAATTTCACATCCATTATCTTATTTGACCATGTAAGCAGCAGTCAAGAAATCAAACAACGTATTACATTGGGCAAATCTGCTGCAACAGGCCTCTTGCAAGTGTTGAATATAAGGACGTCACTTTGAGAACTAAGGTGTGCCTGACCCAAGCCATGGTGTTTTCAATTGCCTCATATGTATGCAAAAGCTGGACAATGAATAAGGGAGACTGAAGAAGAATTGATACCTTTGAATTATGGCATTGGGGAAGATTATTGAATATACCACAAACTGCCAGAAGAACAAACAAATCTATCTTGGAACAAGTACCGGCAGAATGCTCCTTAGAACCGAGAATGGCAAGATTTTGTCTCACATACCTTGGGCACGTCATCAGGAGGGACCAGTCCCTGGAGAAGGATATCATGCTGGTAAAGTAGAGTTTCAGTGAAAAAGAGGAAGGCCTCAACAAGAGGGATTGACACAGTGGTTTCAACAATGGGCTCAAACACAGCAACAATTGTGACAATGGTGTGGGACTGGGCAGTGTTTCGTTCTGTTGTACATAGGGCAGCTATGAGTCAGAACTGACTTGATGGCACCTAAGAACAGCATCTTACTTGATTCTCACAAAAAAACCCAAAACCAAACCCGTTGCAGTTGAGTAAATTTTGACTCAAAGCAACCAGAGCCCTGTAAGATTTGAGTTTGAATGCATATAGACAACTTACACAAACTTAGAGAAGAATTAAGTGTCACAGCCAGGATTTTAAACCAAAACCACTGACTCCAAGTAAAGAGTTCACCACAGCTGCCTTGTGTACATACATGCATGTGTACACATATGATCCAAAAACCAAACCCGTTGCCGTTGAGTCGATTCCAACTCATAGCAATCCTGTAGGACAGAGTAGAACTGCCTCATAGGGTTGCCAAGGAGCAACTGATGAATTCGAACTTCCGACCTTTTGGTTAGCAGCGGTACCTCTTAACTACTGCACCTCCAGGGCTCTACACATATGATAAGTACATATATATTGGATCAAAGAAGTGTCCACATTATTTCAATTATGTGTCTGCTTGGAGAAATGAGACATTCATATTTTGCACTCATTTGCTAGGTATGGGATGTTGTTGTTGTTAGTTGCCATCCAATCGATTCTGATTCATGGTGACCCCATGTGCACAGAGTAGAACTGCTCCACAGAGTTTTCTCAAGGCTGAGATCTTTCGGAAGCAGATTGCCAGGCCCGTCTTCTGAGGCGTCTCTGGGTGGGTTTGAACTGCCAACATTTTGACTAGTACTCAAGTACTTAACCATTTGTGCCACCCAGGAACTTCCAGTGTATGATAATAAAGATTTTTGTAATTTCTTGGCATTTATTTAATCTTCTGCTGCCCATTAATATCAATACCAAAAATAAGCATGCAGAACAAATACACAACAACCTTTTTAAGAAAAAAGCCTTCCCTAACATTTTTTAAGGTAATTCATTTTAAAAAATTGGGTCATAAACTGTGCATTTAAAATCTTCTTTCCAGATTCATGTCTTCATACCATTTCCCATGTCACTAAAGATATGTGTTTATCTGTAGTGGTAAATTTACCAATTCCTTCCCTTCCCCCTTATACTTTACTCCACACCAAGGAAATCCATCTCACTCCTCTTCATGAATCTTATTCTCAGACAGATGTTAAAATTTGTCTCAGCGTTTGTCAAATGAAGACAGTTTTCCAATATTTGCCCAGTTCTGCTTTGATCATTTACTCTATATTCTCCTATTAATGATGAGGTTAATTTGTTCTAAATTATTTCACACTTCTACATATATTATTTTGTGTTTGCTTTCATTAGCTTTATTTCTTCTATTTACATTCTAAGCTTCTCAGGGATCATGTCCATATCTTTTTTTTCTTTTATCATTCCAGATGTTTTGTTAAGTGTTTTATACATAATGGTGTCCAACAAATGTCTGTTAATTAACTCTCCTCTGCTTACTCATATTCATCTACAAACATAGATTTCCAGGAAAATCAATGAAGTGGAAAATGGAGAGGACAAGGAGTGGACGCTATACTTTGAAACACGCTTATACTCTGTTTATCTTACTGGCCTCTCTTAGGCTGAGGAAAAGAGGTTTGGTATGTCTCCCAACCCTAGGGAATGCAGAATTGATGGCCAATTTCAGAGAGCTATCAGTGTTTTCCATGGCAATTGAATCTTATTGGAATTATCAATATTTAAACCCTATTTACATTTGGTCCTTTATGCATATTTGTGAAAAAAAAAAAACTTAGCAGTGTTCAAGAGTATCAGTGCATTAATTTGTCCCTACAGCTGTTGAATGCATCATATATATGAACCAGTTTTAAATATAAATACATATATATATATATATATAAAACATCATACCTAAAAGCTTTTATATATGAGAATTTCTACTAACTAAATGTGTGACCTTGGTTAAATCATTTCACCACTTTGAATTGCAGTTTGCTTATCTTCACAATAAGGACAATAAGAAACTGTCCACCTCACCCAGATTGTAGTGAGAGCCCTATGGGCAAACACTTGTAAAAGCACATTGTTAACACTGATGAAATATATAAATATGAACTTACTTTTTTAATGCAGGGTGCTCCATATGTATGTCCAGTTATGATTTTAAAAATCTGTAGTTATTTCCAAGGCTGACAAATATGCTGCCCAATAGAAAGTGAAGATAACCTCCTTGTCTTCATAGGAACCATTCTGATCTCCTTCCTTCCTGTAGGCTTTATTGGATGATAATCTCTGTTCATCACATGCCCTGCAAGAAACAACCTATTTTAGCCACTGGTATCCCAGTCTGGTCCTTTCATTCCCCTAATACAAACTGTCCCCTCAAATAAAGTAAAAGACCGGTATCAATTAAAATCATTACAGTTGTAAGTGTACAAATAATTAATCATCTCTGTTTTACCTATGTGAAATAAATTGTTCTTTAAACAAGTTTTCATTAATTTTTACCTCATTCTATCAGTTCCTCTATCAAAACTTTGCTTTTTAATTGGTCCTGGCAAAATTCCCAAATCTGTACTCTTCCAAATGTTTGGTTATTGGCATTAGAACCCCCAAAATATCCCTAAATAATTACCGAAAATGGGGAGGAAAAGAAGGTATAAAAATTATTACAGGCAACAAGGTGATCTGAACACAAGTTTCCAGCTGCCCCTATCCCATAATCTCATTGAAACGATCAAGGAAATAAAAACATATATGTATGAACAGACTTATATCAGCAATGAAACTAAGGCAAAGTGATTAGCACATACTAGCAACATCAAAGACTGCTAGACAAGAAGCAGAGTAATCTTGGTTCAAGAAAGGATCCTTATGTTCAGACAGGACATAAGTACACAAGACCCCAGCAGAATCTCAATAATAATCCCTCACATGGAGGAACAAAGACAGGAGGCAAAACTCAAGGTGAGGCACACTCTAGGATCCACCTCAGGGATGGGAGAAAAGCACCAGGCACTGGAGAATACACAGAGGGGCATGCTCTTGACATAGATGTTTGTGTTTTATAACCCAAATATAATTACACCATACCTGTTGCTCTGTTTTGGACATTTTTTTCACATCAGAATATACACAGACCCCATTCTTTCTAATGTTTAAGTTGCATTTTATTGTATAGTTAAGGAGTTCCTGCATGGCAAATGGTTAAGTGCTCAAGTACCATTTGTCAGTTTGTCATACTGTGGTGGCTTGCATATTGCTATGATTCTGGAAGCTATGTCATCCATATTTCAAATACCAGTAGGGTCACCCATAGCGGACAGGTTTCCGTGGAGCTTCTAGACTAAGACAGGATTAAGAAGGAAGGCCACACAATCTACTTCTGAAAATTAGTCAATGAAAATTCTATGGATCACAACAAAATATTGTCCAATACAGTGCTGGAAGATGAGCCCCCTAGACTGGAAGACACTCAAAATACCTAGTGGCCACAACAATCGACTCAAGCATACCAATGAGCATGAAGATAGCACAGGATCAGGCAACGTTTTGTTCTGTTGCATATGGGATTGCCATGAGTTGGAGCTGAGTCAATGGCAACTAACAATAATCTAAGGGTTTGGGAATTTGTAATTTTGATTAACACTGCCAAATTGCCTCCCTAAAATATCATAGAAATTTATTTTCCACCAACAAAGTATAAAAGTTGTCAGTATCCACATCTTCACTTATTATTATTATGTTGTTGTTGTTAGGTGCCATCGAGTCGGTTCTGACTCATAGCGACCGTATGCACAACAGAACAAAACACTGCCCAGTCCTGAGCCATCCTTACAATCGTTGTTATGCTTGAGCTCATTGTTGCAGCCACTGTGTCAGTCCACCTCACTGAGGGTCTTCCTCTTTTCCGCTGACCCTGTGCTCTGCCAAGCGTGATATCCTTCTCCAGGGACTGATCCCTCCTGACAACATGTCCAAAGTATGTAAGACACAGTCTTGCCATCGTTTCTTTTAAGGGTGCAGTCTAAGGATTATTATTATAATTATTATAGCGTTTTTAATTTTTATGTCATTTATGTATTGGAATCTTTTTAATATATTTTTTACCAGTCTGGAGGCAAAGGTGACATATCATGTTGTTTTAATTTGCATTTCTTAGGTGGCCAGTGAAGTTTAGCATCTTTTAATACACTGAGTGCACTGTATTTCTTCTGTGAATTTCCTACTCTTCTTTTGCCTATTTTTCAGCTGGGTTGCTCTATTTTTTCTATTGCTTTGTAAGCAGGAGAGTAGTTAAGAGTTGCTGGAGCCAGCCTCAAAAAAACAAAAACCAAACCTGTTGCCATCAAGTCAATTCTGACCCATAGTGACCCTACAGGACAGAGTAGAACTGTCCCATGGTGTTTCCAAGGAGTGGCTGGTGGATTCAAACTGCGGATCTTTTGGTTAGCAACTGAGCTCTTAGTCATTGTGCCACCAGGGCTCCAGAGCCAAACCCACAACAACCATTTGACATAATAACAATGAATATTGTTATTGTCATTTTATAGGTCAGGAAACTGAAGCATAGAGAGGTTAAGTAACTTCTCCAAAGTCAAAGTCATATGTCTACTAAGTGATGGAGATAGGATTTAAATCCAGCTAGGCCGGATTTGTTTATATATATATTTTTTAATGGCTTAAAACTTAAAAGCACTGAGAACCAAAAAAAAACAAAACAACCAAATCTGTTGCCGTAGAGTCGATTCCGACTTATAGCGACCCTACAGGACAGAGTAGAACTGCCCTGTAGGGTTTCCAAGGAGCAGACGGTAGATTTGAACTGGCAGCCTTCTGGTTAGCAGCTGAGCTCTTAACCACCGCACCACCAGGGCTCCGCACTTAGACCGATACCTGATAAACATATAACATTTAATATTCCCTTTTGTTATGGATTGAATTGTGTCCCCCAAAATATGTGTCAACTTGTCATCTGACGTGATCTTCCTATGTGTTGTAAGTCATACCTCTATGATGTTAATGAGGCAGGATTTGAGGCAGTTATGTTAATGAGGCTGGACTCAATCTAAAAGATTAAGTTTTGTCTTAAGTCAATCTTTTTTGAAATATAAAAGACAGAAGCAAGCAGAGAGACAGCGGGACCTCATACCAGCAAGAAAGTAGTGCCAGGAGCAGAGTGCATCCATTGGACCTGAGGTCCCTGTACTGAGACCTCCTAAACCAGGAGAAGATTGATGACAAGGACCTTCCTGCAGAGCTGACACAAAGAGAGAGCCTTCCCCTGGAGCTGGCTCCCTGAATTTGGACTTTTAGCTTCCTAAACTGTGAGAAAATAAATTTCTCTTCTTTAAAGCCATCTACTTGTGGTATTTCTATTATAGCAGCACTAGATAACTAAGACACCTTCAAGAGAGTGATATATATTTCCATTTATTCAGATCTTCTTTAATGTCATTCTGAATGTTCTATTTTCTCAATAAAATCTTACAGGTATTTCATTAACTTTATTTAAAGATACCTTATAGTTTTGTTGCTATTGTAAGTTGTATATTTTCCACTAATTTTACAAATGATTATTACTAATATGTGAATGCTATTATACCCAGTAAGCTTCCTGAATTCTTATTGGCTCTAATAGGTGGTCTTTAGAGTCTATATACAGTCATATCTTTTGTCAATAAGAAAAAGATTTTGTCTTCCTCTGCAACATCATATTTCATTTCCTTGTCTTATTGTATTGGCTAGGACTGCCAGTACAATATTAAATAGAAGTAGTGACAAAGGCATCTTAAAATTGCTCTTAACTTGAATAGGAATGCCTTCAAATTTTCACCACTAAATTATGATGTTAAACCATTACCAGGTTTTTAAAGTTTCCTTTCTAAGTGTCTAAGAGTCTGTATGTATATGTGAATGAAGTTTGAATTTATCAAATGTTCCTTCAGCATCTACTGAGATGATCATATGGTAATTAGGAAGACAGGGATAAGAGGAACTTCGCACTGTATACTCTTTTGTACCTGTTGAATTTTATATCATCATTTTCATATCTCGTAGTAGAGTGTGCCAGATAACTGGAACAATCATCCTCCTCCAGCTGAAAGTAACTGAAAATACTAGATAAAAATGGTACTAAGAGCTTAAAAGCATTAAAGGAATGCTAGGAAAGAATTATTAGGCCGAAATCATAGTGAAGATGGGAACCCAGAGAAGTGAGCATGGCACCAAGGGCATTTGCCAAACCTGCTCAAGCTCAGCCTTGGGTTCCATGGCCTAGGGTGATGTGGAGAAACAAAAGACAAGGCCTAGGGCCTGCTCGAGAATCTAATACGATACTCAGATCCCAAATCACAGGTGTCCCTTGGTATAAGATTGAATAAAAAATAAACCCCACTACCCCTTCCCCTGTGTCCCTGGGTGGTACAAATGGTTAAGTGCTCGACTACTAGCCAGAAGGCCCACCCAGAGGCTCCTTGGAAGACAGCCCTAGCCATCTGCTTCTGCAAGGTCACAGCTTTGATAACCCTATGGAGCTGTTCTACTCCACACACACAGGCTCACCATGAGTCGGAATCGACTTGACAGCTGCTAACGACAACAGTCTCTTACCCCGGGGACTACAAGGAAAGGTGCTGAGAGTTGTAAAGGAGGAGGCCCTTAATAAGTTGCAATGACAAGTAAGCCTTCATGAAGCTCTACAGTTCAAATGTGCACAAGCTGGGTAATCCAAGAAAAAGTTAAAAGTTGGTAGTGTTCCCAAGCACCCACCAGAAGCAAACATAAATCCCTGCTGGAAGAACCACCATCACACAGAGTCTTAAAGAATGCTCACAGATAATTTTCCAAAGAAAATAAGCAGCTCACAGTCATCAGGAAACAAAGTACTGGAGCAAGAACCAGCAGAAATTACAGAAAGTAGAAACAGTTTTCCAAACTTCTAATCCCAGAATTATCAGATACAGATTACAAAATGACTATGCTTTCTCCATTAAATAAAAGTCAAGCTTGAAAATACATCCACATGATAAGAAACTATATGGAATGAGAAAGCAGATTTGAAAAACAATAAAATAAAACCTCAAGAACTAATAAGCATAATAATCATAATTAAAACTAAATGGGTGGGTGTTATGGATTGAATTGCGTCACCCCAAAATATGACTTAATATCCTAATCCCTATACTTGTGGATATAATCCCATTTGGGAATAGGGTTTCCTTTATTATGTTACTGAGGCCATATCAGTGTAGGGTGTGTCCTAAACCTAACCACTTCTGAGCTATAAAAAGAGCGGATTAGACACAGAAGCAAGCACAGATGGAGGGAGGGGGAAGAGGAGAGAGACAGATGATGTATGAAGATCGCCAAAGGAATTGAGGAATGCTGAGGCTACAGAAGCTGAGACAAACATCTTCCCCCAGAACCGACAGAAAGATATCCTTCCCCGATGGCCCTGAATTCAGGCTTCTAGCATTCTACACTGTGAAAAAATAAATTTCTGTTTCTTAAAGCTCCCTGCTTGTAGTATTTCTGTTACGGCAACACTAAGTAACTAAGACAATGGAATTAACAACATATTAGGCATAGCTGAAAAAAAAAATTACTAAAATGTAGGCTAAGGCAGAAGAAATGGCCTACAAGGAAGCACAGAGAAGCAAAGAGATGCAAGTAAGAAAAGTTAAAAGAAATGGAGGACAGATTGAAAAAGTAACATGCCTCTAATCAGAGTTCCAGAAGGAAAAAGGAATGAGAATGGGGCAATATTTGAAGAGATAACAGCTGAGAATTTTCCCCAGTAATGAAAGATACCAATCACAAATTCAAGAAGTCCAATGAATTCCAAGTAAGATAAACAGTGGACTTGGTGAATATATTACATATTTGAAAATGTTTTAATTTAAATAATTTTTTAAAAAATATACCAGTTTGGGGAGAGGACAGGGTGAGAAATCGTCTATAAAGACATTTGCATATTATGTGAGCTGTTTGGATTAAATTTACCTTTGCAAGTTAAACTTCTACATCAAAAAGTACATTGGAAATATACTAAAATAGCATATCAATATGCTCATTTAATATTTTAAAATTAGTTATCCAAATTTCCTTTACATCTATCTGTAAGTTAAATATCATTGGAGCATAGATTATGTAATGTTATCATTTTCTAAAAAAAATTAAGTATTGGCCATCAAACCTGCCAGCTAAGTACTTTTTTAATCAGAATTTAACTTCAACCACAGAAACATAATTGAAGCAGGAACCTGAACTGAAGTGAGCCGGAATCAAAAATGTGAAATGAACTGTACTAATCTGCAGAAAATACAAAGGAAACCAAAACCAAAATTGGAAATAATTGTTTACAGAACCAAAATTTTCTCAAAAATAATTCGCTTGTGTCTGGTTTTATTTTTTCCTCCTAAGAAATTACATTTTTTCAATACTTAAGTATATTATCCAACAACATAGTGTGCACTTATAAGTGACAAGTTAGATCTTAAATAAGATGGCCCCTCCCCTTTCCTCTTCAGAAACTCTTATCCAACCCAGTTTCAGCAACAAACTGAAAACCAGAGTTCAGAGAACCAGGCATTAAAGGGAAGTTCCCAGAGAAGCTAGGAAAACAAAGTGAACCCAGTTAAAACCCAGTGCCGTCAAGTCGTTTCCGACTCATAGCGACCCTATTGGACAGAGTAGAACTGCTCCATAGCGTTTCCAAGGAGCGCCCGGAGGATTTGAACTGCCGACCCCAAAGTGAGAAAACCACAAAAAAGGGGCTAGCTCCTGGCCATATTCTGAGGTGAAGAGGGATCTGAAAACTGGGAGAAGAAAAGAATGAGAAAGCTAATTTTTTTTTCCATTACTTTTCTCTCCTCATGATCTTCTCTTTTCCTCCTTCTCTCTTTTGTTCAGATCATCTTTTTTTTCCTATACTTCTTTTGCCTCTTGTTTACGTATCTTTGTCTTCTAGATCTACTACCATTTGTCTTACTCTCCCATTGTCTTCTCTCTTCCCTTTTATACCGTTTCCTTTCTCCTCTTTTTTATATTGTTTTTCCCTTTCTCTGATTCCTGTTATTTTCTTTTCCAACCTTTCCCTTTTCTCCCTCTTTACTTTCGATTATCTGATCTCATTACCCACCAAAAGCAGAGGATGTTTACAATCCTACAAAACAGATGTTAAAATATTTACTTATTTTCTTTATCCAGTAGGATGATATATATTGTTCATAATATTTGGGGGGAAGTGTTATTTTTATGTTTATCAGGACTTTTTGTTAAATGCTTTTTCCATTTGCAAAGCACATTTTAGAAACATTGGAAATAAATTTAAAATTCGTAATGGTGGTAGATTTTAAGATAATTGTGATATTTCTCACCATCACAGCCAGCCTCCAACATGACCCACAATGATCCTTGTCTCTTGGCATCTATTCTCTCATGTAGTCCCCTCCCACATTGAATTAGGGTTGGTTTGTGTGGCCAGTAGAACATGGAAGAAGTGATGGTGTGTGATTCCTGAGGTTAGGTCATAAAAAAACACTTTCACTTCCACATTGCTCATTTGTATCACTTGCTCTGGGGGGAATCAACCATGTTGTAAAGACACTCAAACAACCCTATGGAGTGACACACATGGCAGAGAACTAAGGCTTTCTACCAACAACCAATTTGCCAGCCATATGAGTGAACCATCTTGTAAGCAGGTCCTCCAGGCCCAGTCAAACCTTCAGATGACTGAGGCCATGGTCAACATCTTCACTGCAACCTCATGAGAGACCCCCAATCACAGTCACCCAGACAAGCTACTCCCTAATCCCTCACAGAAACTTTAAGCAATGATAAATGTTATTAATGTTTTAAGCCACTAAGTTTTAGGGTAATTTGTTGTGCAGAAATAGATGACCAATATACTTACTGCACTTTTTTGGAGACAAAACAAAAACATTTTGTTCATGGATAAATACATGAAAACACTTCTTTCTTTACTCTGATGAGGAACAAATATGCATGCACCAATTCCAGAATGGAAATTTCAAAAAATTCCTGGAACTTTCTTTTATGTATTCATTTTAATTCAACGACGCCATTATGGATTGAATTGTGTCCCCCCAAAATAAGCATTGACCTCCTGTTCCCTATACTTACGGGAAACAGAAATTTTTGTTATGTTAATGATGTCACACCAGAGTAGGGTGGGTTTTTAACCCAATCACTTCTAAGTAATGAAAATAATAGAACAGGCACAGAGACACACATCGGGGAAGACGTCATATAAAGAAGGACACACGGTAGATACATCTACAAGCCCAGGAACTCTAAGGACTGCCAGCTACTAGAAGCTGAAATAGACAGAGAAGGGTCTCCCCCTAGAGACATGCCCTGAATGGCCTCCTGAACTGTGAGCAAATATCTTGTTTTTTAAAGCCATCTATTTGTGGTATTTCTGTTACTGCAGCACTAGGTAACCAAGATGTGCTTTTATTATTTTTCTCATATGGGGGTGGGAAATATACATAAAATAAAACTAATAATTTTTATGTTTAACAGGTCAAATTACATTGTAAAACAAGACCTCTATGGACACATATAATTGACAAATAACCACCACCAGTTGCTATCAAGTCCATTATTACTCATGGTGACCCCATGTGTCATCATTCCCCAAAAACCAAAGCAAAAAGGTACGAAGTAGAAAAAAGTTCCACCTTCCTAAAACAATGCATTTAAACCTGAAATATCTTCTTTTAATTATCTATAATATAGACCTAATGAATATTTTTGGTTTTGTTCTCTTTTCAAATATATATTCCCTATATGTAATTATGGAGCCCTGGTGGAGCAGTGGTTAAGAGCTCAGCTGCTAACCAAAAGGTCAGCAGTTTGAATCCACCAGCCACTCTGTGGAAACCCTATGGGGTGGTTCTGCTCTGTCCTATAGGGTCGCTATGGGTCAGAATCGACTTAACAGCAACAGGTTTAGTTTAGTTTTGGTTATTTGTGATTATGTCATAAAATAAATATTAAATCCTACTAAATCTTATAGATTCCTATCTAGCTTCTACCACTGAATTTATCTCTTAAATTAAATTTTAAAAAGTGAACCCATCCTTCTAATGACCCAAGAATGTAATCTAATAATGCTATTAACCTAAAACTAATATGGAATACCAAAACATTCCTTCAAACCAAAACTGAACTCTAATATTATATCATTTAATTGAATCTCTAGATTCACTCTGAGGGCAGAGAGGCTATGATCGTGAATTTTTTCTTGCAAAATATCTTGATGAGTACAAAGTGATCATCATTCACATCATTCAAAATTAAGATGAGGATTTTGAAGAGCCCTGGTGCTGCAGTGGTTAAGTGCTCAGCTGCAAACTGAAAGGTCAGCAGTTGGAACCCACCAGCTGTTCCATGGGATAAATATGTGGCAATCTGCTTCTGTAAAGATTTACAGCCTTGGGAATGCTGTGGGGTAGGTCTACTATGTCCTATAGGATCACTATGAGTTGGTATCAACCCAATGGCACACAACAATATGAGGATTTTAAAAATCCTACAGGTTAGATACTGAGTGAAATTCATTAGGTGATTTAACAAAGATTTCGTAAGCTCTGATTATATGCCAGCTATTGTCCTGTTGTTGTTAGGTGTCATCAAGTTGGTTCCAACTCCTAGTGACCTTATGTGCAATAGAACGAAACACTGCCTGCTTCTGAGCCATAGTCACAGTCGTTGTTAAGCATCAGCACATTGTTGCAGCCACTGTGTCAATCCATCTCATTGACAATCTTCTTTTTTGCTGATCCTCTACTTTACAAAGTATGATGTCCTTCTCCAGGCATTGAACCTGCCTGATAACATGTCCAAAATATGTGAAATGTAATCTCGCCATCCTTGCTTCTAAGGAGCATTCTGGTTGTACTTCCTCCAAGACAGATTTGTTAATTCTTTTGCCAGTCCAGTATATTCAACATTCTTCGCCAACACCACAATTCAAAGGCGTCTATTCTTCTTTGGTGTTCTTTGTTCATTGTCTAGCTTTCACATACATATGAGGCAATTGAAAACACCATGGCTTGGGTCAGGTGTACCTTAGTCTTCAAGGTGACAGCTTTGCTTTTTAACACTTTAAAGAGGGCCTTTGCAGCTGATTTGCCCAATGCAATGCATCATTTGACTTCTTGACTGCCACTTCCCTGGAGGTTGATTGTGAATACAAGTAAAAATGAAATCCTTGACAACTTCATTCTTTCCTCCGTTTATCATGATGTTGCTCATTGGTCCCATTGTGAGGATTTTTGTTTTCTTTCTGTTGAGGTGTAATCCATACTGAAGGCTGTAGTCTTTGATCTTCGTCAGTAAGTGCTTCAAGTCCTCTTTGCTCTCAGCAAGCAAGGTTGTGTCATCTGCATAATGCAGGTTGTTAATGAGTTTTCCTCCAATCCTGATGCCCCGTTCTTCTTCATACGGTCTAGTTCCTCTGATTATTTGCTCAGCATAGACATTGAACAAGTATGGTGAAAGGATACAACCCTGATGCACACCTTTCCTGACTTTAAACTATGTAGTATCCCCTTGTTCTGTTCGAACAACTGCCTCTGATCCGTGCACATGTTCCTCATGAGCACAATTAAGTGTTCTGGCATTCCCATTCTTCGCAATATTATCCATAATTTGTTATGATCCACACAGTCGAATGCCTTTGCATAGCCAATAAAACACAGGTAAACATCTTTCTGGTATTCTCTGCTTTTAGCCAGGATCCACCTGACATCAGCAATGATATCCCTGGTTCCATGTCCTCTTCTGAATCTGGCTTGAATTTTTGGCAGTTCCCTGTCAATGTACTGCTGCAGCCACTTTTGAATGATCTTCAGCAAAATTTAGTTGCATGTGATATTAATGATATTTTTAGATAATTTCTGTATTTGGTTGGAACACCTTTCTTGGGAATAGGCATGAATATGGATCTCTTCCAGTCGGTTGGCCAGGAAGCTGTCTTCCAAATTTCTTGGCATAGATAAGTGAGTACTTCCAGTGCTGCATCCATTTGTTAAAACATCTCAATTGGTATTCCATCAATTCCCGGAGCCTTGTTTTTCACCAATGCCTTCCATGCAGCATGGACTTCTTCCTTCAGCACCATCAGTTGCTGATCATATGCTATCTCCTGAAATTGTTCTAGAGCTGGAGAAACAGTACTGAAAAGGGCACATGGCTCTACATTGAATGGTTGGCAGACAGATCACAAACAAGTTTAAAAAAATAAAAGAACAGGATCATTTCAGATAGTGATTAGTGTTGTGAAGAAAATCCAAAGGGTGATGTACAGAGGAAAACTTTATATAAGGTGGTCAGGGAAGATGTGGCTCAGGAGGTGATGTAATCTGAAACCTTGGGTCAGAGTGTTCCGGTCACAGGAAATATCCAATGCACATTAAATTATTTCTTTAGTAATATACCATTATTATTTTTATGCCCATAAAAGCCTAAGGTAGACTGTGAATCATGGTCAAATATATTTCTACCCTTTTGCCCATTGGTTTACATGGTGGTCCTCTAGGTTTGATCCTAGGACAGACATAATGATAGCTGCAAAAAAAGTCCAATATGTTGATCTACCTTCATTTGTACCTTAGCAACTTTGACTAATGAAGAGTTGTTTGGTAATATTAGACACTATTTTGGTCCTGAATTTATCCCTCATTTTTAGGCATTTTGAATTAATTTTGAATATTTTAAAAAATTAATTTTGTTGAATGCTTACAAAAATGTTAAGATTAAGAACTTAATGTTCTTTGCTATTCTATTAAAGAATCAGTTTTCCAGTTTATACCTGAAAACCTGTTATTCCATCAGCCAGCCTCTTAAATTAGCACTATTTTGATGTCTGGCCAGTTCAAAGACTGCAAAAGTGATGATGATGGCTAGTGTCTACAGTCATGTTTCTGAAGCCTCTGCCAAGAATTCCCCCACTCTGCCGTGGTTCCCTGCCCCCACAGCCTGCCAAGCCATGGCTTCTAATTGCAGTTTGGCCTGACCACGCTGCAGTCCTAACCGCAGTTTGAATTTGGTGCCAGAATCCCATGCACACAGGAACCAGGATTTTGGAGCATGCACAGGACCTGAAGAGCTGTGTCCTCAATCTGTCCTTGGACCTGAATATCACTGACATGATTCAACATCCAGACCTCCAAATGTGCACACGGGAGGGCTAAGGGCAGAGAGTTCCGGGGACCAAACACAACCCCCAGACGCCACTGGAAATAAAAAGTTCCCTAACCTCCTCAGACAGGGAGCACGTGGTCTTTTGGCTTCTAAGCCCCATGTTGCTCCTTGTTCACGCAAACAAATTTCCACCTTCTGTTTCCCTTGCTGCTGGCGGTGTGGCATCCGTCTTATTTCAATCGGCTAATAGGACAGGAAAAGAACCCTCGTTTGGTTACATTTCCAAGTACCTGTCCACGAAGCAGTTTAAGACTATGACAGTAGTTTCCCACTGATGATAGCAGTACTACACGGTAGTGCCATCAGGGCTCTTTACTCTCCAAGTTCTTATCAGGGTATTTTCCCCACAATTTCAAAAAATTCCTAAAAGCTTGTTTCAGAGGCTTTTTTCTGCCTCCACCCTCTTAGGTCCCCACAAGTTAACTCTGTTCTGCCCAGTTGATCCAGACACAAAGCCCAGCCCTCACACAAGTTTCTTTAAAAAAAAAAAACCTTGCACCAAATATTTAGTCAGTTTAGTAATTTCAGCAAAGATTTGTGCAAGCGGGTGGAAAGGAAGAGTCAAGAAGATGCAAGCGGCTTTCCACCCTCCCATTGGCTCCAACCACTCTCTCCCTACCCTCCCCTGACTCTCTTCAAAGTTACTGCCAAATTGCTTCCTTTGTCTCAAAAACATTCCGCCCACACCCAAGCCCCTCAGGGGCTCTCTTCTACTCTCCAAGTTCTTATCGGGGTATTTTTCAAAGTAAATACATTTTCCTTTCTGAGAGGAATTCTGGTGCCAACTGTTAATGAAATAGCATTTCTCCTGCTTATTACACATGATGCCCCAATTTTGATATCGGAGCCACTTTCAGTGTGTTAAAATAGATGGCAGGAGATTTCATAGATTTCAGAGCTTGGTAAGCCTAACTTTTACCAAAAATAAAATAGTTGAAAAACAAAGTGGGGCCACAGGGAGGGATGCATAGAATGGTGGAACTAATAAGTGGTTTTCCACATTTGCTCAAAGGGGGCTGTTGATCTGTGTGGTTTGTCACCACAGGCTTCCAAAGCCAAGTTACATAAAAGAACAGCCTCTTTCACTTTCTAAAGATTGTATCTTGCTGCAAACTGTGACCATGGATAATAAGCTTTTGATACATTTTGTTAGCTTGCATGATATAACCATAGGGTTTGGCTTTTTCTAGTCCTACCCTTTTAATTGAGGGATTGCCACATACAATATGACATCACAAATTCCTTAGTTTCATTATAAACAGCTACTACTTTAACCACTTAGGATAGGTTGTGAAGGCTGCTTTTCTGAAAGCCACAGAAATGTTCTAAATATAGAGTAGCTTACTGAAACAGCAGGAGTTAGTACCTTCAGGATATTTTCTTTATATGATGTAGTGAAATTTGATTCCTTTTAAATTGACAACTAAATATAAGTAAAGGAAAAGCTGACTGTCACTTTTTATGGAAACATTTATTGGAGATCTTAGGTTTCACATCATTACATGTTCCTTGGCTCAGTTGATAATGGGCATGTAAACTGTATTATGCAATTGAAAGGGGTATAATTTTCACATAATTGGGAGTGTGATCATTATCCAAACATTTGTGCATAATTATTATAAACAAACGCCCTTAGAATCAATTCATCTGGATCTGTGTTTCCATGATCAAGCTCCTTACTACCCTTTCTTGACCCCTGCTTGGTAATTTATTCTGATTCACTTTAATCACATTTTATCATCACAGTGCTTCTTAATAAGACAGTCAATTCTTGCCTTCTCTCTCCAATGAAATGCTATTTCAATCATCTGATTTTCACAGCTGTGACTCTCTTCATGTACCCGCTCCATATGAATAAGACTCCCAGAGAAGGTCATCAAATCCAATCTGACTAGTGCATGTCCAAAAAATAAGGTAACATTTAAAATGTATAAGATATGCTTTTGAGAAATACACCACAGATTTATTTTTGGTGGAGTGGGGTGTTCACTCAGACTGACACCTGGCAATATGTGCAAGGAAGATATGCTAATTATGAGAGGCCATGTTTTTAAGAAGCCTGAGGGCCAATTGCAATACACTGAGTATTGTTATGGCATAGTGGTTAAGTGCTATGGCTGCAAACCAAGAGGTCGGCAGTTCAAATCTTCCAGGCACTCCTTGGAAACCCTATGGGGCAGTTCTACTCTGTTCCAGAGGGTCGCTATGAGTCGGAATCAACTCTACGGCAGTGGGTTTGGTTTTTGGTTTTGGAGTATTGTTAAGATGTGAATTTCATTCTATTAAATGGGTGATTATTAAATACCTACTATGTACAACCACCTCTTGTCTGTCTGTTTGTAGTACTGTGGTGGCTTGTGTGTTGCTGTGATGCTGGAAGCTTTGCCACTGGTATTTTAAATACCAACAGGGTTACCCATGGTGAACAGGTTTCAGAGGAGCTTCCAGACTAGGAAGAAGGACCTGGAGATCTACTTCTAAAAAAAAACTGGCCAGTGAAAACCTTATGAATAGCAGTGGAACGTTGTCCAGTACAGGATCAGCTAGCAAAAAAGAGAAAGATATTCAATGAGATGGATTGACACAGTGGCTCCGACAATGGGTTCAAACATAACAACGATTGTGAGGACTGGGCAGTGTTTCATTCTGTTGTACACAGGGTTGCTAGGAGTCAGAACTGACTCGGCGGCACCTAACAACAACAATAACAATGTACAAGGTATCATCAGAATCATTTAGATGAGTTAAACAGTTCTTGGATGGTGCAAACAGTTGATGTACTCAGCTGCTAACAGAAAGGTTGGAGGTTTGAGTCCACCCAGAAGTATCTCAGAACAAAGTCCTGATAATTCACTTCTGAGAAATCAGCCAGTGAAAAGCCTGTGGAGCACAGATCTTCTCTGATACACGTGGGGTCACCATGAGTCAGATTGAACTCTACAACAACTAGTACTGGTACTTCCCTCACGAACTTATATCATCACTGAGGATGGAGAGGATAGCGGTTGTGAAAATGATCCTGGCTAATATTTACTGAGTGTTTACCATGTGCCAGATGCTCCACTTGCATTATCTTATGTAATCTTCATGACAACCCAGAGACGCAAAGGCTATTATTAGCCCCGTTTTGCCTCCTTCCAGACTCACTCCCTGACAACATCTACAAGGAAAGCAGCTCTGTGGAGTAGAAAAGATATTTAGCATGTTCATTTTATCCCAGAGATTTCAATGATCCCATATTCTAAAATTGTCAAGCTTTGATTTTCAGCCATAGTCCCCTATTTTATGGGCATAGTTCCCAATGTCTTCAATGGGGGTCAGTGTCACACACCAAGACTACTATGGTATTGGTAGGAAGAAGTCTTTATGGAATTTAATATCCAAATAAAGGTTTTCAAAGTTGATTTAGGTCTTCATTAGGCAAACATTGGCAACACAGAGAATATTAGGTCTTATTCAATTGATCCATTTCCAACATTTGTTACTGAAGACATTTATAATTTTTGGATGGGGACATGAAAATAATATTGACACATGATTTAAAAACCAAGAAAAACAAGATTTAAGAAGAAATAAGCCCTGGCAACAGAAAATAATACAAGTAAACAAGGCTAGTAGCATTTTCCACATACCCCAGCCTCAAAAATTTCCTTTTTCTAAGCATTTCCACCTATAACAAAACCAAAACCGCTGCTACATCTTAATAACTTCGTACCTTCCCCTTTCCTTCCCCCCTCCCTCCCCCTAAAGAGCAACCCACACGGATGGTTGTATGGATCAGCAACGTTTGTGGCATCCTGTGGGTATACAGTTCAACGTTTTTCCTATACAGAGCTAAGGAAGAGGCTAACAGGTGTTCCCTGGTTAACCTAGCCCTTACCTGTGCAGTGCCACTTCCAAATAGGATGAGAGGCAGACCCAACTAGGGTGGATGGGAGGCAAGAGATCTTTGGGCCTCAGACAGATCAGTATTTAGGTCTGGACTCTTATGTGACCTTGGGTAAATCGAAATGCCCTCTGCCTGAGTTTCCTCACAAACGAAACCTAGACAATGCTTACCCCATAAGGTTGTCACGCAGATTAAATGAACTTTGTCTAAAAAGCATAGTGCCACAGATATAGTAAACATTCAAAAAGCAGTAACTATCAGACTGCCCCACCAGCCTCGTCTTGTATATATTTTTCCCTCTCTTAAATACTTCTTCCAGTTCCCTGTGATTGTAGGACAACATCATGGGGTCTTTCCTTTCCAGTTCACACTGCCTTTTCAGGGTCCTTCCTATCCCACCCCTCCCCCCGCCCGCCTTATGTCAAAACAACCTATCCTCATACTCCCAGCTAATCTGATCCCAGCCATAGGGGTTACCTCCCTCTTCTCTTTTGCATTTTATCTTTAATAATAGTCTCTGATAGCACAGTGGTTAAAGCACTCAGTTGCTACCCAAAAGATTGGCTGTCTCAATTCACCAGCTGTTTTGCAGGAGAAAGATGTGGCAGTCTGCTTCCGAAAGATTATAGCTTTGGAAACCCTATGGAGCAGTTCTACTCTGTCCTATAGGGTCACTTTGACAGCAGCGGGTTTGATATTGGTTCAGGAGTCCTGGTGGGAAAAGTGGTTTACAATCAGCTGGTAACCTAAAGGTTGGCTGCTCAAACCCATCTAGTGGCTCCACGGAAGAAGAGCCTGGCGAACCCCTTACATAAAGATTATAGCCAAGAAAACCCTCTGGATCAGTTCTACTCTGTACTACATGGAGATGCCATGAATCGGAATCAACTCAACAGTACCATGTTTGTTTTTACTATTCGTTTAGCCCCTGACAGTTTACAGGGCACCATCACAGCTGAGCTCTCCTCATATTCCTATGAGAAGGGCAGGGCAGGTATTATTTCTCCTCATTTTACATAAAGAAACCAACAATTCAAGCAATGAAGGAATTTGTCCAAAGTCACACTGAGAGAGAAAAAGGGCCAAGTAGAAGTTTGATACCAGGTTTTCTTCCTTGAGATCCCTTTCTCTTTTCCACTATTGATTTATTCGACAAATATTTGTTGAGTGCCAACTTTGCACCTGACATGATTCTAGAGCTTAGAATATCAGAGACCAAAAGAATGTTTCTGCTTTCATGGACCTTCCATTTTAATTATGAAGCCAACGGCCTCCAGGCACCATTTCCAATCCCCAACTTGTAAGCAGAGTAACGTGAGCCACCTCCCCTTCTAACTGGCGTCTCCAGGTGTTTTTTAGGCAATTGTCCAATTTCCTATCCAAGATAAGAAAAACAAGAGGCTGGGGTCTGCAGACCACAGAACCAGTTAAGACCAAATCTGGCCCACCTGACATGCGCAGAACTATGAACCCCTTCCTCTGGGTGACCCCGGAACTTTTCTCCCACCAAACAGAACCAAACTTTAGCAGCCCAAGATTGGGGGAAAACTTTCAGAAACGAAGGGTCCAAGCTTAAGATCCAGTTTCAGAGACCGCGCCCCGCCCCCCCCCCCCCCCCCCCGTTGGAACTGAGCAAGCGCAGACGACAGAACTGCCCCAAGAATGCCTTTTCAGGCCAGATCAATCAACGAACTTGCTCCTTCCCACCAGGACCCTTCCTCGATTCTTGCCTTTGGTAAAAACTGTCTCAGTCATTGTTGAGGGAGCCATCTTGGAGACGTAAGTCCTGATGTGTGCCTTTCCTTGGCCAACCAAATAAAGTTTAATCTTTTGCTTTCACCCATTTTGTGTCTCTATGGCCACGCCAAGCGAGACCTGAGATCCCCTGTAACAATTACAATCGATTTGTCTAAAGTAAGTCAACTATTGTTTGCCATCAAGTCAATTCCAACACAGAGTGGCCCCACGTGACAGAGTGGTACTGCTCCATAGAGCTTCCTAGGCTGTAATCCTTACGGGAGCAGATCACCAGATCTTTTCTCCCACAGAGGAGATGGTAGGTTCAAACCAATGACCTTTCTGTTAGCATCTGAGTGCTTAACCATTGTGCCACCAGGGCTTCTCAAATTAGTTTTTACATATTAACAAATAAATGACTTATAATATCAAAGCTGTAAGTGATATGAAAAAATACTAAAGCAGAACAAGGGAACAATTAGAAAGTGACTGGATGGGGGTGAAAGGGGAGGCTCTTTCAGACAAGATCGCCAAGGAAGACTTCTCTGAGATGACATTTGAGCAGAGACCTGAGTAAAGTGAGGGAGTGAGCCATGTGCATATCCATGGACAGAGCATTCCAGGCAGAGGGAACGGCAAGAACAAAGGCCCTGAGATGGGTGTATGCTTGGCGGGTTTAAGGAACAACATGTCCCCTGAACATTAACTTAACTGGCTGTTATTAGGTGTTGTTTGAAAGAAGCATTCTGTGGTCCAATAACATTGGGAGCCTCTGGGTAAAGCAGAACTTCCAAGAGCCTCTAATACACACTCTGTGAACCTTCCTAAGTGAGTTACAGTGTACAGTATTGCACAATGTTATTCAACCATGGAAACTTTTCTTCAAAGAGCACCTCAGGGCATTAGTATTCCATGGAGCTGGAAAATGCTGCACCACACCCGGATATTACTGGAAAGAGGAAGTTGGGTTAGGAACTAGAACTTCGAGAAAGAAGACATCCTCAGAGGCACAAAAATGTTAACGAGCATGGCCTACTCCACTTATTCCCCAGAGTGAACGGACAGCCAATCCTGTTTTTGTCAACCATCTGAAGCTCTTCTTGGCCCCTATTTCCTGTCTGGACCTCTGGTGTTTTCCATGATTTAACCCTGCTTAGCTAGTTTTTATTAGCTAGTTACAAGGTCTGCTGACCTTCCTTAGTGTTCTCATTTGGGGAAATGGAGCAGGACAGGACAGGAATACATAGAAGTCTGCTTAGATAATGCTTCTCCAAGGGTTGGAGGTGGGGACAGGGCAGGGGTGACTTCCATTGCCCCCAATGAGATGTGCAGTTGGCGGGCTCCCCTACAGCCTAGAGCAAGAATTCAGCTCAGGTTGTGTTGTACGTGCTCTTAGCTCTGGCTGCCATGAACACATCCAGAAGCAATATAGCTGCACACAGGTGCGGGATGCTGCAAGAGGAAGACTCCCACTTGGCAGGAAAACTGCCAGCTGTTAAGAACGATGATCACTGCCTGGCTCAGGAAGAATTCCCAAGCCCTCTGTGAGCTGTGAAATCAGGAAGTGAATGGGAAGCAGCTGGAGTGGACCAGGCAGAGTGGATGGCCCAGAAGCAAGCAAGAAAGAGCCAGGCAATGACCAGACCCCAGAGAACAAAGCAGAGTTCAGCTGGACCTGTTTCAGCAGAGGAGACCATGAGCGGTGAGCAGCTGGTCCCTGAGTTTTTACCCTGAAGGCCTGGATGTTGTCGTACCAGGAGAGTGTCCATCACAGCAGGAGTCAACTGTTGGCTTTTATTAAAGGTAAATGCTCAAAATAGAAGTTAATTTCAAGTGTTGCTTAATCCTAAAAGACATAAAATTTAAGTGATGCGAGTGTAAGTACTAAATGAATTCTTTCTTTCAGGACTTTCAAAGGAATCCTGCAAAAGATCTGGCTAAGAGCTTGACCACAGATTAACAAATACATCCTAGATAAAAATGAAAATTTCTTTATTGTGATGCCTTGTCATGGGATAAAAAGGTGGATTCAGGGCTACCACCCACATACAACTGAGAAATTCTCCTGAAAGCAGTAAATGCCCAATCCCCCAGACCAGAATTTCTACGCATTTCCTCTTCACATGACATAACAGATGAAATTAAAGACTAAAGACTCTTGGAACTTTTACTAAATGTTGAGGGCTTGCTGGGCATCAGACATTTCACATTTTACATACAGCATTTTTAAGGTTTGCATGAAACTAGCATTACTATGCCATTTTTCTGATGAAAAACTAGGGTTCTGAAAGGTTAAATAACCTGCCAATGCCAAAAATAAAGTGGTTGATCTGGGATGCAGAACCAGTTCTCTCCAACTTCAAAGGTCAGACTCTTTCTCCTATCCCACACTGTGTATATTATCACTAAAGACATGAAGTACAGGAGATCATTAGATTTCTTCCTAGCACACCCATCCATACACCAGTGAGATTAAATACATTTATTTTAGTGTCTTCATCAGATGTTGGGAAGATCAGCAAATATTTGCATAGTGCTTTGAGAGAATGAGGTAGAAAATGCTAGATTAAAAAAAAAGATTATTGTGTCTGAGATAGATCAGACATAAACTTGGGCTGGCTCAGCTGCTCAAAGTCACCCATGTGTCAGTGGCTTTGGGCCCTTGGTGAAGCAGCCAGGTTGGAGTTCTGCAAGTGGCGTTAAAGGTGATTGCACAGTCATAGTCATTACCCTGCCAGTTTCTGGGAAACTTGGTGTTCTTCTCTCTCTTCGCTATTCCTCTAGCTGCCTTAAAAGGTTAGCTTGCAGAAAATCCTTACAGAAGCAAGATAAATATGCAGTCAAAAGCTATTAAATTGAACTCTGAAGGGTCTGTGTGAAATCTTCCTGGGTAACCTTTTTTCTGCTCTCTTCACCATGCCTTCCTTAGAGCCAAATGTCACCCACATTCTTAACTAAAGACGAACTAAGTCCTTCCTGTTCATTTTGCTTTAGAAATAATAACCCAGTGCCCAGTGCCGTCTAGTCTATTCATTTGTTCTATTCATAAACCTACTACGTGGCAGTAACATATTACCACAAAAAAGGAAGAGGATTTTGGTCCCCATAAAACAATCAGCCCTTGTGGTTGCTTGTGCATTTTGTCCTTATTGGTGAGATTGTGCATGTGCACACTTTTCATTTGTATACCATAACATCAAAGAAGCATCAAAAGAAGATGGAAGGAATACACAGAGCCATTATACCAAAAAGAGTTAGTCAATGTTCAGCCATTTCAAGAGGTGGCATATGATCAGGAACCGATGGTACTGAAGGAAGAAGTCCAAGCTGCTCTGAAGGCATTGGCGAAAAACAAGGCTCCAGGAATTGATGGAATATTGATTGAGATGTTTCAACAAACAGATGCAGCGCTGGAGGTGCTCACTCGTCTGTGCCAAGAAATATGGAAGACAGGTTCCTGGCCAACTGACTAGAAGAGATCCATATTTATGCCTATTCCCAAGAAAGGTGATCCAACCGAATGTGGAAATTATAGAACAATATCATTAATATCACACGCAAGCAAAATTTTGCTGAAGATCATTCAAAAACGGCTGCAGCAGTATATCAAAAGGGAACTGCCAGAAATTCAGGCTGGTTTTAGTAGAGGACATGGAACCAAGGATATCATTGCTGATGTCAGATGGATCCTGGCTGAAAGCAGAGAATGCCAGAAGGGTGTTTACCTGTGTTTTATTGACTATGCAAATGCATTCGACTGTGTGGATCATAACAAACTATGGATGACACTGCGAAGAATGGGAATTCCAGAACACTTAATTGTGCTCATGAGGAAACTTTACATGGATCAAGAGGCAGTTGTTCGGACAGAACAAAGGGATACTGACTGGCTTAAAGTCAGGAAGGTGTGCATCAGGGTTGTAATTCTTTCACCATACCTATTTAATCTGTATGCTGAACAAATAATCCGAGAAGCTGGAGTATATGAAGAAGAACGGGGCATCAGGATTGGAGGAAGACTCATTAACAACCTGCATTATGCAGATGACACAACCTTGCTTGCTGAAAGTGAAGAGGACTTGAAGCACTTACTGATGAAGATCAAAGACCACAGCCTTCAGTATGGATTACACCTCAACAGAAGGAAAACAAAAATCCTCACTACTGGACCAATGAGCAACATCATGATAAACGGAGAAAAGATTGAAGTTGTCAAGGACTTCATTTTACTTGGATCCACAGTCAACAGCCATGGAAGCAGCAGTCAAGAAAGCAAAAGACGCGTTGCCTTGGACAAATCTGCTGCAGAGGACCTCTTAAGGTGCACCTGACCCAAGCCATGGTATTTTCAATCACATCATATGCATGTGAAAGCTGGACAGTGAATAAGGAAGACCAAAGAAGAGCTGACGCCTTTGAATTGTGGTGTTGGAGAAGAATATTGCATACACCATGGACTGCCAAAAGAACAAACAAATCTGTCTTGGAAGGAGTGCGGCCAGAATACTCCTTAGAAGGCAGGATGGCAAGACTGCGTCTTATATACTTTGTCCATGTTATCAGAAGGGATCAGTCCCTGGAGAAGGACATCATGCTTGTCAGAGTACAGGGTCAGCGGAAAAGAGGAAGACCCTCAATGAGGTGGAATGACACAGTGGCTACAACAATGAGGTCAGGCATAACAGTGATTGCAAGGATGGCTCAGGACCGGGCAGTGTTTCGTTCTGTTGTGCATAGGGTCGCTAGGAGTCGGAACCGACTCAACGGCACCTAACAACAACAAAAACAATACCATAACGATATATACACCCCGAGCTGAAAGTAATATTTAAACTCTTGACTGCAATGATAACTTGACTAGTATATAATTCACATAATTCCTCAGGGTTGCCTCGATAATCTAACTTCTGAGAACAAGAAGGGTCTGTGTAGAAGAAACACAAAAGAGAAAACATGCTTTATATAATAAGCACACCGGTATTCATGATCATAGCTTAGAAAGAGTAAATTATTATAAAAATATTTTCCAATAGTTTTTGTCTCCATTCCCATATACCCTTTATACCCATAGATTGAAAATATCTACAACAGAAAGAGAAATTGAAGGACAAAGTAATTCATTTGCATAAAACCACTGAGAAAGTTAATAACAGTCTGGAATCTAGATCTATCAACATTAAAGCGACTGCATAAAAATTCCTTTGTAGTAAGATGACCTTTAATTTTTAGTGGCTTTGTAGCCATTCTTGTAATCATTCAAGGTCAAATACAAAAAGATAAAAGGAGGGGGGAAGCTTGCCATGTTTGCAATAAAGTGGCAAATTTCTTTTCGATCTTTTCCCTACCTCATTATTAACAAACTAAAACCAAATCTTTTACAACCTAGTTCTCTGTAACTAGTATCCCTGGTGGTGCCGTGGTTAAGTGCTTGGCTGCTAACTGACAGGTCAGCAGTTTGAGCCCATCAACGGCTCCACAAGAGAAAGATGTTGCAGCCTGCTTCTGTAAAAGACTACAGCCTTGGAAACCCTATGGGGCAGTTCTACTCTGTCCTATAGGGTCGCTATGAGTCAGAATCGACTCAACGGCAAAGAGTAGGGTTTGGTGTATTCACTCTTAACTTGCCTACCACCTGATTTATTTGCAACTTCAAATAATTTATTTTAGCATTTGTACCCAAAACAGCAACCATTTTGTGCATAAGTAGAGTTACTTAGTGGTATAATCTCAGGGACGGCAGAATAACTTCCCTTTGTTACTGATACTCTGAAATTCCACTACTAAAAATGCATTTTTAGTGAAGATAGTGTCTCCTATTAAAACAAAAATGTTCAGCTATTACCAATGAATAACACTGTAGCATGACTCAAAATCACCTGGAGGGCTTTAATATATTATTAAAACACGGATTGCTGGCCCCCACGCCCAAAGTTTCCAATTCTTCTAGGGTAGGGTCCCAAAATTCACATTCCTAATAAGCTCCCAGAAGATACTGATGCTCTTGGTCCAGTGACCACCCTTTGGAGAACTTAGTATGTATTAGTTCTGCAGAGCTGGTGAGACGATACCACAGCTGATCCAGAACAGGTTCAATCAGGAGGAAAGAAGGATATAAGCCTGGCATAGGACTTGATGCAAGGCTCAGAGCAGCAAAAAGAAATGCTTCATGAGGAGAAAAAGAAACAGAAGAAAGAATAGGAGACAGTACTCCCACAAAAAAAATCACCACTTACAATTTACCATTTGGATGCTTCAAAAAATGGCTTACCAGAAGGAAAATAACTTCCCTGGTGTTCAACTTGAAAATATTAACACTTTTTAGGGTTCAAACAAAACTGTATCTGTGCTTTGCTGAAAGGGGGCATTCCCAGGTTAAACTACCAGATGCCGTTGAGTCAATTCCAATTCATGGCAACCCCATATGTGTCAGAGTAGAACTGTGCTCCATAGAGTATTCAATGGCTGATTTTTCAGAAGTCCATTGCCAGGGCTTTCTCCTGAGGTGCCTCTGGGTAGATTCAAACCACCAGCCTTTCAGTTAGCAGCTGAGAGCATTAACTGTTTGTACCACCCAAAGACTCCCAAGATAAACTAAAAAAAAAAAAAAAGCAATAACCAAACCCATTGCTGTTGAGTGGATTCCAACTCAGCTACCCTGCAGGACAGAGTAGAACTGCCCCATAGGGTTTCCAATGCTGTAATGTTTATAGAAGCAGACCACCACATCTTTCTCCAGTGGAGCAGCTGGTGGGTTCAAAGTGTTGACTTTTCAGATAGCAATGCTTAACCATTGCATCATACAGGCCCCTTCAGGTTAAACTAGGATAGATAAAATGGTAAATGTGTCCCAGTCAATGCTTAGATAATCAAAAGGTGAACAACTCTTTTTGAAATCATGTCTAGCTAATGTGCATACTCTGATGTCTTAAGTTCTCTCTCTCTCTACCTCTGCACCTCACTGTATCTCTCTGTCTTTTTCTTTCTTCCTTTTTTTTTAGTCCCAACTCCCCCTGCCTAATTTCTAGGTAAGACTCTTTCCTTGAATCTTACTTCACGCCTCTATAAACCACACAGTTATTTCCAGGGAAAAACCATTTAGGTTCTCACGTGTATTATTTGTATTTCTTTTTTTCTTAAAGGCTCTCAGAGGTCAAGAAAGAGCCGGTTTCTTTCTTTCTTTCTTTTTTTTTTTTTTTTTGAGACTCTCATTTCATTTAAAATGGAAGAAATACGCATAATGGGTTACAAAAATTATGTAAATATTAACACTTGGCAAAGTAATATTTTTAACACTCCCCCTCCCCCACACACATACTACAATGCAATCTTCACAAGGTAATTGCAGGATTTATTCTAAAATATTAACCCGTGACAATGTAATCCAATGACAAGATGTGCGTTTAAAGGTATGCGATGCATCCCATCACCGAGATGCTAGGTATAACCACATTTGGAGACGATGCATCAAAAATCAAAATTTTATGTCATTTGTGAACATACGGTCTGAATACCCTCACGATATTACCTGGCAAAAACCAGTATGAAAATGTGATTTCTTCTGGAATACAGTAGAAAAAGGTAGATTTAGGATTTGGATTTCCTTTTTGACCACTCAAATCTCAGAAAAAGAGAGCTTAAGTCTAAATTCTTTTGAAAGTGTTGTCCCCATCAGAAAGAATTTAGGTATGCAGTTATTTCTCTCAATATATCTGTTTCCTAAGGCCGCCATTACAGAGTACCACAAATCGGTGTCTTATAAGAACAGAAATTTATTTTCTCACAGTTCTGGTGGTTAGGAGTCTGAAATCACAGTACTGACTTCTGAGGGCTCTGAGGAAGAATCTGTTCCCTACCTCTCTCCTAGCTTCCAGTGACTGCCAGCTGGCAATCCTTGGCATTCCTTGGCTTATAGGTCATTCCAATCTCTGCCTCCATCTTCACATGGCCATCTTCCCTCTGTGCCTCCATGTATCTTCTCTTTTATGAGGACACCATTCATATTGGGTTAGGACACATCCTACCCCAGTATAACCTTGTGTTAACTTAAATCATAACATCTTCAAAGACTGTTTCCAAATGAGGTCACATTTGCAGGTACCAATGCTTCAGACTTCAGCATATCTTCTTGATGGGGGGCATGATTCAATCCATAACACTGTCCAACCCAATAATTTAAATCCTGAAAACAAAGGAGGAAGCCTTTTACCATGCCAGCCTTATCAGTGGCAGAACACAGAAGTGTATTTATGTTATTCACTCATCTAATGTTATAGTAATAGTGAGCAGAAAACATTTAACTGGTCATCTTATATTATTAAAATACTACACAAAGATGGTTTAAAATAAACAGTCTATGGAGCAATTTTCTAAGGTGAAAAATTCTGCAAATTATTGTGGCTCCAGGTGATTTTGAGTATATTTTCCAGCAGATATATATCATGATTTCACCTGATCACACAAATTTAAGCCTCATTACTATGCAGTGATTACTTTGATTTTAAGATATGTAAACACATTATTTTTCATACTGGCTTTAATATTGTCAGAGTTAACATTGTCACTACATTTCTTTGTCTGTTTACAAAATGTATGGTTACTTTTCCCTTCGACCTTTCAGCTTTGCTAGAAATACTGGGCAACAGGAAAGAATGAGTTCGTGACTCACCAACTTATTAGGCTATTCTTCACAGTGACTATAAAGGCTGCCGTCAGTCTCATTTTTATGGTTCTGATAAAGGAGGGTAACCTGCACAAAGAAGTTAGTTAAATGATCCAAAATGTCATTGCTCAACACTGGAGATGCATTAAATGGTAGCTCTATAATTGGAAAACAGGATATGAAGGTTTTAGGGGCTGGCCAGCCAACTGGTATACCACTATAACAGGTAAAGGAAACATACAGTTCTTCTCTAAGTGAATCACAGGATTTATTTTCCAAATGCCTTTCTCTTTCTTTTTTTATTGGTTCATTTGCAGCTTTTATTTGCTTTAGCTTCTAGCTAAAACGTACTTTGCAATGACTGTGTCCTTTCTGCAAAATTATCTGTACAGCTTTCCAAAGGACAGCTTCTCTGCTTAGCAATATGAAGTAACGTTTGGAAACACTTTGGAAAGTTACACAGTTAATAAGATTACCATTAAATCAATAATACAATCAAATGCAAGAGACTCGAGTTCTATGCATTTCTCTCGTTATGTTGTTTTACATTCTGTGATCACATTGTTTGAAACAGTTATATAAACCACACATATAAAGAAATTATACAAATTGAGATATTAATCATGGACAACAAAATGTGTTGGGGAATCAAAATCTATACTTAGGGGTTAAAGAGAAATTTTGTCAAAATGGCAAAATATGATGTTGATATATTATTTAAAAGATGTGCTGGCATGTGAGGCATTGTTCTGCATTTAGTGATCATACCAACCATGAAGATACCATACGAAATATATTTGATAGAATAAAAACTGAGACTCTGTAATAAAAGGAGTAAAATAATATTTATGTAAATATACCCAGATGTGAAAAGAAATGAACATATATTATCCATCTAAACCATAGGGTTAAAGAATAAATTGTTTATCCTTGAAAATGAAAAAAGCCTTGTTTTCAAAAAGTTGGGATAAAATTAAGTATTTACTATGGAAGAGAATGATCTTTGAGTAGGATAAAGTGTTCAGCTCAACATAGGTGTGAGTAAAATATACGTCAGTTATCTTGTGGCAGTAAGTATAATGAAATGAGGGACCAACTTCAACAAAAGAAAAAAAAAGAAGAAAAATAGGCCAAAGAAAGGATTGTGCTAAGAAGCCTTCTGAAACATCAAAAGATTTCCCCAGTCAACACAGCAAGGGGCCTCCCGGGGACAACTCTGAAACATTGCTTGTCAGAACCAAATTCTCCTCCGCTTCACATTTCAGGTGGGAGTCTTCAGTGGATAAATCTAACTTGCTAAAGTAAATCCTCACAATTAAACCGTGAAATACTGAAGACTCTTCACATCCAAGAAATCATTTCTGTATGTTTTCAAGAGTTCCCAGGAGACAACATAAAATTGTGAGATCCTCCTAACGATGCTCTTTTATTTCATGAGTCTCCCAAAAAATGGCTTAAGTGTGATTCCTACAGCATCACCCCCCGGTGGAATCCCCGATTCTGCCTCTTGATTTCTACAATTCAGCCATAGTTGAGAAAATCTAGGATGAAAATAATCCTAAAGCTGGGGCTTATAGTAATCATGGGTGCCTTGATCTTCAAGACAGTGTTATTAACAGGCCTTCCCAGATATTCGAGGAGAAAGGACCCCCTTCATACTCCTGGATTTTCACCCCTCTCTAGGATTCAGCTTAATGGCACAATTTGCCCTACCCAAACCCCACCCCACCCAACCAGTGTCAGGCAGTTAGAAACTGCAGCACAGGAGTACTTTGGCTCATCCCTTGAAAAAGGAAGCATTTAAGCAAAAACAACTTTCTTATGGACCCCATCCCATTTCAAGGACCCTTTATTATCCATTGCATAATTATATCATGCTACTTCCACAAAGGAGGCAAATGGGTGAATCCAATAGAAACCTAATCAATACTTAAAAAAAAAAAAATGTGAAATTATATTACATAAAAATGTAGCATTATTCCACCATAATTTTTTAATATACTGATGCAGTATCATATAGACACCTCCCCTCTCAAAAAAATCCTTGAAGACATAAAATTTTTCATTCCTTCTAATAAAAATTATTTTACCCAATTAGTTTAATACAATTTTTACTTATTTCTATTATGTGCCCAGCACTGCTATAGGCACCAGAGGAAAAAAATGAACATTACATGACTCTGTGCTAAAAGATGAAGTTTATTGATGGAGACAAGCAAGAAAATCAACGATAACCATACAGTGTAATAAATTCTATAACGGAGATACGCACAAGGAGTTGTGGGACTACACAGAGGTCGAAAATTGAAAGATCGGGATGTACTCCCACTGAGTGCTTGTTATGGAACCCGGGAAGGGGGGTCCTCTCCCGGCGCGCTCACACTTGCCAGTAATCTGGACATGGGCCTTTGAGAAGAAGAAAGTAACTTTATTTGCAATGTACAGAGCAAAGAGCCAGAAGGAAGGTCCTCAGAGCCGACTCCCCAAATGGCGGGGAGGCAGGGCTTTCATGTGCTTAGGTAGCAAGATGTTGGCTGCGCAGGCGCACTGAGGAGGGCTTCCCCTGCGCAGAAGCACTGGGAGGCTCAAGGGCCAGGTTACAAACTTAAAGTGTACTGAAGAACAGGCGTCACTTTCAGGTAGGCAAATGAAAGCCAAAGGGCTTCTATGCAGAGGGGACTACATGAGCAAAATCACCAAAGTGCCAAAGAGCACGGAACTTTGTGGGAACTGGAAACGGAAGAAATAATGGGAAAGAAGGCTGGAAAGAGACAAGAGTGGATGCTAAAGGATCCTGCATGCCATGTGAGAAGAATTAATATAACCATTTTTGGCATTAGGAAGTAGAAATACTAGTATCTAAAAGGAGGGATGAATTGAGGTAGGGCAAATCTAAGGCAGAGAAACCAGTCAGGATACTAAAGGCAATTATTCACCCAGGGACTTGCAATGGAGTTGCAGGATAGCAAGATGATCCAAAAGATAGAAAACATAGTCAACAAGACCTAAGGCTCAATTAGTTATGGAATTGGGGAGAAAGAGAGTCTAGGATTGACTTCCAAGTTTCTGGTTTGGGCACCTAAGAGAGAAAACAGAGGAGGGGCAGTAGGTTTGAGAGGAAAAAATGTGCAATTTCGAACAATTTGGAGTCCCCAGGTGTTGCAAACAGTTAATGCACTTGGCTGCCAACCAAAAGGTTGGGAATTCTAGTCCACCCAGAAGCACCTCAGAAGAAAGACCTGGAAATCTACTTCTGAAAAATCAGCCATTGAAAACACTATGGAGCATAGTTCTACACTGACACTTATGGGGTTGCCATGAGTCAGAATTCAGGGCAACCGGTTTTTTGTTTTTTTTGGTTTTTGGTGGGGGGTTTGAATTTGAGGTGCCTGTAAGACATCCAGGGGAAAGTGCCAGGAAAATGGCTGGAAATGTGAGCTCAGAACTCGGAGGACTTCTTAGTAAGAGGTACAGAACCTGGAACTGACTGTGTTCAAGATGATGGGCACTAAAGCCATAGGCATGGGTGAGATGGTCCAGAAAGAGTGTATATTAGAAGAACACCAAGGAGGTAATCTTGGAAATGCTAACAAAATAAAGTTTTCTTCAAGCTAATAAGTTTTGATTTCTCAAGTAGCAATACATGATTAATAAATAATAATCTAAGATTGCTTTAATATTTCATGTATTGGGTCTAGCACAGATGGTGGCTTCCTTGCTACAAAACTGTCCCTGGCTATGACAGTTACCACAAACCAATATCAAAGCTGCCTAGGGACTGTCAGTTCAAATACTACTGCAGCAGTATTTCAGGGGTTTCATACAACCGACAGTATGAAACATGACAAAACTAAAGCATTATTTGCCCTTTTTCCTCTGTTGAGATTTGCACTCATGATACAAAAGCAACAATGGACAAAACTACTGACATTTTAGCACAAATCAAGCCAGTGACATTAACTATACTAGTAGGCATTGTATTCTTCACCATGAGGCATTCACAAGGGAAAAAATGCCACTTTCACTTAAGAATGTCCTTGACGAAGCAGGAAAAATTATTACTTTTTTTACATCTTGATCCTGGGGTACCGTATTTTTACCCAAATAACACGTGCCTTCTACATTTATTTGCCAACCTGCTGTGCAATGGATCACTTTTGTGTGTCCTTTCTCACTATGTTCTTGCAACTCTCACCTAAGTGACTGGGTGGGACTATGCAAATAGGGTAATTGTGGCCCACCAAAGTGATTGGTGAGTTTTGCCATCCTGCTAGGCTTGTGGTGAGCCATCCCAGAGGCGTGAGAGAGAGGATTCCATCACCGCCAAGGAAGAACAGCCAGGATCGGAGAGTGCATCTCCTGGACCAGGGATCCCCGCCTGCACTAGACCCAGAATCCTTGTGCTGAGAAGCTCCTGGAACCAGGAGACAGAGAAGAAAGCGGTGGCAGAGAAATGACAGCAGGAGATGGTGTGATGGGCTTCCCAGCCCACCGAGGGAGAAAGCTGAGAGCGCCTTTGGGCAGGAAGCTTGCTGGTAGAGTGTCTCTGGGCACTTATTGGGAGAGCTAAAAGAGCTTTGTAACACTTGTCTGAGCAGGGCAGAGGCTGAGGGCCAAGGAGGCATGCTTATGATGGCTGGGAAGAGGCTGTCCAGATGGAAAAACTGTGTCCTGAGTATTCCCGAACCTGAACTGCAAACTGTTACTTCCCTAATAAACCTCATAATCATGAGTATTGTCTGTGAGTTCTGTGTGGCCATTGCAATGAATTATTGAACCCAGCAGAGAAGTAGAGAGCACCTGGGGAGAGACATTTGGTGTTAGAATTGGTAAAGATGGCGGAGAGAGGAGGCATGTCTGACCTCTGCCTCACAGAATCAGCCTTGGGCTGTTGATCTTGATTCTCTGTCCCCCTTGTGAAGTTAGAGGAGATCAGACACCACTCCCACACCGTTTTTAGACAACCACTCCCTCCCCCTGCAATACATTTTCATAAGTGCTGCTACGCCAATTTTTTTTTTTTTTTACATGTTGCTGTAAAAAAAAAAATTAACACGACTATGAAAATACCTCATGGGGGGAAGGAGCAGTTGGCAAACAACCATAGAAAGTGTGCGTTATTTATGTAAAAATACAGTATATTTTGTGTAATGAAATGTGAAGTACACATAAAGCACTTCTATATACGGAAGAAGTACAATGGGTGTCTTCGGAAAAAGTATTTGTCCAATTGTTTGAATTACAAGCTGAACTAGCTACTTTTTTTCATTTTCTACTTGAAAGAACAACTGACAGAAAAACTATGCTAATTCAAACATGGGTATTTGGCAGATATATTCTCAAAAAATGAATAAAGTGAGACTGTCACTTCAAAGAAAACAACTGATAGGATTTGTCAACAATGATAAAATTCAATATTCGAGTGAAAATTAGAATTCTGGAAAACTTCTGTCTGCCACCTTAAGATTGACAGTTTCCCAATTGCTAGAATTTTTCTGATGAAGCCAGTAGTGACATTAACAAATGTGATTTAAAAAAAAATACATTGTAATATGTGTATATATAGGTGTATGTATATGTATTTCCATCTGTGTGACTGTATGCATATATATTCACATATATAATAAAGCACATAAAGGCACAGTTACGGATACTTCATAGACATAACCAAACACCTCACAGGATTGGATTTCTGGGTTTAAAGGATTAGGATCATAGTCTCGTGGAATATCTCCAGCAACTATATAATATAGTTCATAAAGTTATGTTCTACATCCTAGTTTGGAGAGTAGTGTCTGGACCTTAAAAGCTTTCAAGCAGCCATCTAAGATACAACTATTGCTCTGTACTCATCTGGAGAAAAAGAGCAAGAAGGAAACCAAAGACTCAAAGAAGAAACTAGTCAATAGGACAATTAGTCTACACGAACAGTGGACTCATCTACCCTGAGACCAGAAGAACTAGATGGTGCTCAGCTACCACTACCAACCATTCTAATCAGAGCCACAACAGATGGGCCCTGATAGACTGGGAGAAAAATGTGGAACAGAATCTCAAATTCAAAAAAAAAAAACAGACCTGCTAGACTGATTAAGACTGGAGGGCTCCCCAAGACTCTTGCCCTGAGATACTCTTCAAACCTTGAACCAAAACTAATCCCTGAGGTTAAAACTAACCGAAATAACAAATTGGCTCAATAAATAATGAATATTACTATGCATCTTTAAAAAATCACCTATATGAGACCAAACTGTCAACAATTACTTTCAAAGATGAGAATGTAAGGGCACGGGGAAGCTAGATTAATGGAAATGGAACAACCAGAATGGAAATAATGAGAATGTTCATGCATTGTGAAGAATGTAACCAATGTCACTGAAAAATTTGTATGGAAATTGCTGAACGGGAAACTAAACTGCTATGTAAATCTCTGAAAACACAATAGACTATTAAATATATATAATGTATCAACCTTTGGAATATTTGCATAATTCAGTGGACTAGTATTTTCCAAATTACCAATAAATGATTTTACAAAATCACGAACTGGTAAAAGATCCAGTCAAAGTACAAAATAGACCAATGGATTTTAATGTAATATAGTACAAAAAGTTCATTGACATGGGTTTAAATTGCAAATAACCTTCATGTTAACATATAATAGATTATTATTATTTAAAAAAAATTAATACTTTTTAAAATCTCTAAGTTTTGATTTTGAATATGATAAATATCGGGAGATATAACTTACCTAAACAAAAGCTCTTTGTGGGTCTCAATAATTTTTAAGAGTTTAAAAAGATTCTGAGACCCCAATTTTTTTTTCCTTTTGCTTTTCTTTACTTTTTTTTCTTTTTACTGTACTTTAGATGAAGGTTTACAGAACAAACTAGTTTCTCATTAAACAGTTAGTACACATCTCATTTTATGACATTGGTTAACAACCCCACGACATATCAACACTCTCCCCTCTCAACCTTGGGTTCCCTATTACCAGCTTTCCTGCCTTCCAGGCCTTGCCCTTGGGCTGCTGTGCCCTTTTAGTCTTTTTTGTTTTATGGACATGTCTAATCTCTGGCTGAGAAGTGAACCTCAGGAGTGACTTCATTACTGAGCTAAAAGGGTGTCCAGGGGCCATACTCTCAGGGTTTCTCCAGTCTCTGTCAGGCCAGTAAGTTTGGTCTTTTTTTCTGAGTTATAATTTTGTTCTACATTTTTCTCCAGCTCTGTCCAGGACCGTCTATTGTAATCTCTGTCAGAGCAGTCAGTGGTGGTAGCCAGGCACCATCGAGCTGTACTGGACTCAGTCCGGTGGAAGCCGTGGTAGATGTAGTCCATTAATTCTTTAGACTCATCTTTCCCTTGTATGTCTAGTTTTCTTCGTTCTTGCTCCCAAAGGGGTGAGACCAGGGGAGTATCTCAGATGGCCGCTCACAGGCTTTTAAGACCCCAGACACTACTCACCAAAGTAGTATGTAGAACATTTTATTTATAAACTACGTTATGCCAACTGAGCTAGATGTTCCCCGAGACTGTGGTCCCCATAGCCCTCAGCCCAGCAATTCAGACCCTCAGGGAGTTTGGATGTGTTTATGGAGCTTCCATGACCTTGCCTTGTACAAGTTGTGCTGTCTTCCCCAGTATTGTGTATGGTCTTACCCTTCACCAAAATTACCACTTATCTATTGTCTTATTTAGTGTTTTCCCATTCCCACCTCTTCACTCCCTGTGACCATCAAAGATTGTTTCTTTTTGTGTGTAAACCTTTTCAGGGGTTTTTACAGTAGTGGCCTCATACAGTATTTGTCCTTTTGTGATTGACTTATTTCACTCACCATAATGCCCTCCAGATTCATCCATGTTATGAGATGCTTCGCAGATTCATCACTGTTCTTTATCATTGTTTAATACTCTATTGTGTATATGAACCATAGTTTGTTTATCCATTCATCTGTTGATGGGCATCTAGGTTGTTTCCATCTTTTTGCTATTGTGAACAATGTTCCAGTGAACATGGGTGTACATATGTCTATTCATGTGACAACTCTTATCTCTCTAGGATATATTCCTAAGACTGGGATTGCTGGATCATACGGTATTTCTATTTCTAGTTTTCTAAGGAAGCGCCATATCTTTTTCCAAAATAGTTGTATCATTTTTCATTCCCACCAGCACTGCGTAAGAGTTCCGATCTCCCTGCGGCCTCTCCAACATTTGTTATTTCCTGTTTTTTTTTTAATTTGTGCCAGTAATGCCAGGATGAGATGGTATCTCCTTGTGGTTTTGATTTGCATTTCTGAGACCAAAAATTTTGAGAACCATTCTCCTAGGGGAAAACGAAACAGATTTTAGAAAGGATATTCTCACTGTCCCATTGTCCTCGTCTTTGCTTCTCCTCTACCTTCTTTATAAGCCCTGCCTCAGAAGTCTTGGGGGAGTACCTGTGTGGTGCAAGCTGTTAATCACTCAACTACTAGCCAAAATGTTGGCAGTTCAAACTCACCCAGAGGTGTCTCTAAAGACAGGCCTGGTGATCTGCTTCCAAAAAGTAACAGCCTTGAAAACCCTATGGAGCAGTTCTGCTCTGCACACACAGGGTTACCGTAAGTCGGAACTGACTCAATGGCAACTAAAAGCAACAAAGCAGTCTTGGAAACATCAATCTGATTCTTCCATCCATTGACCATATTTGTTTACTCCAATACACCAATCAGGGAGCGGTCATAGCCCTATTGCCTGGGGATGTTCCACATTATCAGGTTGAAAATCTGCCCTTCTCAGAAGCTGGGCTGACCCGCAACATCAAAACTGTTTTTCACTCTAATGAATATCTTTTCTTTTCCACAATATTTTTTAGAATCATTAAGAACTGCGGTCATTCTTCTATGACTCTAGCCTATTCTTATTTTTGAACACCTTCTGTTTTATTAACTAAGCTGCTCAAGCAGAAAGATAATTATTAGGAACCTTCCTACTCAGTAAAATTTCATTAGATCACCTCTAGGTACATGTTGAACTTTAATTACTGTGGTTTTGTCATGATGTGTAAATACATTAAAATGAGTAAGTTAATCTGGTCCTAATCAACAGAAGCAAACAGAAAGTCATAGAGTTTATATATATGAGCAAATAATATTCTCAGTGAAACACCCACATGCCTAACTTGGGTTTAATGCTAATGCAAATGTATTAACTTAAAAATAACATGCAACAGATACATTTATGTGAATATTTCCTATGCTTCCTGCCTCCTCATTCAATCTTCTGCTATGATTATATTATGTCACACTGAAATCATTTCATCTCTAAGACACGTAGCTAGTGTTTTTGGACTTCAAATAGCACTTCCCATTTCATAAGTATTCTAAAATTCACTCTAGCAGATATGTGGACTGACACATCCAACATCTATTCCAACTTGCATCTAGGTGTTTTTCTTTCTAGCAGAGGTTGTAAAGATAAAAGCTGTATTTCTTGGACTCCCTTAAAGATAGGGTTCTGGATTGATTGAGGTTAGGTGCCTTTTGCTGGTGTGGATCAAGCTGGATCAGACTGAGGCTGCAGCAGTATGATTCTAGAGCGGAAAACTCAAGCAAGACTCCTTACTTAGCAGATGGCTCTTGATCATGGCAGGATCAGCAGTGCAGTTCCCTCAGAGCTTTGGGGGTTGTCCCTAGAAGCTCAGCCTAGGGGCTATTTCTTCAGCTCCCTGCTCCCAGTGGTTCTTTAAGTCATTTTAAATCCTGTAATACATCCGTTATAGGTTGACGGGTGTCTCCCAAAAAAGATATGTTTAAGTCCTAACCCTCCCTTTCTGTAAATGTGACCTTATTTGGAAATAGAATCTTTGCAGATATAATTACTTCAGATGATGTCAAACTGGAGTAGGGTGGGCCCTAATTCAATATGACTGATGTCCTTATAAAAAAGAGAAGAGGGAGAGAAACAGACACAGGAAGAACACCATGTGAAGACAAAGAGAGACACAGAAGGAAGACAATCCTGTGAAACGGCAGGCAGAAATTGATGTTACGCTCCCACAAGCCAAGAAACGCCTGGGGCTACTAGAAGCTGGAAGAGACAAAGAAGGATCTTCCTCTAGAAACTTGGGAGACAGCACGGTCCTGCCAATATGCTGAATTCAGACTTCTGACCTCCAGAACTGGAAGCAAAATTTTCTTTTCTTTTAAACTACCCAGTTGAGGTACCTTGTTACAGTTGTTGTTGTTCTTGTTAGGTGCCGTCGAGTCGGTTAAGACTCATAGCAACCCTATGCACAACAGAACGAAACACTGCCCGGTCCTGAGCCATCCTTACAATCTTTGTTATGCTTGAGCTCATTGTTGCAGCCACTGTGTCATTCCACCTCATTGAGGGTCTTCCTCTTTTCCACTGACCCTGTACTCTGACAAGCATGATGTCCTTCTGCAGACACTGATCCCTCCTGACAACAGGGACAAAGTATGTAAGATGCAGTCTTGCCATCCTTGCCTCTAAGGAGCATTCTGTCTGTTCTTCTAAGACAGATTTGTTCATTCTTTTGGCAGTCCATGGTATATTCAATATTCTTCGCCAACACCACAATTCAAAGGCGTCAACTCTTCTCCGGTCTTCCTTATTCATTGTCCAGCTTTCACATGCATATGATGCAATTAAAAATACCATGGCTTGGGACAGGCGCACCTTAGTCTTCAGGGTGACATCTTTGCTCTTCAACACTTTGAAGAGGTCCTTTGCAGCAGATTTGCCCAATGCAATGCGTCTTTTGATTTCTTGACTGCTGCTTCCATGACTGTTGACTGTGGATCCAAGTAGAATGAAATCCTTGACAACTTCAATCTTTTCTCTGTTTATCATGATGTTGCTCATTGGTCCAGTTGTGAGGATTTTTGTTTTCTTTATGTTGAGGTGCAATCCATACTGAAGGCTGTGGTCTTTGATCTTCATCAGTAAGTGCTTCAAGTCCTCTTCACTTTCAGCAAGCAAGGTTGTGTCATCTGCATAACGCAGGTTGTTAATGAATCTTTCTCCAATCCTGATGCCCCATTCTTCTTCATATAGTCCAGCTTCTCGGATTATTTGCTCGGCATACAGATTGAATAGGTATGGTGAAAGAATACAACCCTGATGCACACTTTTCCTGGCTTTAAACCGATCAGTATCCCCTTGTTCTATCCGAACAACTGCCTCTTGATTTATGTAAAGGTTCCTCATGAGCACAATTAAGTGTTCTGGAATTCCCATTCTTCGCAATGTTATCCATAGTTTGTTATGATCCACACAGTTGAATGCCTTTGCATAGTCAATGAAACACAGGCAAACATCCTTCTGGTATTCTCTGCTTTCAGCCAGGATCCACCTGACCTCAGCAATGATATCTTTGGTTCCATGTCCTCTACTGAAACCAGCCTGAATTTCTGGCAGTTCCCTGTCGATATACTGCTGCAGCCGTTTTTGAATGATCTTCAGCAAAATTTTGCTTGCATGTGATATTAATGATAGTGTTCTATAATTTCCACATTTGGTTGGATCACCTTTCTTGGGAATAGGCATAAATATGGATCTCTTCCAGTCAGTTGGCCAGGAAGCTGTCTGCCATATTTCTTGGCATAGACGGGTGAGCCCGTCCAGCGCTGCATCTCTTTGTCGAAATATCTCATTTGATATTCCAACAATTCCTGGAGCCTTGTTTTTCGCCAATGCCTTTAGAGCAGCTTGGACTTCTTCCTTCAGTACCATCGGTTCCTGATCATATGCCACCTCTTGAAATGGTTGAATATTGACTAATTCTTTTTGGTATAATGACTCTGTGTATTCCTTCCATCTTCTTTTGATGCTTCCTGCGTCGTTTAATATTTTCCCCATGGAATCCTTCGCTATTGCAACTCAAGGCTTGAATTTTCTCTTCAGTTCTTTCAGCTTGAGAAACACCGAGCGTGGTCTTCCCTTTTGGTTTTCCATCCCCAGTTCTTTGCACATGTCGTTATAATACTTTACTTTGTCTTCTCGAGACACCCTTTGAAATCTTCAGTTCCTTTATTTCATCAATTCTTCCTTTTGCTTTAGCTGCTTGACGTTCAAGAGCAAGTTTCAGAGTCTCCTCTGACATCCATCTTGGTCTTTTCTTTCTTTCCTGTCTTTGCAATGACCTCTTGCTTTCTTCATGTATGATATCCTTGATGTCATTCCACAACTCATCTGGTCTTCAGTCACTAGTGTTCAATGCGTCAAATCTATTCTTAAGATGGTCTCTAAATTCAGATGGAATATACTCAAGGTCATATTTTGACTCTCGTGGACTTGCTCTGATTTTCTTCAGTTTCAGTTTGAACTTGCATATGAACAATTGATGGTCTGTTCCACAGTCAGCCCCTGGCCTTGTTCTGGCTGATGATATTGAGCTTTTCCATCGTCTCTTTCCACAGATGTAGTCAATTTGATTTCTGTGTGTTCCATCTGGCGAGGTCCATGTGTATATTCGCCGTTTATTGTTACAGTAACCCTAGTAAATTGAAACAACATCCTTTCTGCTTCAGCTAACAAGAGTTGATTCTTCTCAACAGTTACCAAGACTTCCATTGAAGATATCGGCCACAAGATATAATATTATCATTTAAAATTTATTTCCTTACCTATATCACAACTATAGTACAGGTTGTCATTTTGTTGTTCATTGCCATCAAGTCATCTCTGACTCATGGCAACCTTACATATAACAGAATGAACTGTTGCCCAGTCTTCTGTTATCTTCACAATCGTTGGTACATTTGAGTCCACTTTTGCAGCTATTATATAGTACATGTAGCTGGCATCATTAATGATCTGATGAAAAAATACCATAGTTTAATTTCCATCTAATCTTAGAAAATACATTATCACAAGTTGAAAAGTCAATATAGAGATGGGGGTTGTTTCTTGCCTCAAAGTTTTAGGTGTCGTTTACTGGAAGATCTGCTGAACAGACCTTCCTGGCTACAGCTCCCATGCCTCCTGAAGCACAAAGCATCTTGCATTGTGCAATGCATAGTGGTTAAGGGCTACGACTGCTAACCAAAAGGTCGGCAGTTCAAATCCACCAGGCGCTCCCTGGAAATCCTATGGGGCAGTTCTACCCTGTCCTATAGGGTCGCTATGAGTCAGAATTGACTCAATGGCAATGGGTTTGGTTTTTCTGGTTTTTCTAGTTTTAAAAGTGCATTCATATACATTATTTCAGTTAAGGTTCACAACAATTAGAAAGCAGAAAGGGAAAGAATGGACACATCCAGATTATAAATGAAAGAACTGAACTTCAAAGAAGTGATTTGTTCAAGGTATTGTCGGTGAAAAGTAGAGGTAGGACTGGGACCCAGGACTTTTGTCTGCTAGTCCAGTGCTCTTTCTTGAGTGCCACTCTAAAGCATGTACATGCTTAAAGTCCCATATATATACACATATAGTCACAGGGACCACAAGCTGCTGCCTAATATCCATTCTCCTTTCTTCTTTAGAAATAGAACGATTTTATTGGAAACAATACACCTGATTATGAGATTACTTTTCCCATCCTTACACCTAGGTATGATCATGTAACCAAGTTCTTATCAATGAAGTCTATGAAGAAATGTTGAATGGGATTACTGAGAAGGTTGCTAAAAGAAAGCTACCTTAGTTGGCAGAAGAACTTGTTTATCCTTCCTCTTTCCTCCTTCTTCTGGAATGCAGATACAATGGCTAGAGCTCAATCAGCTGTAATAAATCACGAGGCAAATTAGAGACTAAATGTAACTTGCTAAGGATGGAGTAGCACAAAGATAGAGGGAGTCTGGGCCAGTTACTTTACAGACCTGCCACACTAGTTCTGGTTTTTTTTTTTTTTTAATGTGCTTTAGGTGGAAGTATACAGGTCAATTTCTCACACAAAAATTTATACACATATTGTTTTGTGACATTAGTTGCAATCCCCACAATGTGAAAGCATACTCCCCCTTTCTACCCTGGGCTGTCTGTGTCCATTCAACCAGTTCATGTCCCTTCCTGCTTTCTCATTCTGCCTGCAGTCAGGAGCTGCCCATTTGGTCCCATGTATTTGATTGAACCAAGAAGCACACTCCTCAGGTGTATTATTTTTGTTTTATAGTCCTGTCTTTGTCTGAAGAGTGGGCTTCAGGAACGGTTTCAGTTCTGGGTTAACAGAGCATCTGGGGGCCACAATTTTGGGAGTTCCTCCAGTCTCTGTCAGACCATTAAGTCTGGTCTTTTTTCGTGAATTTTAGTTCTGCTCCACACTTTTCTCCTGCTCTGTCTAGGGCTCTCTGTTGTGTTCCCTGTAAGGGTGGTCATTGGTGATAGCTGGGCACCATCTAGTTCTTCTGGTCTCAGGCTGGTAGAGTCTCTGGTTTATGTGATCCTTTAGTCTCTTGGTCTAATATTTTCCATGTGTCTTTGGTTTTCTTCATTCTCTTTTGCTCTAAGTGGGATGGGACCAATTGATGCATCTTAGAAGGCTAGCTGGAAGAAGGCTAGCTGCAAGCTTTTAAGACCCTGGATGCCACTCACCAAAGTGGGATGCAGATTATTTTCTTATGAACTTCGTTATGCCAATTGACCTAGTTGTCCTCCAAAAGTATAGTCCCCAGGCCCCACCCCTACCTACTCTGTCCCTCAAAGTGTTTGGATGTGTCTTAGCTTTTGCTTTGGTCCAGTTGTACTAGTCCTGAACTTCTTACTCCAGGCATATTTTTAACACAAGAGAAAATAAATATCTATCTTGTTTATGTTGCAGTGATTTGGGGTTTCTAATTGTATGCAGCAGATCTTAATCCCAGCTGATACACATAATTTTCCCAAATTATTTCTATTTTAAGGTTATGCTCTTTTAAATAAAAGCTTTTGTCAATGAGTAATCAGAGAATGAAGTAATTATCTCAAGATAATAGCTGTCCCAAGTCATGGAGTCAAGCTCTGAATAGAGGTAATACTGTTAGATTCATATTAAATTTTGAAAAGTAAAAGCTAGATTCTCCTGTATACACCTTTAAGAATAAGGACCTAAGTTGAGTCAATGTGTTTTACACATTATCCCCCTCAAGTTGGGAACAGGAGTACTTAGCAACACAGGTAAACTTGTGCAGAAATTACATGGGTGGTTGCTTGGCAAGATCCATAGAAAAGTCACAGCCTACCTGGGTTCATGCTTGATATGCTGTGGGCAGAAGTGCTATTGGCCATTGTCCCTTGAAATCTGCTCACATCCCTGGCTATGGCTGGCCCATATTCTTCATGTTCAACATTTCTGATTCAAATCTGTTAAACTGACAATGAGTCATCCTTGCTGAATCCAGGAAGGGAAAATAAGGTGCTCTGTCTCTCTTTCATAACATTCTCTGGGACACCACAGGCTTGGAGACTGCATTTGACCAGAGTTTCTCTCTGTCCACACACATTTGTACCAACTCTTCAGAGATTCTTAACCTATTTTGTGCCATGTACCATTTTGGCAGACTGTGGACTCCTTTCAGAAAAATGTTTTAAAATCTATAAAAATAAAATGGATAGAATTGGAAATAAATTATATTAAAATACAGTTATCAAAATATTTTTAAATGTAATAGGTAAGTACTTATTACAGAAGTATTATTCCATTGCTTCTTAAATGTAAAATGTGGGTTACTAAGGCGTTAAATTTCAGGATACAGCAGTAGGTCTAATAATTAGCATCATTTCAAAATAGAAAGAGATAAATGATATTTTGCAATATCAGTAATGTCATGGATTGGATTGTGTCTCCCAAAAATGTGTGTCAACTTGGCTGGGCCGTGATTCCCAGTATTGTGTGATTGTCCACCATTTTATCATCTGATGTGATTTTCCCATGTATTGTAAATTCTACCTCTATGATGTTAATGAGGCAGGATTAGAGGTAGTTATGTTAATGAAGCAGGACTCAATCTAGAAAAATAGGTTGTGTCTTAAGCCAGTCTCTTTTGAGATATAAAAGAGAGAAGGGAGCAGAGAGACATGGAAACCTCATACCACCAGGAAATAAGTGCTAGGAAAATAGCATGTCCTTTGGACCAAGGGTCCCTGCACTAAGAAGCTCCTAGTCCAGGGGAAGATTGATGACAAGGACCTTCCCCTAGAGCTGACAGAGAGAGAAAGCCGCCCCCTGGAGCTGATGGCCTGAATTTGGGCTTCTAGCCTACTAGACTGTGAGAGAATAAATTTCTACTTGTTAAAGCCATCCACTTGTGTTATTTCCGTTATAGCAACACTAGATGACTAAGACAAGTAACAACTCTAATGTGAAAAGAAAATACCTGTGATGTCTTTGAATACAGCTGATACTATTGTGGTTCATGGTATATGAAGAGCATCAGTTTAAGCTAATTGCAAAGTTAGAGAGTACAGTCCCCTCTAACACAGCTGCAAGTTTAACCGTATGGTTACAGAGACAGTCCACATGAGGCCACCCTCATTTCTGACAACAATTGCAAGTTCAGGGCTCCCAAAACCACTCCCAGGCCTGATCATCGTCTAGAAGAACTCACAGAATTCAATGAAAGCCATTATGTTCGTGGCTAGGGCTTATTACAGGGAAACAACACTGACTAAACTGAGCCGTGGAAGAAGTACATAGGGCAGAGTCCAGGAAAAGTAACAGACATGGAGCTTCCATTGTCTTCTCCCTGTGAAGTCATGTTACTTTCCAAAATCAATGTGAGAAATATACAGGGAGTAATGCCAACCAGGGAAGCTCATCTGAGCCTGTGATGCCAACAGTCTTTATCTGGGCTCAATTAGATACTGCCTCTGTGGCTGATCTTTAGTTTCCAGCCCCTCCCAGAGGTTGGGCTATTACCTTTAGTCTCCACTCTCCCTGGAAGCAGAGTTGATATTGCATGATACAAAGCCCCCATCATAAATCACACTGATAGACCATCTGATGCCCAAAAGTGGTACAATCAGTTAATGTGCTCAGCTGCTAACCAAAACGGTTGAAGTTCAAGTCCATCCAGAGGTGCCTCGGAAGAAAGTCCTGGTGATCTACTGCTGAATAATCAGCCACTGAAAACCCTTGGAAGCACAGTTCTCCTCTAACACACATGGGGGCACCAGGAGTTAGAATTGACTGGATGGAAACTGGTGGTGGTAGTGGCCAAAGGCCACAGGCAAATGGACACTTATCAGGCAGGACATCTCAGGAGCCTGGAGATCACCTGCCAGTAGCCAAGGGCAAAAGCCAGACCTCTTCTTCACTCTACAGGAAGGAAATACTAAATTTCAGCTAAAGATCAGTAAAAATAACTATGTAATTTTTCCCATCAGGTTGACAAACCCCTAAGTTCTAAGCAGACACCCTGAGAGGCTACAGACCTCAGATTAAGAACACTGCTTTAAATCGTGAAAGAATCCTGGTGGTTCCTGCATTCCCTCCGAGGCACATAAGAGTTCTGTCGAGCCTATGGACTACTTTGTGATATGATTAGATGCCTGACTGAACTGGTCCCGGGTTGTAGGACCTTTCACAGTTCAGGAACCTGGTGAAAGCTGTAATGTATGGATGTCTGATTTCAGTCACTGTCATCCAGAAAGGTCTATGCTGTAAAATGTTAACTCTGCTGCAAATGACAGTGGATTGTAGTTATGGGCCAATGCAAGGATTAAAGGAGAAACGAACCACCAGCTAGACCCCTGAGTCCTCTCTTCAGCGGAGGATTAAGACTCAGAAAAACTGTTACACATTTACTCTGTACAGATTAAGTTTTGGTTGATCTGCAGAAAAACAGACTTCAGTCTCAAAGGCCTTCCTTGGGACACCCGTCTGAATACTACGACTGAATATGAATCTAAGGAAAATAATAAAACCCAAATTCCTTTAAAAATTCCCCATGAACGTCAGACTCTATGCTTTCCCCAAAATCCAGTTTAGTGAAAGAAATTTCTATAAAAAAGTGGTGCCTGACAAGAACAATATCAGGAAATAGTTCTGGTATCTTTGTCTACTGTTAAAGAGAAATACACAAATAAAATATGATGAAGTACTCATCAAAAGAATGTTTTGGATTATTTTCAAAGTTATAGATTTTAAAAAACCGCCTCAATGTTATTCGCAACACTGAACTGTAGCCCAATCTTGGTGTCGTTTTCAAAGCCTATTTCAAGTCACTTCACTGAAATCAAGAAATCAAGAGAGAATATTTCTAAATTTAAAAGGTAATTGTAAGTGAAGCAAAATGTGAGGATAAAATTATCTTTAACGAAAACACAGTATATTATCACAAATTTCTTTAGCAGATGTAGAAATCATACAGAAAGCTTTTAAAACCATCCTGACACAATTCTGAGCACACATATACACGCAATACCTAGAGTCTGAGAAACCTAAATTTTTTGCCCTGCAGCATATTTAACTGCGTGAGTTTGGGCAAGTTATGTAACCTCGTGGTTCCTCAATTTCCTCATTCATGGGAGTAATACAGGTACCTGTTTCTTAGGGCTGTAGGGAAAATTAAGTAAGTAAATAACTGTAAAGCACTTAGAAGAGTGCCTGGCACATATTAAGCACTAAATATTTTATCACCAAAAGAGTTTTGTGAGGATTAAGTGTGATATTACCTACAAAGTTCTTGGCATAGTGTATGGCATATACTTAACGCTCAATAAAACGGAGCTAGTATGGGTTGTTTTCGGGTAGTATCAGAAATAGCAGAAGTATTAGTGTTGGCATTTAATAATATTGGAATTAGTGTTGCTATTAGCACTAATATAGTATTACTATTGGTGCTGACATTGGTATTGATCTGGTTATCAATATTGGCATCAGGGAGTCTCTGAGTGGTGCATATGGTTAAATATTTGACTACTAGCTGAAAGGTTGGCAGTTCAAGCCCACTCAGACATGCCTGGGAAGATAGGCCTGGCAATCTGCTTCCAAAAGGTCACAGCCTTGATAATCCCATGGAGCAGTTCTATTCTGCACACATGGGGTTGCCACGAGTTGGAATTGACTCTACAGCAACTAACAACAACATAATGTGATGCGTGCCAGGATGAGGAGACCCTTTTTAAGATGCTGTTGCTTTGAGGACTCCTTTCCTGCCTGTTCAACGCAGGTGTGGGCTGGGACCCACCATCTTTATTTGGGCACTCTTAGAGATGGACTCCAAAACAACAATTCCATGTCTACGTACAACCATGGCCACAGACATGGTGCCATTGTTTTTGGGTCCAGGCAATAGAGCTATGTAATCCCGGTAATATAATCCTCCCTCAATAATACCCAGGCCAAAGAAACCCAGCTACCTAGGCCCCCTGGGTAACAGATTTAAGAACCTTCAAAAAGTAGTAGTTCCTACTCTTCTTTATTTTCCCTTTCTTGCCTTGGCTATATAAAATAACTACAATGACATTTGTTAATATAAACAATCTACCATTTATGCCTGTTATCATTCAGCACAATAATAATTACTGCTATCATTAAGTATGTCTAACTTTACTAAGCTACTTGATTAGAAAGATCATAAACCCTCTTCACAGATATTCACATTTCAAAGTTTATTCCTCAAGTGGTATGATCATTCATTCATAACTCCAAAAAATTAGGGAAATCATTAATTAAGAGGCCAGGTTCTAGTCCCAACACTAATAATAACTAGCTGTATGATTTTGGACAATTCCCTTAGTCTTGCTGAGTTTCAGCTGCTTCAAACATAAAATGAAGATATTGAACTAGAAAGCTAACTTATCATCCATCCCTAAAATCTCACAATGTTATGATTATACTAATCTTGAATATCCTCTGATATTGTTAAGATCCTTCGCAAAAATTATTACAGAAGTTAGTTATGTCATGACAGCCTACCATTCACTGGGCATCACATCTGGCACTATCTCAGGCATTTCACAAACATGGATGCATTTCATTTAATCTTTTTAACAAATCTATGAAATACATATCATTGTCCTGATTTTAGAGGTACGAAAACTAAGGCTCCAGACTTCCAAACTGAGCAGAGCCAAACTCTGATCCCAAAATCTGTGTCCTTCAAGCCATATTATGATGCCTCCAAAATAATTACAGGTAATGTAAATGGGGTAAGAGATTGGTGTGAATCTACCCCAAATTTGAAATGAAACTTGGGATTCATGTGTATGTTTGTATATTTCTCCTCCTCTCCCTCTTTCTCCTACTTTTCTTCTTCAGTTAAATTCCCCAATTTATTTTTTTAATCATCTGTTTCTTTTTCATAAAATAAAATTTTAGGATGGCTACAAATATTTCTGGTGCTGGAATTAATTGGTTTTGGGAATACTTGATAAATTCCAATTTACTGATTTATTCTAAAAGCCAAAAGTCATACAGAAGACATTCTGTAATGATTTATAATCTATATGCAGAGAACTCAGTGTAGTGTAGTGCTATGCATAAGTTTGCAGATAGAGTTCAAATGAATACCAGCTCTGCTGGTGAAAATTTCGGTGACTTGGGGGTAAGTTATTAACTTCACTGGTTTTGAGTTTACTCATCTGTAAAATAGATACAATAATGCCCTACTCACAAGGTGATAGGGGCAGAGGGTGCTGATGTAATTGAAGGTATCTGCAACAGTAAGAGCTGACATTTATTGAATGCTTGTTGTTGTTAGGTGCATCCAAAATATGAAGAGCTGCCTCCTAAAAGTAGTTGTCATTAGATGCCATCGAGTTGGTTCTGATTCATAGCGTACAACAGAATGAAACACTGACCAGTCCTCCGCCATCCTCAGGATTCCTGCCATGTTTAAGCCGATTGTTGCAGCCACTGTGTCAATTCACCTTATTGAGGGCCTTCCTCTTTTTCACTGATCCTCTACTTTACCAAGCATGATGTCCCTCTCCAGGCACTGGCCCCTCCTGATAACATTTCCAAAGTACGTGAGACCAAGTCTCGTCATCCTTGATTCTAAGGAGTGTACTGGCCGTACTTCTTCCAAAACAGATTTGTTCGTTCTTCTGACAGTCCATGGTATATTTAATATTCTTCACCAACACCATAATCCAAAGGCATCAATTCTTTTTCAGTCTTCCTTTCACATGCATATGAGGCAACTGAAAATACCATGCCTTAGGTCAGGCACACCTTAGTCCTCAAGGTGACATCTTTGCTTTGTAATATTTTAAAGAGGTCTTTTGCAGCAGATTTTCTCAATGCAATTCGTCATTTGACTGCTTCTTCCATGGGTGTCAGTTGTGGATCCAAGTAATGTGAATACTCATTACTGCTAAATATTTGGTATTATCAAATTAGTCCTCAAAACTACATATGAGCTGAGTCCTGTCATTATCCCCACTTTACAGGTGACAAAACTAAGATACACCCAAATTAAATAACTTGTCCAAGGTCATATAGGTGGAGAATGGAAGGGCCTGGATTTCAGCCCAAGCAGCCTATCTTTTGGGCCCTGACTCAAAGTTAGGTACCTCACAGAAAACAGAAACACAATAAAAATATATTTCTTTTACCCCATAAACGTTTAAAGAGATTTATAATAAGAAACGTAAACACATTATTTACTGAGGTGAATTTAATTTTAAAGTCCTAAATTTTTTTGAAAATATTGTATCTTAATGTCAGGAAGTAAAGAACAACTCCCTTCAAACAAAGAAGCTTTAAATAAGGTCTGTTTTAAATAGCACACCCTAGAGTATTCACTATAAAAATTGCCTACCATTTATCAAGCTAGCTACATATGTGCGTCGGTGTATGTGAGAGAGAGAGAGAGAGAAAGGGCATCTCAGCCACTGATTTCTTCTTCTAACATTTTGTAAATAGACTCTTGGTATTGTAATGATCATAAGGATGGCTCAGGACCAGGCAACATTGTGCACAGGGTCACTATGAGTCGGAACTGACTCAACGGCACCTAACAACAACAACAACATTGCCTCTGTCATCAATACCAAATAATTTAGTCTGGACTTGACCTTTAAGCTTGAAGCATTATGTACCACAGGGCTAGTCACATTTAAGAGGAAAATACTTAGGGTTTGAGACACTTGTTGTTGCTGTTGTTAGTTGCCATCCAGTGGGTTCCAACTCATAACGACCTTATGTACAACAGAACGAAATACTGTCCAGTCCTGCACTATCCTCACAATCATTGCTATGTTTAAGCCCATTGTTGCAGCCACTATATCAATTCATCTTGTTGAGGGTCTTCGTCTTTTTCATTGACCCTCTACTTTACGAAGCATGATGATCTTTATTAGATTTCTTAGACCCTTATTGGATTTCTAATTTTTTGTTGCTTGATTGTTATTATATGATATAAATCCCACAAAGAAAAGAAAGAGGAAAGGAAGGTGGGAGGGAGAGAGGGAGGAATGGTGGAGAGGAGGATGAGAGAGAGGCAAAGAAAGGAGTTTCAAGCTAAGATAAAAGGATATAGCCACAAATATCCAAGTCAACAAGGAAAATATTTTATTTAAAGGCATCCATAAAACACTTTAAAGGTAAAAAGAAAAAGAACACTGAGACAAGAACAAACTATTAATACATTCATCATATATTAAAATTCAGGTATACATTCTGTAGGTCTGAGGATGAAAGAACAAACCAATCTAGTCCTACAAATGAGAAGAGGAAGTAAGTGATTTTATTGGAAATAAAATGCACTGCCTAAGTAGGAACTGCAGAGGGATTTGCATGTTTGTGAATGTGGAAAAATAGATGAGAGATGTGATATACACACTTCATAGGGCAGAGGGTGGCCCAACTAATTAGAAATCACCAGTTCTGGGCTGTTTCAGCCCCACTATTTAAGCTACTATGTAGTTTAAATTATTTAAACTATATTAATTTTTTTTTAATACAATATAGATGATGATACAACCACAATTTGGTTATACAGTACATTTGAAATTCTTAAGTTGGAAAAGCAACTTGAATGAAATACTAGTAGCATTATTTCTGTCCATTTCTATTGGACTTTGCTTTTAGTGTATCAAAAGTAAGTTGAGGCTATACATACATATCTCAAATACGGTAGTTTGCTCCATGTTTGAGATGAATAAGAAGAGACGTAGATAATTACCTGCTAACAGGTCTCTTCTTTGGAGATCATTCTTCACGTTCTAGAAAAAAAAAAAGTGTGTAAAATTGTGGAAATCTGAAGTCTGGGGTGGTGGGGAGGTTATTAAAGAACAAAATGAAAGTTATAGCAAATTATATACTCTACAACCTTAGTTTTGTTTTCCTGCGTAAAGTTAGATATTAAAAAATAAAAATAATAATTACAGCAGGATTCTACAGCAGGGAGGAGAAGAAAAGCAACCAAAACTGATCCCAATTTTATTTTCATTGAAACCAATTTGTTAATTGGGTTAGAATCCTGCTGCTGACAATTTTTAGCTTGTTGCTATAAAATTCTCGAGCTCTTCTTTCAACTTGGAATCAAAAGAAGAGAAAAAGTTTTTAAAAGTAACAAAAGAGTAAAGTTTCTTTCACATTGGCAGCTTTGTTCTGAATGAACAGAGTTTGATTTGCAAACATCATGCCTCCCTTGTGTTCCTTGCTGGACATCATAACCAGCTCCGAAGCCTCTGGCTTATATCAGAGGAAATTCACATTTCCCAGTGTTAATGTATTCTGTATTCTGATTGAGCTCTTTTTAATTTAAAAACATATACCACAACCTCATATATGTTAAGTTCAAACTATTAAAGCTGACTATTTTTTTTTCCCCCATGAATAATGTGCAGGGGAGTAAAATAAATGGAAGCAGCCTTTTATTTCTTCATCAGCAAAAAACCAAACCGAAAAAAAAAAAACAACCAGCCTTTGCTGAACACCTTTTCAACCTGAATATGTCAGACAACCTGTGTTATGGTTTGAATTGTGCCCCTCAAGAAGATATGCTGAATTCCTAACTCCCTGTGAATGTGAACTTATTTGGATATAGGGTCTTTGCAGATGTAATTAGCTAACACTCGTGGTCATGCTGGAGTAGTGTGGGCCCTCATTCAATCTGGCTGATGTCCATATAAAAAGAGAAGAAACACTGACAGACTCACAGGGAAGAATACCATGTGATAATGGAGGCAGAGATTGGAGTTACACTGTCATAAACCAAGGAATGCCTGGGGCTACAAGAAAGGTGTTCCCCTAAAGCCTTTGGAAAGAACATGGCCTTGTCAATGCCCTAAATTCAAACTTCTAGCCTCCAAAACCGTGTGAGTGTAAAATTCTGTTATTTTAAGTCACCCATTTTCTGGTAATTTATTAGAGCAGCCCTTGGAAACTAATACAACTGGTAAGTAGACCATGACCTGTCCTCCACCCAACACTGACACTTCTCTTAAGACACATCTCCTTTTTGCCTTGTATTATTGTTATTGATCTACTTGTCTTTATCCTCCTTTGTTACACTGAAGCTCCATCAGGGCACTGCCTATGTTTTTTCCATCTTTGAAGACTCCACAGAACCAATCTCAATATCTTGAACACAGTACAGTATATACTCAATAAATTTTGCTATCGTTTTTCTTTTTAAATAAGCAATGATTCTACTTTATTTTTTGCTCAAGGTCACACGCTTAGTAAGGGGGAAAGAGGCAATTTACAAGGTTGTTCTATTGTCTTAGTTATCCTATTAAATGGGCCAATAAAATTATCGCCATTATTAAGTTACTTTATCGGAGGATTTTAAGTGAAACATCATGATTTGGCTGGCTGGCTGTACTCACATGACTTCAGGATATTCACTGTAAAGCCACAAACCTCATGGCCTCTGAGGCCACTAAAGCTTTATTTCCATTTACAGTGGAAATGATGGGCACAGGGATGTTTGCCTCTCAAGTAAGGTTTGCCTCAAAGTATGATGTCGTCAGTCATCACAAAGTAGAAAGGGCTGGGCTGCTTTAACCAGTATTTGGTGAAAGACATCCAGAAAGTCCAGGTAATGCAGGAAGTGGCAAGTGACTCACTGTGAGTAGCCTTTATTCTGAGTCATTCTCCACTGAACTCTTCAGGATAGTGCTAAGAAAAAGACTGAGCTAGAGCATCATGACCACAAGGAAATTGTGAAATAAGCCAAGTCTGGTTTTTCCATCATCTCTCACTCCTCTCTGCATTGCCTTTCTGACCCAGCTCCTCAGGCTACCAGGCCTGGTCACTGTCATTCTTGGCTCAATCTTATTCAAATTTTCTCTCCCAAGTCTTCAGGAGCAGGTATTGATATGATAAAAAAAACAAGCTGTTACTCTACCAGGCAATAACAAAGTAACATATATTCATTTCACTATAGACTTTTAGACTTATGCCCGTTTGTATTCCCTAGCCCAAGGATGACAAATAGATTTCATCTCATGTGTTAATTCCAACTGGTAGTGCGGCCTGAGATGCTGAGCTGAAAAAGATGCTGAGACCATACCTGGATTCAGTGGCAAATAATACTGTACTGCGTAAGTGCTGGAGCCCTGGGCATGGATACATTTGCCATATATTTGTCATCCCTGACCTAAGAGGAAGTGCTTTCAGTGGTAACCAGTTAATCAGTTGCCATTGAGTCAATTCCAACTCATGGCCACCTCATGTGTGTCACAGTAGAGCTGTGTTCTAAAGGGTTTTCAGTGGCTGATTTCTTGGAAGGAGACTGCCAGCCCTTTCTTCCAAGGTACCCCTGGGTGAACTTGAACCACCAACCTTTTAGTTGGAACCAAGCAATGTTAACAGCCACACATGTTAACAGTTCGCACCATCCAGGGACTCCACTTTCAATGGTAGTAACTCTCAAACAGGCAAGAAGAAAGGAACTACCATAGCAATTTTCATGCCACTGATGTATTTAAGTAGATCAGACTATGTGGCATTCTGAAAAGCATGTAACTCAAGAAACTTTGGACTCAACCATATGCAGGGTCCATTTAGGCCAGAAGTGCTATTCAGAAGGGAACGCTGCTGGCGTAGTGGTTAAGAGCTACAGCTGCTAACCACAAGGTTGTGAGTTCGAATCCACCAGGCACTCCTTGAAAACCCTGTGGGGCAGTTCTACTCTGTCCTATAGGTCGCTATGAGTCAGAATCGACTCGACAGCAACAGGCTTGGGCTCGGACTATTCAGAAAATACAATATTCACAATATTCATGTGAGGTTTTAACTCAATTATATCATTTACTGTTCCATTTTTACGTATTTTTATTGTTTTTTCCCCAAAGTAAAGGTTGGAGCTCTATCTTTTGGTCCTATTTATAAATTTGCTGATTACTTATTGTCTTTCTTTCTCTCTAGAATCCCAACTGGGCATATTATTCTTAATTTCCCTTTCTAAAACAATATTATCTAATGTTATTACCTAACTACTACATACCATCAGGCTGAAAATACTGAAAGAGTCAAAAAGAAAACATGATTTGCTATAAAAACTTGTTGCCTCCAAGTCAAGTCTGACTCATAGCTACCCTATAGGATGGAGTAGAACTGCCCTATAGGGTTCCCAAGGAGTGGCTGGTGGATTCAAACTGCCAACCTTTTGGTTAGCAGCTGAGCTTTTAACCACTGTACCACTGGGGCTCCTGATTTGCTATATATCCACGGAAATAAGAAATATTTAAGAAACAAATGAATTCTAGGTTCTTAGGGAAAGTATGATACAAAGATGCTCTACTTTACAGAATCAATGTGTTTCCAAGCAAGCACAGCAGGACCACCTACAGCAGAGCTTCCACACTAGGGCGGATTAGGAAGAAAGGCCTGGTGATCTACTTCCAAAAATCAGCCAATGAAAACCGTATGGATCACAACAGAATACTGTCTGATATTATGCTGGAAGATAAGCCAGCCCTAGGTTGGAAGGCACTCAAAGTACACAATGGCCACAACAGTAGACTCCAGCATACCAACAATCACGAGGATGGTGCAGAACCGAGCAATGTTTCATTCTGTTGTATACGGGGTCACCATGAGTCAGACTCGACTCAACGATAACTACAATAACACAGGAGGCATATCTTCATACAAAGATTCAAAACTTGCATTTCTGTTTAATTTACAAAGGTGCTAGAGGCACCACTGACAATGACATAGCTGCCACCAAAGTTCTTGTTGCCACCCTTGACACTTCTGGAATTGCCATTAAAAAGTAGGCTGATTCAAAGACTGTCCCACTTGAGTTTGCCAGAGGGACCACTGACAATGGATCAAAGCCATGTCAGCACCCAGAGCTCCTTGTCTCCATTATTAGAGCTACCTCATAGTCACCACAGTGCCTGAAATGCCACCAGTGCAGCCACCAAAGGAGCCAAAGCCAGCTGCAAGAAAACTCAGAAAGTAAGGAAAATGTGTCTTCAGTACTGGCCCTTTTTATGTCATCTGAACATTTTCTGTGAGGTTAGAGACTATGCCCTTCTTACTCACTGTTTCAGACCCTCATATCTGGCACAGTATATGGTACATAGCTGGTACTCAAGGAATCACTGCTGAATGTTCATGTAGATGATGAATGGATTGGTGGAAGGATCTATGGATGGATGGATGGACAGATAGATGGATGAATGGATGGATGAGTATATAAATGAATGTTGTTCACTCCAGGTACCTTATGCTACAATATGCCGGCATGAAACAAACAACAAATCCCCAGATGGCTGCAGTCAGGGGGAATATTTGATAGTTCGGCACAGGAAGTAATCATGAAGAGAATTTTTTTTTTTTAGTAACAGGAGAAGTCTTTCTGATGCACCACTCAACCTGAAAGTTGTTTTCTTCCTGTCACGATCAGGGCTGTATGCCACATGAAAGAGAAAAAACCCCTGGGTACGAGCAGGCAACTTTAGAAATCAATACTGGAGAATCCTCCTTGGAGAACAGTTTCTTACACTCCAGTAATGCTTGGATCTGCATAATAGCAAATAGGAGTGGGAACAGAGCAATATAAATAGTCTACAAAGATTGTCTACCTAATGTCTCAATTCAAAGTACTCTTAGACTTCACCGTCCATACATGATTATCAACCCTGATAAGAGAAAGTTACTACAATAGGGTGGATCACTGGGGGAGATAGGGAGGAAACAAAGAGGTTCAACAAATAATGTTGGTTTGAGACAGGTTTCTTCTTTTTAATTATCTCTAGCTATTTTTTTTTTTATAGTTTTTAGTAGTACCTCAGTCAAAACGATTGAAGCATAAGACAGAAGTATCTATATACATTCTTTTTAAAGCATCTTTATTGACGTATTTCCATTTATCATATAAATGAAATGTCTTGGCAGAAGTACAGCCAGGATGCTCCTTAGAAGTGAGGATGGTGAGACTTCATCTCCTGTTTTCTGGACATGTTATCAGAGTGACCAGTCCCTGGAAAAGGACATCATACTTGGTAAAGAAGAGAGTCAGCAAAAAAGAGGAAGACCCTCAAAGAGATGGATTGACCCAGTGGCTACAACAATGGGCTCAAACAGAGCAACCATTGTGAGGATAGGGCAGGACCAGGCAGTGGTTGATGGCACCTAACAACAACAATAATTGAGGTATAATTTACATACCATATAATTCACCCATTATAAGCGTTCAGTTTGGTGATTTTAGTAAATTTACGCAGTTTTGCAACCATCGCCCCCAGACAACTACTACTTTCCATCTCAGTAGATTTATTTTTTCTAGAAATTTTGTATAAATGGGACCACACAAGATAGTCTTTTGTGTCTGTCTTCTTTTACTTAGAATAGTGTTTCTGAGATTCATTTATGTTGACACATATCTCAGTATTTCACTTTTTAATTGCTGAATTGCATAATACCACATTTTACTTAAACATTCACCAGTCATTGGGCATTTGGATGTGTCCAGTTTTTAGCTATTATGATTAATGCTTCCATTAACACTTTCATGTAAGTTTTTGTGTGAACCTGTATTTTTATTTCTGTTCAGTAGATTCATAGAGGTGGAATTGCTGGGTCATAGGTAAATTTATGATTAGCTTTTTAAGATATGGTCAAACTATTTGCTGAAATGTCTGCACCATTTTACATTCCCATCAGCAATGAGGGTTTCAGTTTCCCTGTATCTCCCAATACCTGGCATTTTCAGGTTTTGAGATCACATCCATTCTAGTGAGTACGCAGTGGTATCTCATTGTGATTTTAATGTGTATGTTCCAAACTAAAGACGTCAAGCATTTTTTCATGTGTTTATTAGCCATTCATATAGCTTCTTTAATTAAATGTCTTTCATATCTTCTGCCCATTTTTTAATTAAGTGTTTTGTCTTATTACCGAGTTGTAAGTGTTCCGTTTTCTGGATACAAGTCTGTTATCAGGTATATTATTGGAAAATATTTTCATCTACACTGCGGCTTTTCATTCTCTTAATGTCGCCTTTTGAAGAGTAAAAGTTTTTAATTTTGATGAACTCCAATTTATAATGTTTTTCTTTAATGAATTGTGCTTTTGGTGTTAAATTCACATAATTTTCTTTTTTGTTTGCTTTTCATTTTGTTTTTCTCTTTGTTTTAATTCTATTATAAATATTTTTATATCTACATATTTTTATAATTTGTTGTATTCATATTGATGTCTAAGTTAAACTATATAGGAATTTCATAAGAAAGTATCCAATTGCTCACCTCTGTTTTGCTTTCATGGCTGAAACAATGGGCTCAAGCACAGTAATGATTGTGAGGATGGCACAGGACCAGGCAATATTTTATTCAGTTGTACATGCGGTCTCTTTGAGTCGGAACCAACTCGGCAGTACCAAACAACATCGTGCGTTCATGAAATTCGATGTTGTTCGGTGCCATCGAGTTTGTTCCAACTCACTGTGACCCTATGTACAACAGAATAAAACACTGCCTGGTTCTGCACCATCCTCATAATTGTTGCTATCTTTGAGACCATTATTGCAGCCACTGTGTTTAATCCATCTCATTGAGGATCTTCTTTTTCGCTGCCCTCTACCAAGTATGATGTCTTCTCCAGAGTCTGGTTCCTCCTGATAACATGTCCAAAGTACATGAGATGAGCTCTCGCCATCCTCACTTCTAAAAAGCATTCTGGCTGTACTTCTTCCAAGACAGATCTGTTCGTTAGTCTGGCAGTCCGTGGTATATTCAACATTCTTTGCCAACATCATAATTCAAATACAATTCTTCTTCAGTCTTCCTTACTCATTGTTCAACTTTCACATGCATATGAGGTGATTGAAAATACTGTGGCTTGAGTCAGGCACACCTTAGTCCTGAAAGTAACATCTTTAAAGAGGTCTCTTGCAGCAGATTTCCCAATGCAACACGTCATTCTATTTCTTGACTGCTGCTTCCGTGGGTTTTGAGTGTGGATCCAAGTAAAATGAAATCCTTGACAACTTCAATATTTTCTCCATTTATTGTGGTGTTGCTTATTGGTCCAGTTGTGAAGATTTTTGTTTTCTTTTTGTGGAAGTGTTATCTGTACTGAAGGCTGTAGTCTTTGCTCTTCATCAGTGCTTCAAGTTCTCTTTGCCTTCAGCAAGCACGGTTGTGTCATCTACATATCACAGGTTTTAATGAGTCTTCCTCCAATCCTGAAGTCCAGCTTTTCAGACTATTTGCTCAACACACAGCCTGAATAAGTATGGTGAAAGGATACAACCATGACAGACACCTTTCCTGATTTTAAACCACACAGTATCTCCTTGTTCTGTTTGCACAACTGCCTCTTGGTCTATGTATCAGGTCCTCAGGAGCACAATTAAGTGTTCTGGAATTCCTATTCTTTGCAATGTTATCCATAATTTGTTATGATCCATGAAGCTGAATGCCTTTGCATAGTCAATAAAACACAGTCAAGATCCATCTGACATCAACAATGACATCCTTCGTTCCACAATCCTATTCTGAATCTGGCTTGAATTTCTGTCAGTTGCCTCTGGATGTACTGCTGCAACCGTTTTTGGATTATTTTTAGCAAAATTTTACTCACGTGTTATATTAATGATATTGTTCGATAACTTCTACATCTGTTGGATCACCTTTCTTTGGAATGGGCACAAATATGGATCTCTTCCAGTCAGTTGGCCAGGCAGCTGTCTTCCAAATTTCTTAGCATCGATAAGTGAGCATTCCAGCATTGTGCCCATTTGCTGAAACATCTCAATTGGTACTCCTTCAATTCTTGGAGTCTTGTTTTTCCATCAATGCCTTCAGAGCAGCTTGGATTTCTTCCTTCGGTACCACTGGTTATTAATCATATGCCACCTCCAGAAATGGCTAAAAAAAAATTGATTCTTTTTTCATACAATGACTCTGTGTGTTCCTTCAATCTTTTTGTCTGTGTGTGCTTTAAGTGAAAGTTTACAAGTCAGTCTCTCATACAAAACTTTATATACACCTCGCTATGTACTCCTAGTTGTTCTGCCCCTAATGAGTCAGTACACTCCTTCTCTCCACCCTGTATTCCCCGTGTCCATTCAGCCAGCTTCTGTCCCCCTCTGCCTTCTCATCTTCCCTCCAGACAGGAGCTGCCCGCATAGTCTCATATGTCTATTTGAGGCAAGAAGTTCACTCTTCACCAGTATCATTTTCTATCTTATAAAAAAACCTTTTTAATCCAGTCCAATCCCTGTCTGAAGAGTTGGCTTTGGGAATGGTTCCAGGCTTGGGTTAACAGAAGATCTTGGGACCAGGACCTCTGGGGTCCTTCTAGTCTCAGTCAGACCATTAAGTCTGGTCTTTTTACAAGAATTTGAGGGCTTCAATCTTCTTTGGATGCTTCCTGTGTCATTCAATATTTTCCCTGTAGAATCCTACAATATTGCAGCTTGAGGCTTGAGTTGTTTCTTCAGTTCCTTCAGCTTGAGAAATGCTGAGCGTGTTCTTCCTTTTTGGTTTTCTACCTCCAGGTCTTTGCACATATCATTATAATACTTGTCTTCTTGAGCCACCCTTTGAAATCTTCTGTTCAGCTCTTTTACTTCATCATTTCTTTCTTTCACTTTAGCTACTCTACATTCAAGAACAAGTTTCAGAGTTCCTTCTGACATCCATTTTGGCCTTTTCTTTCTTTCTGTCTTTTTAACGACTTCTTTCTTTCTTCATGTATAATGTCCTTGATATCATCCCACAACTCGTCTTCAGTTACTAGTATTCAATGCATCAAATCTATTCTTGAGATAGTCTCTAAATTCAGGTAGGATATACTCAAGGTTGTACTTTGACTCTCATAGACTTGTAATTTTCTTCAGCTTTAACTTGAATTTGCACATGAACAATTGATAGTCTATTACACAGTCAGCCCTGGCCTTGTTCTAACTGATGATACAGAGCTTCTCCATCATCCCTTTTCACAAACCAGAAAAAACCAAACCCACTGCCGTCGAATTTGTAGTTAATTTGATTCCTGTGTATTCCATCTTCTGAGGTCCACAGGTATAGTCGCTGTTTATATTGTTGATAAAAGGTATTTGCAATGAATAAGTAGGTGGTCTTGCAAAATTCTATTATGCAATCTCCAGAGTCACTTCTATCACCAAGGCCATATTTTCCAACTACTGATCCTTCTTCTTTGTTTCCAACTTTTGCATTCCAGTCACTGATAATTATCAATGCATCTTGATTGCATATTGGATTAACTTCAGACTGCAGAAATTGGTAAAAATCTTCAATTTCTTTATCTTTTGCATTAGTGGCTGGTGAATACACCTGAATAATAGTCATATTAACAGGTCTTCCTTGTAGGCCTATGGATATTATCACTGACGGAGTTGTACTTCAGAATAGATCTTGAAATGTTCTTTTTGACAATGAATGCAACACTGATCCTCTTCAATTTGTCATTCCCAGCATAGCAGACTTCATGACTGTCTGATTCAAAATGGCCAATACCAGTCCATTTCAGCTCACTAATGCCTAGAATATCTATCTTCAATCATTTCATTTCATTTTTGACAATTTCAATTTCCCTAGATTCACACTTCGTACATTCCAGGCTCCAATTATAAATGGATGTTTGCAGCTGTTCCTTCTCATTTTGAGTCGTGCCACATCAGCAGATGAAAGTCTTGAAAGCTTGACATCATCCATATCATTAAGGTCATCTCTACTTTGAGAACTCTGAAAGAACTGCATGTGACATTAATGATATTGCTCAATAATTTCTGAATTCTGTTGGATTACCTTTTTTTTGGAATATGCACAAATGTGGATCTCTTCCAGTCAGTTGGCCAGATAGCTGTCTTCCAAATTTCTTGGCATAGACAAGTGAGCACTACCAGTGTTGCATCCATTTGTTGAAACATCTCAACTGGTATTCTGTCAATTCCTAGAGCCTTGTTTTTTGCCAATGCCTTCAGTGCAGTTTCCTCCAATACCACTGGTTCTTGATCATATGCTACTCCCTGAAATGGCTGAACATCAACCAGTTTTTTTTGGTACAATGACTATGTATTCTTTCCATCTTCTTTTGATGCTTTCTGCCTTTGGTATGGATTACACCTCAACATAAAGAAAACAAAAATCCTCACAACTGGACCAATAAGCAACACCATAATAAATGGAGAAAATATTGAAGTTGTCAAGGATTTCATTTTACTTAGACCCACAGTCAGCACCCATGGAAGCAGCAGGTAAGAAATCAAATGATGTATTTCACTGGAAATTTTGCTGCAAAGACCTCTTTAAAATGTTAAAAAGCAAAGATGCCACACTGAAGACTAAGGTGTGCCTGACCCAAGCCATGGTATTTTCAGTCAGCTCATATGCATGCGAAAGCTGGACAATAAATAAGGAAGACTGAAGAAGAATTGACACCTTGGAGTTGTGGTGTTGTCAAGAAGATTTAATACACCATGGACTGCCAGAAGAAAGAACAAATCTGTTTTGGAAGAAGTACAGCCAGCCAGAATGCTCCTTACCATCAAGGATGGAGAGACTTGCTCTCACACACTTGGACATGTTCTCAGGAGGGATCAGTCCCTGGAGAAGGACATCATGCTTGATAAAGTAGAGGGTCAGTGAAAAAGATGAAGTTCATCAATGAGATGAGCTGACACAATGGCTACAACAATGGGCTCAAGTAGAACAATGATTGTGAGGATGGCACAGGGCCATGCCATGTTTCATTCTGTTGTATACAGGGTCACTATGAGTCAGAACTGGCTCGACAGCACCTAACAACAACAACTACTTTGAGAAGGCAGCTCTTCCCCAGTTGTATTTTGAATGCCTTCCAACATGAAGGTCTCATCTTTCGGCACTATATCAGACCATGTTCTGCTGCTATTCATAAGGTTTTCACCAGCCACTTTTTTTAGAAGTAGATCGTCAGGTCCTTTTTCCAATTCTTAGGCTGGTAGCTCCGCTAAAACCTGTCCATCAGGGGTGACCCTTCTAGTATTTGAAATACTGGAGGCATAGATTCCTGCCTCACAGCAACACGCCAGCCACCACAGTAAGACATTTGACATTTTTTAAATAAGGTGGCCTCATTTCGCATGTTTAGTAAATACTGCAGTGCCTCAAAGACTAGATAATAACAGTTGCTTTATTGAGGACTGAATGCCAGGCACTGTTTTAAGCTCTCTGCTGGTATTAAATCATGTAATCCTAATGTTCTTATATAGTAAGTACTATTTTTATCACCAAGAGGTCCTGCTGGCACAGTGGTTAAGCGCTTGGCTGCTAGCAGAAAGGCTGGCAGTTAGAACCCCAACAGCTGGTCCATGGGAGAAAGACCTGGCAATCTGCTGCCATAAAAATTAGAGTTTAGGAAATCCTATGGGGCAGTTTTATTCTGTCATATAGTGTTGCTATGTGTTGGAATCAACTTAGTGGCATACAACAGCAACATTTTTATCACCCCTCTAAAAGTGAACAGGAGGTCTTGAGTGGTGCAAATGGTACTTCACTGCTAACTGACAGGCTGGAGGTTCAAGTCCATCCAGAGCCACAGAAGAAAGGCCTAGAGACCTACTTCTGAGAAATCAGCCATGGAAAACCCCATGGAGCACTGTTCTACTCTGACACATATGGGGTTGGCATGAGTCAAAATCAACTCAACAGCAACTGCTTAAGTGGGGAATACCAAATACTTAAATAAGTTGTCCAGGAAGCGGCAGAGCTGGGATTTGAGGTCAGGCAATCTAGCTCCAAAACCCACATTATTAACCAGTATCCTAACAGACCCCAAAACACCAAACCTATTGCCATCGAGTTGATTTCAACTCACAGAGACTCTATAAGACAGAGTAGAACTGCCCCATAGGGTTTCCAACTCTATAATCTTTATAGAAGCAGACTGCCACAGCTTTCTCATGGTTGGTAGGTTCAACTCACCCACCTTTTGGTTAGCAGTTGAGCATCGTAACCACTGCACCACCAGAGCTCTTTTATTCTAACAGAATGTCTCCCAAAATAAGACCTGTTTCTGTGGTGATATGTGGTTGACATCTAATGTAGTGTTGCCCCAGCCCTTCTTCTCAGGAAGCTGGCTGATCTGCGGGTATGCTTCTGCTTCTGTTGTGTGAACTTCCCACTGTACCTCTATCTCCCCCTCCCCACACACAGCCATTGTTGATTAAGCCAACTGTAAGCAAAAACCTAAGGTGAGTGTATCACATTCTTACTCTCGGTTTAGGCTTGAGGAAAACTGAGATTGGGAGCAAAGTCAAGTACCTGTAGAGCTACACCCTGAAACCTACAGATTGGAACAGATCCTGTAGTCCCAGGACTCTCCTTGGCTTCTCCCTTCCTGAGGCCTGGCTGTTGAATAACCCCACAGTTCCATGACATGTCTCTGTATCCTTCTAATAAATTCCCTCTTAGCTTATATAGCTCAGATAGGTTTCTGCTACTTGCAGCCGACAAGCCATCACTACTACCGACTTCCCATGGCTGAGGCACACTCTCAGTATCCTGGAATCCTCAGGCTGCCCCACCACTACTTGGGTTTCAGGACCCCGACCCAGCATGCTGGCCTCACTGAGCCATCACTGAGCCCTGGTGACACTTTATTGTCAAGTGTCTCTTTCCAGGGATGGGCTTTCTAGGCCTTCTGAGGAAACCACTAACGTCTCTGATAAACTAAGCTGTGCAAATGAGAGACAGCTGGAAGGAAGTCACAGTCCCTCTATCTTACTCTCAGGTAGCAAGCGTGTGTCTCCTGTACCAGAGGATTTCTAAAGACAATGGCACTTCTGTTTTCTAAACCAAGAGTGGCTATGATAGTGGCCATTTTAGGTCAGAAAAGAGAAGAGATATTTCTAGGATACAGGGGCCTTGAATACCAGGAGATGTTTCCTCTGTTTTACTGACTATGCTAAGGCATCTGACTGTGTGGATCATAACAAATTATGGATAACATTGCAGAAAATGAGAAGTCCAGAACGATTAATTGTGCTCATGAGGTATTTGTATATGGATAAAGAGGGAGTCGTTCAAACAGAACAAGGGGATACTACATGGTTTAAAGTCAGGAAAGGTGTGCGTCAGGGTTGTATCCTTTCATCGTACCTATTCAATCTGTATGCTGAGCAAATAATTGAGAAGCTGGGCTATATGAAGAAGAATGGGGCATCAAGACTGGAGAAAGACTCATTAACAACCTGCATTCTGCAGATGACACACCCTTGCTTGCCGAAAGTGAAAAGGACTTGAAGCACTTACCAATGAATATCAAAGACTACAGCCTTCAGTATGGATTATACATCAACATAAAACAAAAATCCTCACAACTGGACTGATAAGCAACATCATGATAAATGGAGAAAAGATTGAGGTTGTCAAGAATTTCATTTTACTTGGATGCACAATCAACACCCATGGAAACAGCAGTTAAGAAATCAAAAGACGCATTGCATTGGGCAAATCGGCTGCAAAAGACCTCTTTAAAGTGTTGAAAAGCAAAGATGTCACCTTGAGGGCTAAGGTCCACCTGACCCAAGCCATGGTGTTTTCAATCATCTCAGATGCATGCGAAAGCTGGGCAGTGAATAAGGAAGACCAAAGAAGAACTGGCTCCTTTGAATTGTGGTGTTGGCGAAGAGTACTGAATATACTACGGACTGCCAAAAGAATGAACAAATCTGTCTTGGAAGAAGTACAGCCAGAATGCTCCTTAGAAGCAAGGATAGTGAGACTACATCTTATATACTTTGTACATGTTATCAGGAGGGATCAGTCCCTGGAGAAGGACATCATGCTTGGTAGACGGTCAGGGAAAAAGTGGAAGACCCTCAAAGAGATGGAAGGACACAGTGGCTGCAACAATGGGCTCAAGCATAACAACGATTGTGAAGATGGCGTAGGACCGGGCAGTGTTTCGACCTGACAGCACCTAACAACAACAAGGTGTCTTATTGTGCCCATCCGATTCACTTCTTCTAAGCAGCAGCTTCTCTCCCTGTGCAGAGGGCAGGCTAGCAGGCAAAGAGCAACCACTACATTCCATCAGTGATAACAGGAGTTCCAAAGGGTGATTTCAGAAGCCACAGCAGCTCCAAAAGTGATGCTAGCTCCACTGACAGTGACAGAGACAAGTGGCAAGAAGTTTTGGTTTGGGGCTGCGTGGTTTGAGGGAAGGAGAATGGACTTTGGAGTTAAATCACCTAGGTTCAAATTCCAGCTTACCCTCTCACACAAGCAAGTTCTGAGCCTGTTTTCCCATCTTTAAGATGTAATCGATAGCAATAGCAACCTTGAAGTGTTGGAGGATTCATTTGTAAAAAGCCTGGCACGATGTCTCCCTCACATTTTTGGGGTTTACTCTTTTCAACAAGTTACAGCTCTACAGTCCTCTCTATTGTCTCTCCCTCTCTCTCCACACACACACACACACACACACACACACACACACACACACAATTCATAAAAGGATCACACTTCTGTGGGTAAAACTGAGGCATTTCATTATGTCAAGGCACCAAATACATACTGCAAAGCCATGAGGTAAGTGATCCGAAATTTTCCTGTACTTACAGCTTGGGTTGTTATCAATTGGGTTGGGTAACAAATACTACCAAACAATTGCAGAACTATCTAAAGTTTCAGAATATTCAAAAAGCAATCCTATGTTCCATGCTACTTATTTTCTGACAGTTGAGAGAAAGTAGCTAAACACAAAGGGATACTTTTATAATTATGACAATGTCTTTGTTCTTCCCAGCAAACTTCACAAACTCATTAGAACTTCAGGCCTCATCAGTATCTCTGTATCAGCTACCCTTGTAGCTGCTGTGGATACTGAAGTCATCCCCTGGAACTATATAATTAAGAAATCTAAATATGGAGTGAATTCCTAAAGACCCATGGGAAAAATCTACCAATCTAACTTTTAAAAGTGAAGCTAGATGTAAAGGAATAATAATAAAATCATAGTGGCTAACATTTATTGAGTGCTTACTATGTGCAAGACAGATTGCTAAGGCTTTTAAATAGATTGTTTCATTTAATCCTCACAAGCCTATGAAGTAGATACTATTATCAGTACCAGCATTAACTGCTGTCAAGTAGAATCAGACTCATGGCACCCCAAGGTGTCAAAGCAGAATCACACTCCATAGGGTTTTCAATAGCTGATTTTTTGGAAGTGGAACCAACTCGACGCCACCTAACAACAAGATCCCTAAGTCTTTCTTCCACAGTGTCTCTGGGTGGACACTAACCGCCAACCTTTCAGTTAGCATTCAAGCGAGTTAGCTGTTTCCACCACTTAGGGACTCCCCCATTTTAGAGGTGAAGAAACTCAAACTAAGGATATGTAAATAGTCCAGGTTCTCATGGCTAATGAGTCATGGAGCAAGAATTTGAACCCAGGCTTTCTGACCCCAGAGCCCAAGTTCATAAACAAGTCATTTCAACTATCTTTCTTCTCTTGTATTTTTGGTCAGCTATTCTTTGTTTTTTCTTTGTTTTTTGTGGTCATCTCCACTTATGAAGCAATTATGAATGTGCAAATACCCAGGGAAATTCTTGTGTCATCTTAAACTAACAGAGGAAAAATAGAAAGAAGAGGCTGGAGTGGCTCACGGCTTAGGTTCATACATGCAGGCTCATCCAGGCAGACTGGTAAGCCAGGTAGAATTTTTCAGGCCAAATATATTTTAAACATAATTTCCCTCCCTTGGCTGACATGGCTTTTGACATGCTTTTTTAGGCACTGAGGACATGACAAGGCACTGAAGAATTTAGATACAGACAGCTAGAAGGGGAAGGGGATCCTACTGAAAAAAAAGTTGTGGTTCTGAGGTCTACTGCAAAGCAGGAAGGAAACGTATAAACACATTAGTGATGTTAAAGTCAGTCTTTAAAAAGGCAAAAGGACGTAATTTAAAAAGAAAAAAAGAAATGGACTGAGAGATAAATGTCCTCCAAAAGGCTGCTTCTGCCACTGTTAGGCTGTTAACTAGTATCAGAATCTCACTGAGTAATTATTTTCTAAAATATATTCACTTTAAGAGACTAGAAAACAGTCTACTCCCACCCCCCACCAACACACACACACACACACCCAGATAGGACTTTTTTTTCTTTTTCATTTTTCCTTCTTATCCGGTTAAAGAATCTACCAGAATTGTCCTTTAGTAATTTTTGCCCCCTACTACAAAAGACCTCTTTAAAGCATTAAAAAGCAAAGATATCACTTTGAAGACTAGGGTACGCCTGACCCAAGCCATGGTATTTTCAATTGCCTAATCACATGCATGCAAAAGCTGGACAATGAATAATGAAGATCGAAGAAGTATTGATACATTTGGATTATGGTGCTGGTGAAGAATATTGAATATACCATGGACTGCCAGAAGAACAAACATATCTACCTTAAAAGAAGTATAGCCAGAATGCTCCTTAGAACCAAGGATGGCAAGACTTTGTCTCATGTACTTTGGACATATTATTAAGAACACCAGTTCCTGGAGAAGGACATCATGCTTGGTAGAGGGTCAGAGAAAGAGGATGACCTTTAGCAAGATGGATGGACACAGTGGCTGTAACAATGGGTCAAACATAGAAAGGATTGTGAGTATGGTGCAGGATCAGGCAGTGTTTTGTTCTGTTGTACGTAGGGTCGTTATGAGTCAGAATTGACTCGACAGCACCTAACAACAAAACTTCATTACTTTATTACTAAAGCAGCTATAGCAGCCAGATGGCCATATAGAAAGACCATGAGCGCCCCAGACAGAGAGACCTGGGTTTCAGTCCTGGCCCTGCCTCAGACTAGTGCTGCAGCCTCAGATTTCTTACTTAGCTGCCCTAAGCCTGTTTGCTAATCTGAAAAAGGGGCTAAAAATTCTTAACTCAGAGGGTTTTTGAAAGGATTAAATGAGTCAATTATGTAAAAATCTAGTATATTGTAATTGCTTATGATTGCACTTTTTGTCCACATTTTGGGATGAATGAAGAGTAGTTTCAATCCATCTTTCACATTTTCTTGTTTCAGTTTTGTATTTATGACGATGTTGTGGGGTAAAGGATCTAGGATACCCTAAGTAAGGTGACCTCTGTCCTTGCCTTTGGAGCAATAACCCTTGAAATAAATGAGATGCCTTGATCTCGGGTTTCTAAGCCATACCTTAGAACTTGTGCTGATGAGTAGGGCTGGCCAGACAAAACTCATCCAAGAGGCTGATATCACCGAGCCTCAGGAAGCATGATTTAGCCTAGCATGCAGGACTGATCAATACAAGCCCTGAACATTAAGGCTCAGAGAGCTTCCTGGTTGATGAGAACATCTGCTCTCGGGAGGGTAGAGCGTTCCTGGGGACATGGAAGCTTTATGTTGGGAAACCTTCCATACCTCACCCTGTGTATCTCTTCATTTGTATTCTTTTGGGCTGTAGTAAATTGGTTTTTATGTATAGTATTAAAAAAAAAAAAAAAACCAATACATATACTTTCCATGAATTCTGTGAATTGATCCAGTGAATCACTGAACCCTAAGGGGTAGTAGGAGCCAGCAGGATTGAAAGTAAGTGTGTCATGTGGACTCCTGGGCTTACGGCTGGCATCCTAAAGGGGTAATGGGAAACCAGTCCCAAATTTGTGGCCAGCAGATCAGAAGATTGGGTCATGTGGACTCCCCAAACTTGCAGCTAGCATCTGCCTATTTGGCTATCTGAGGAATTGTGTCCTCTTAACTTGTTAGCTCTGGGTGGCTAGGGTCAGAGAGAGGGAATGCTGCGGGGGTGACTGGCGACAAAAATAAAGAAGTGGGAATGTGAGGCCTGGGTCCATCCAATCCACATTCTGGGACTGGATTCATGCTGATCCTTACCGTGCATACGTGTAATGCAAATGCTATAGAATTTTTGCTAAGTAATTGTTATCAAGTTATTGACCTAAAGTGGTGCCATTTATATAGAAGTTGAAAGATAATAAAAGGCACATCACAAAAGAAAAAATAAAAATGGTCACTCATTCAACAAAGGGAAAATAAGTGTTAGAAACTTTTAAGAGACACAATTAAATGTAATGTTTAGACTTTGTTTGAATCATGAATTGAACAAACCAATAGTAAAAGGCCATCTTTGATGCAATCAGGAAATTCTATATATAGGTAGGTATTAGATTATGTTAAGAACTCATTTTTAATTTTGTTAGGTGTGATAATGACATTGTGGTTGTGGGGTTTTTTTTTTTTTAACGTCCTTATTTGTAGGAGCTGCATACTGAAATGCATACAGATGAAAAGAAATAATGTCTGTAATTTTCTTTAAACTTTATACCACCAGGAAAAAAAAAGGAGGGCATAGATGAAACAGTATTAGCAAAACAGACATAAATGCAGAAACTGAGTGATGAATACATGGGATTCATTAAACTGTTCTATTTACGTATTGTCATGGATTGAATTGTGTCCCTCAAAAAATAGGTGTCAACGTGGTTAGGCCATGACTCCCAGTATTGTGCGGTTGTCCTCCATTTTGTGATTGTAATTTTATGTTGAGAGGATTAGGGTGGGATTGTCACCTCCCTGATCTAAGGTAAAGGGAGTTTCCCTGGGGTGTGGCCTGTACCACCTTTTATCTCTCAAGAGATAAAAGGAAAGGGAAGCAAGCAGAAAGTTGTGGACTTCACACCACCAAGAAAGCAGCACCAGGAGCAGAGCGCATCCTTTGGACATGGGGTCCTCGGCCATGGGAAGATGGAGGACAAGGACCTTCTTCCAGAGCCAACAGAGACAGAAAGCCTTCCCCTGGAGCCGACGCCTTGAATTTAGACTTTTAGGCTACTTTATTGTGAAGAAATAAATTTCTCATTGTTAAAGCCATCCACTTATGGTACTTCTGTTATGGCAGCACTAGATAACCAAGACACGTATGTTTGAAAATTCCCACAATAAAAAGTTAAAAACAAATTAAGGCTGCTTAATTTTTAGATAGGAGAGGGAATAAAAGTGAAAGCACATAAACCAACCAGAAAAAGGAAATAGGGAAAAATGGTCAGATTTGAGTTATCTGGGAGATAGAATCAGTGGACTTGGTGAAGAATTGATAACATCGAGTAAGGTGGAGGGAAGTGTCAGGTTTCTGTTTCAGGGACTTGGTGCTATTTATTGATATAAGGATTCCTGGAGGAACAGCATGTTTGGAGGTGATCAACCAAGGAACACTTTCCAGGGGGCAACTGGCTCTATGCATCTGGGGTTCAGCAGAGAATTCTGAACTACAGATACAGGTCTATGAGGCACTGCCATTTAAATGGCATGCAAAGCCTTGGGAATGACTAAAACTGCCCAGAAGAAAGTATACAAGAAGAATAGGACCAAGGTCCAAGCTCTGAAGGACTCCAGCCCTTAAAGCTCAGGAGGAGGAAGAGAAAGCCCAAAGACAGACTGAAAAGGAACAGCCAGAGAAAAAGAAAAACACAAGAATATGGTGCTGAGGAAACTAAGGAAAATGCTAATTAGTAGTAGTTGAAATAGCACTTTCAGAACAGTATTTTTGAAATAAAAACCAAACCAAGCCCTTTGCTGTCGGGTCAATTCTGACTCATAGCAACCCTGGAGGACAAGGCACAACTGCCCCACAGCGTTTCCAAGGAGCGCCTGGTGGATTTGAACTGCCAATCTTTTGGTTAGCAGCCGTAGCTCTTAACCACTACGCCAGCAGGGTTTCCATTTTTAGAGTATATGGGTTAAATAGGCTTTTTTTGAGCTGTCCTAGAAATCAAGTAATATTTTAAGGTACTTATTTTTATGGCACTAGTTTTTTTTTTTTTATACTACTATGGAAACCCTGGTGGGGCAGTTGTACTCTGTCCTCTAGGGTTGCTATGAGTCGGAATCAACTAGACAACAATGGGATATTATAAACTGTATAGCATTGTTTCCGTTGCATTTATATTTTCAAGTTACAAACTACTGACATAAAGAAGCAACCAATCCTTAATTGAGGGCTGTCATAAGTGAAGCAAAACAAAAGTTTAACAAACATTTGTTGAATTCTTAGTATGTTTGCACAAAGTAATATCGTGCCAGGAAACATGGCAGGAATCAACATTCATTGAGAATCTTTTAGATAACGATAGCTAACATTTGTAGAGTGCTTACTTTGTGGAAGGCACTGTTCTCTTTGCTTTGTTAACTCATTTAATCCTTACAATAACTCCATAAAGTGGGTTCTATTATTATACTTACTTTATAAACGAAGAAACTGAGGCACCAAGAAGTAAATTCCCCAGGATAAGAGGGGCCTGTATTTGAATCCTTACAGTCTAACTCCAGAGGCAGTTCACTTAGTCACTACTCTGTGTTACTTTCATTTTTATACCTGGCCACTTATTTTAAGTCTTTTTAAAAACCCTGTATTACAGACATTGTTGTTTGCATTTTAAAGACTAACAAGAAGAGACTCAAAGATGTTAAAAAACTGCCAGAGCTCACAAATACACTAACCACAGCATGGAGAATCTAATCAAGATTAGCAAGAACCCCCCAATGACATTTTATTTCCAATATGTGATGCCAGGCAGTGGCAGGTACAAAGAAATGTAAATATATAGTTTCAGTTCTCAAGTGTCTCAGAGTCTTCGTTATCTAGTGCTGCTGTAACAGAAATACCACAAGTGGGTGAGCTCAGCAAACAGAAATTAATTTTCTCACCGTTTAGGAGCCCAGAAATCCAAATTCAGGGCCCGGCTCTAGGGAGAGCTCTCTCTGTCCTCTCTGGGGAAGATCTTTGTTTCTTTTTAGCTTCTGTTCTGCAGTTCCTCAGCAATCGTCAAGTAGTGCGGCATCTATCTTTCCCCATCTGTGCTTGCTTGCTTCTGTGCCTAATCCGCTCTTTTCATACCTCAAAGGTGATTGGGTTAAAACATACCCTACACTGATATGGTCTCATTACATAACTAAGAAAGTCCTATTCCCAAATGGGATTACATCCACAGGTATACGGGTTTAGGATTTACAACACATACTTTTGGGGGACACAATTCAATCCACAGCATTCCAAAATTTCATGTCTTTCCTATGTGCAAAACATATTCACTCCATGACACTCAGGATGGAATAAGACAAAAAACAATCTAAGTAAAGCAATGTATGATAAGTTACAAATGAGTGATACAGACCTAAGGGAGAAAGCACTATAGACAAAACTGATCTATGAAGGAGGAAGATTTAAGATTTAGATAAATACAAAAGAGACAGGAGAGATTTTCTGGCTGAAAGAACAGCATTAATAAGGAAATAAATAGTGCAGCATGGTGCCAAAGGAAGACAGACAAACTAGGATACAAGTTTCAGCCTTGCTCACATATTGATACTTAGTCTTTCTAAACTTTAGCTTTCACATCTGTATAATGGGTCATTAATACCTGTTGCTTTTTGTGTGCCATCCTGTCAATTTTGACTCATAGCGAAACTGTATCAAACAGTAGAACTGCTCCATAGGGTTTCCCAGGCTGCTATCTTTATGGGAGCAGATTGCCAGGTCTTTTCGCCCATAGAGCCGCTGGGTGGGCTCAAACTGATGACCCTTCAGATAGCAGCCAAGCGCTTAACCATTGCACCACCAGGGCTCCTCATTAATACCTAATTCTTGGAATTTGGTAATTATTATTAAAGTATATGATTCATACACAGGTCTTGAGGTAATTAAATAGAAGCTAAATAATAACAAATTCCAAAGGGATGCCTAAACTTTTAACTTTTGAGCATCTTTAGTATGATAATATTAGCTGTTGGATTTGAGGATAGCCCAGATTCTGAAAAGTACTTACATGTGGCTTACAATGATTTCCTTAATTTAAATTTCTTCTGAAAATTTCATGGCAAGGGGGTACTTCACGAAGTTGGTTTTCCGACGCTTTTCTGCTTTTAAAACTCATTTGTTTGATGGCCCTGGTAATGTCATTTTCATTTGTATGGTTTTTTTTTCAGCAAGGCCTTGAGAAAGGGGAAAATTTTAAGTATAATCTGCTCCTTGCATCAGAGATATTGGCAATGACAAAATTATGGAACTGTAAGATTTATTTAATGTGGCATAGGTAGGTTTAGTGGTCAAGCCCACAACTGCTAAGAGTACAGACAGAATGTTTGTCTTTAGACAAACAATCAGTTATTACAGTTTTTACACAGAGTAAAAAACATCCTAAGCTGCCTCATTTTTCTTACATATAAGTAGATGGTTTCCTCCAAAACAGAAATCATAGAGGAACACAAACTATGCTAGAAGAGAATAAGTTCTGAGTTATTTTCCTACAATGGCAATGGTCTCATATGCTCTTACCTGGTCTCTCATGTTATTAAATGCTGGACTTTAAAAAACAATTGCCTGGAGTTTGGATCGTAATCTGTGACCAAGAAAACAGAATGCAAACCAACTGGGGATTTAAGCCATGGATTTTCCTCTTTCGCATCCAACAAGCAGCTTTATCTTTCTCAGCCTCCAACCCCAACCACGCACGCTGCTGTTAAGGTGCAGAATTGTATTTATATACCATACTTTATATACACACACACATCAGAGGCAGAGTGGCAGTAAGGAACTGCCTTGGAAGGATTAAATTTCAGTAACGTTCATTTGTGAATGAAATAACATAATAATATTTAAGGTTAATGATAATCAATACTACCAATGACCACGCTCAATTGGAGGTTAAACAGCATGACTCTTGTTAGTATTGATAATCAGTAACTGTTAATTAGGAAAATTATAAACTTGGGTTTGATTTTTTTTAATCTAATTTGAATTTTCAATAAGTCTTCTACTTATGTGGATTTTTGATATTAATAAAGTATAGATTTTATTTGAAGTAAAACTTCTAAGGAACCAAATGACATGCAAAACTAGAAATACTGTATCAGGTTAAATACAGCAATAGTTACGGGGAAAATCTAACACTCAGTTTCTTCTAGTCCCAAAGGCTGAGACAGTGGTTAGTTTCTACACATTATCTCATAACAGTTCTGAAAGGCAGGTGTTATTACCCCCAAGTTATAGTTGAGAAGGTTGGAAGTTTGAACCTACGAGAGGCGCTGCAGAAGAACGGCCTGGCAGTCTGCTTCCATATAGATTAAAAGCCAAGAAAACCCTATTGAGCAGCTCTACACTGTCTTAGTTATCTAGTGCTGCTATAACAGAGATATCACAAGTGGATGGCTTTAACAAAGAAAAGCTTACTCTCTCACAGTCCAGCAGGCTAAAGTCCAAATTCAGGGCACTGGCTCCAGGGGAAGGCTTTCTCTCTCTGTCGGCTCTGGAGGAAGGTCCTTGCCATCAGTCTTGCCTTGGTCTGGGAGCATCTCAGCGCAGGAACCTCAGGTCCAAAGAATGTGCTCTGCTCCCAGTGCTGCTTTCTCGGTGGTATGAGGTCTCCATGTCTCTCTACTCACTTCTCTCCTTTATATCTCAAAAGAACTTGGTTTAAAACACCACCTAATGTTGTAGATTGGGTCCTGCCTCCTTAACATAACTGCCACTAATCCCATCTCATTAACATCATAGAGACAGGATTTACAACACATAGGAAAATCACATCAGACGACAAAATGGTGGACAATTACACAATACTGGGAATCATGGCCTAGCCAAGTTGACATATATTTTGGGGGGACACAATTCAATTCATGACAGTCACCGTGAATCTGAATCAACTCAGTCGCAACAGGTTTATGTATGTATGTGTGTACGCATATGTCTATGTGTATGTGTATATATATATATATACACATAGTTGAGAAACCTTAGGTTCAACATGCTTAAGGAAATTGCCCAAGCTCATGCAGTTAGTAAGTGGTGGAGCTGAGCTCTGACTCGCATTCTCCACTATTCCATGGTATTTTAGGAATTGTAAATCCAACAAATAAACCTTGGATTCCTATTACGTGAAAAGCATTATACCAGGTGCTAACAGGGACAAACGTGAGTTTTTAAAATATATATATATATATATGTGTGTGTGTGTGTCCACAGATCTTACAGATTTTACCTTCTAATACAGGCAAGAAGCTACATAATATGGGGCCCAACCCAAAATGAAACTGCAAAGTTTTTTGTCAAGTTATTAAAAATTTCAAGATGGAGACAGCACAGCATTAAACTAAGCACAGGGCCTTTATATACACCGGGTTCCGTTTGATTGCACAGGTCACATGCCTATGAAGCCAGACCTGAGAACAGCAATTGGCAAACTCTGGCCCATTGGCCAAATTCAGCCTGCCACCTGTTTTTGTACAGCCATGAGCTAAAAATGGTTTTTACATTTTTAAATGGTTAAAACAAAAAACAAGAAAAGAATAACATTTTCTGTCATGTGAAAATTATATGAAATTCAAATTTCAGTGTCCATAAATAAAGTCGTATTAGGATAAAGCCACAACTATTCTTTACCTATTGTCTATGACTATTTTTGTGCTATTATGGCAGAGATGAGTAGTTGCCCATAAAGCCTAAAATATTTAGTATTTGGCCCTTTACAGAAATAGTTTGCGAACCCGTTCCACTAGGAAAGTAGAGCATAAGTGACGAAAGAAAGGAGCAAAAAGGGTTACAGGGATTCGAAAGAAAAGAGACTACATTAGGTTGCAAGTATCAGAAAAGATGTTCTTCCTTGGAGAAAGTAGACGGACCTTGAATATGAAAAAATGGACAAGATATTTACAGAATGTGATGGGAAGGGACATACCAGGCAGAGGAAATCATCTCTACAGAGCAGAGAGGTGGAAAAGCATTATATTTGGGCAAGTCCATTCTGACTGTAAGGCAGTTTTATGTAAAACGGAAGAGTGAGACACAAGGATCTTAACTTTATTTTGGTAGGAAAGAGGAATAATTGAGGACACTTGAGGTGGGGGACTTGCTCAGTATACTTTAAAATAATCCATCTGGCAACAATGTGCAGAATAGATTGCAGCAGGAACAGACTGAATGCCAAAAGCAAGTTATGAGGGTGCTGCAAAAGTCTGGGAGTTGAGAAGTAATGCCAACCTGAACAAATTTGGTCTTAGTAAAACTGGAAAAGAGGAAACACAGTGAAGGCCTTGTTGAATTACTATGTAATAGATAATGACAATCAACTGATTATGCCAGAAAGGCAGAGAGAAAAGTGCCAGGTGTGGAGACTGGATAATTTTAAAGATGATGATACAACTGAAAGAGAGACTGCTTTGGTGATGAAGATGATGGTTTCAATTTGCACATGTGACCAGTTCCAGTTGTCAATGGAATATCCAGATGAAGATATCAAGGAAAGAGGAACAAGGGGTCAAACCCAAACACCCAAACATGGCTTCAGTGGTGGAAATGCAAATTCTAGCCTCTTTTGCATCGAGATAACAGTTAAATGTAAGTGCAATGATTTCCACTCTAATAGGAGAAAATAAATGTATTTTTAATTAAAATAACCTATTTTACACATTCTCCCAAACTCTAAATAGTCCGAATATCAATATTCTAAAACCAATTTTCTCTGGAAAAAAAAACAATTGCCCAAAGGTCAAAGAAAGGTAAAAACAAACAAACAAAAACCCAGTATCTCCACAAAACACCTGCTTCCATGAGCTCTGAGTTTCAAGCTTTCAGACTTCTCTTAAAGTTTCATGTAATAACTGAAAAATAGTAAAATTAAATTTGTTTGTAACTCGTTTATTCACAACTTTCACAGACTATTTTGAAATTTGCCTTTGAAACATCCATTAAAAAGGGTTTCCTAAGGAAATCGAATTTATGAAAATATGTAACATGTTTAATTAACCTAAACTGCAAAACACCTAGAAAGCACTTACAGAAAGCTGACAGGTTAATTATAATCCATTCTTATCTATTCATTAAACCTACGTTATCTTAGTTTTCAATTAACACATATTCTTAAAAGGAGTATAATTAGTCACACTTTTTATTAGCCTTCCAAATTTATGAATACTGATACCCACTGCCATCAAGTCAGTTTGTGAAAATTTATTTCAAGAATAATTTGTACAAGGAGATGGAGCCAAGATGGCAGACTGCTCAGACACACTAAGCCATCCACTGCAACAAAGACCCAAAAAAACAAGTAAGAGAGATACAGACATCAATCCTGGAACCTGGAATGCTGAACCTTAAATGAAGGGATAAGGTATTAAATTGGAAGTCACTGAGGAGAAGAAGAAACTCATAGACAATTGGGAAGGAATACATATGGAGTAGAGGTTCCTAGCTAAACAGCATGACTCTGCATGGCCATCTTAGAATAAAACCAACAACCCCATGTGCAGAAAGTCATCTCCATGAAATACCCAGTAGGAGAGAGAGTTACGGTATGGACACACCCATGGCTAAGATCATATTTGCTGGTTGCAACTCAAGGAGGAGCCCAGACTCTCTCAACCTATAACCACAGGGGCACATTCCTACAACCCCACCCCTCTGGTGAACAGCAGCTATAACCACCCCATCCTGGCAACATCGAATGCCAGGAACCATAGTACCAACCTATCCTATTGCCCTCCTCCATCTAGCCCCATTTGTCCCTGCCTTTGCCCCCCCCCCCCACCTTTCTCCTCTGCCCCACCAGCTGTGGCCCCGAAGGGACCCAGCCAGGGCCCCAGGCCTTTCCCCACCAGATACCAGGCCCCTCCTCACTGGCTCTGGCCCCTCCTGCCACCTGCCACTGCCCTAAGGGGACCCAACCCACATCGCAGGCCCCTCTAGGCCAGCTCCAAACCACTCCCACCACCAACTATGGCCCTGAGGGGAACTGGCCAAGACCCCAGGTCCCTCTCCACCAGCTCGTGACACTGACCCACCACCACCATGACCCCATCCCAGCCCCTGGTTCAGTTCACATTGCAGACAAATGACCCATCTCTGCTCCTTCCTCTCTGCTGAACCTGCCCGCTGCACCACAGCTGAGTGTCCAGCCTTGAACACCTGGACAAGGTGGTAAGAACTATCATGCCCACAGGTGAGCAAGCAACAAAGCACACCTGACCCATCCGCCCACACAAAACCAAACAAAATAGAAAAGCAGGACAAAACAAACAAATCTTTTAAAATAAAAACATAAAGACAATAATACCTGAGCATCTCAGGGACAACACAAAATATCAAAACATGTTTTAAAAACAGGACAAGATGGCTTCAGTAAGCAACCAGAATAAAGCACCAGTTGATCTTCCAGCAGCAGAAAAGACACTGGAACTACCTGAGAGGGAATTCAAATGTCTGATATTCAGGGCTCTCCAAGAGATTAGGAAAGAGATCAAGGAAAACACAGACAAAATCATGGAAAACACAGACAAAACCAACCAAAACATAGCCAAAATCAAGGAAAACACAGACAAAGCAATAGAAGGATTCATGAAAATAATACAACAAAATGTCAAAATAAATAATTAGGAATCATACAAAAGCTGCGATTAGAAATTCAAAAGATAAGCACAAAACGTCAGAAATGGATGATGCAATAGAAGGTTTTAGGAGCAAATTTGAAACAATGGAAGATAGAATCAGTAAAACTGAAGACAAATCTATCACTTCCATTTTGGGGAAAATTCAGAGAAAAGAATGAAGGAAACCTAAGAACTATGTGGGATACAATCAAGAGCAAATATTTGCACATGATTAGAGTTCCAGACCAGGGGGAGAAAATGGAAAACACAAAGATCATTGAAGATTTCCTGACAGAAAACCTCCCTAATATCATGAAAGATGAAAAACTGACCATCCAAGGAGCTCAACAAACCCCACATAAGATAGACTCTAAAAGAAAATCACCAAGACATATCATAATCCCTGGGGGTGTAGTGGTTAAGTGCTACGACTGCTAACCAAGAGGTCGGCAGTTCAAATCTGCCAGGCCCTCCTTGGAAACTCTATGGGGCAGTTCTACTCTGTCCTATAGGGTCACTATGAGTCAGAATCGACTCGATGGCAGTGGGTGCGTTATCATAATCACACTCACCAAACCAAAGACAAAGAAAGAATCCTGAGAGCAGCTCCAGAAAAACGAAAAGTCACCCGCAAAGGGGCAACAATAAGACTAAGCTCTGACTACTTGGCAGAAACCATGCAGGCAAGAAGGCAATGGGATAATATATATAAAACCTTGAAAGAAAAAAAAATTGCCAACCAAGAATATATCCCGCAAAACTCTCTCTCAAAAATGATGATGAAATTAGGGCATTTCCAGATAAATAGAAATTAAGGGAATTTGTAAAAACAAAACAAAATTTATAAGAATTATTAAACAGAGTCCTTCGGCTAGAGAACCAACAATATTAGACAATAACCTGAATCTAGGACACAGGTCAATTTCAGCCAAATACTAACCTACATAATGAACTCTCAAGGATAAAACTAAACTAAAAGATTCTAAACAGGGAACTAGAGATGTCCATCTGTAAATGATGACAACAAAAGGGGGAACAGATGGTGTAAGTACAGCACTTGCAAATGTGGAAAACACAGACAAAACCAACCGAAAGTCAAGGGAAAATTAAGTAATAAAAGACTGGTTCAAACTTAGTAGGGGTAAATTTCAAGGTAACAACAAAGAAAGTTACCAACTTATTCATCAAAATAAAGAAGAAAAATATAGTCTTTGTAAACACAAAATCTACAATAATGAAAGAAAAGAAAAGAAATTTCCTGAACAAAAGGAACTCAGCACAGAAGTTTGTGTTCTTACTAGAGGAACAAAGAAAACATCAGCACCACAAAAAAAAAAAAAAAGGCACTACAAAATGACAAAAAAAAAGCTGCAAACATCTATTAATAATCAGAACCTGAAATTTACAAAGTATGAATCTACAAAAATTGGAATAGTCAAAAATTAAATGGAACGCATAAACATCAATATCCTAGGCATTAGTGAGCAGAAATGGACTGGTATGGGCCATTCTGAATCGGACAATCATGTGGTCTACTATGCCAGGAATGACAACTTGAAGAGGAATAGCATTGCATTCATCATCGAAAAGAACATTTCAAGATCTATCCTGAAGTACAACACTGTCAGTGATAGGATAATATCCATACGCCTACATGGAAAACTAGTTAATACAACTATTATTCAAATTTACACACCAACCACTAAGGCCAAAGATGAAGAAATTGAAGATATTTACCAACTTTTGCAGTCTGAAATTGATCAAACATGCAATCAGGATACACTGATAACTACTGCTGATTGGAATGCAAAAGCTGGAAATAAAGAGAAGGATCAGTAGTTGGAAAATATGGCCTTGGTGATAAAAAATGATGCTGCAGATCACATGATAGAATTTTGCAAGATCAACGATTTCTTCATTGCAAATACATTTTTTCTCCAACATAAATGGCAACTATACACATGGACTTCGGCAGATGGAACACACAGGAATCATATCAACTACATCTGTGAAAGAGACGATGGAAAAGCTCAATATCATCAGTCAGAACAAGGCCAGGGGCTGACTGTGGATCAGACCATCAATTACCCATATGCAAGTTGAAGTTGAAAATGAAGAAAATTAGAACAAGTCGACCAGAGCCAAAGTATGACCTTGAGTATATCCCACCTGAGTTTAGAGACCATCTCAAGAACAGATTTGACGCCTTGAACACTAATGACTGAAAACCAGATGAGTTGTGCAAAGACATCATACATGAACAAAGCAAGAAGTTATTAAAATGACAGGAGAGTGCTCATGATCATTAGCTATTAGAGAAATGCAAATCAAAACCACAATGAGATATCATCTCACCCCAACAAGGCTGGCATTAATCCAAAAAACATAAAGCAATAAATTTTGGAGAGGTTGTGGAGAGACTGGAACTCTTATATGCTGCTGTTGGGAATGTAAAATGGTACAACCACTTTGGAAATCGATTTGGCACTTCCGTTAAAAGCTTGAAATAGAACTACCATACGATCCAGCAACTTCACTTCTTGGAATATATCCTGGGGAAATAAAAGCACTCACATGAACAGATACATGCACACCCATGTTCACTGCAGCACTGTTTAAAATAGCAAAAAGTTGGAAGCAACCAAGGTGCCCATCAATGGAGGAATGGATAAATAAATTATGGTATATGCACATAATGGAATACTACAGAAGGATGAAGAACAACGATGAGTCCATGAAACATCTCATAACATGGAGGAATCTGGAAGGCATTCTTCTGAATGAAATTAGTCAGTTGCAAAAGGACAAATATTGTATGAGACCACTATTGTAAGAATTCAAGAAAAACTAATTTAAACACAGAAAATATTCTTCGATGGTTATGAGGGTGGGGAGAGAGAGAGGGGGATATTCACTAATTAGTCAATAGACAAGAACTATTTTAGGTGAAGGGAAAGACAACACACAATACAGGAGAGGTCAGCACAACCAGACTAAAACAAAAGCAAAGAAGTTTCCTGAATATAACCAAATGCTTTAAAGGCCAGAGTAGCAGGGACAGGGGTTTGGGGACCATGGTTTCAGGGGACATCTAGGTCAACGGCATAACAAAATGTATTAAGAAAACGTTCTGCATCCCACGTTGGTGAGTGGTGCCTTGGGTCTTAAATGCTATCAAGCAGCCATCTAAGATGCATCAATTGGTCTCAACCCACCTAGAGCAAAGGAGAATGAAGAACACCAAAGACATATGGTAAAGATGAGCCCAATAGACAGAAAAGGCCACATAAGCCAGAGATTACCTCAGCCTGAGACCAGAAGAACCAGATGGTACCCAGCTACCACCAATCACTGCCCTGACAGGGATCATAACAGAGAATCACTGACATGGCAGGAAAACAGTGAGATGCAGATCTCAAATTCTCATAAAAAGACCAGACTTAATGGACTGACTGAGACTAGAGGGTCCCTGGAGGTTATCATCCCTAGACCCTTTTTTAGCGCAAGACTGGAACCATCCCCAAAGCCAACTCTTCAGACGGGGATTGGACTGGACTATAAGATAGAAAATAATACTGGTGAGGAGTGAGCTTGTTGACTCAGGTAGACATGAGAGACTACGTGGGTAACTCCTGTCTGGAGGCAAGAGAAGAAGACAGAGGGGGACAGGAGCTGGTTGAATGGACTTGGGGAATACAGGGTGGAGAGGAGGAATGTGCTGTCTCATTAAGGGGAGAGCAGCTATCAGTACATAGCAAGGTGCGTATAACTTTTTGTACGAGAGACTGACTTGATTTGTAAACTTTCACTTAAACCACAATTAAAAAAAAAAAAGAGACAAAGAAAAGACCTAAATGGATGTCAGAAGAAACTTTGAAACCTGCTCTTGAATGTTGAATAGCTAAAGCAAAAGGAAAAAATGATGAAGTAAAAGAGCTGAACAGATTTCAAAGGGGAGCTCAAGAAGACAAAGTAAAGTATTATGATGACATGTGCAATGACCTGGAGATAGAAAATCACAAGGAAAGAACATACTCAGCATTTCTCAAACTGAAAGAACTGAAGAAAAAATTCAAGCCTCAAGTTGCAATACTGAAAGATTCTATGGACAAAATATTAAGAGATGCAGGAAGCACCAAAAGAAGTTGGAAGGAATACACAGAGTCACTGTACCAAAAAAAAAAGGGTCAACATTCAACCATTTCAGGAAGTAACATATGATCAGGAACCAAAGGTACTGAAGGAAAAAGTCCAATCCGCATTGAAGGCATCGGTGAAAAACAAGGCTCCAGGAATTGACGGAACACCAACTAAGATGTTTCAATAAACGGATGCAATGCGCTGGAAGTGCTCACTTGTCTATGCCAAGAAATTTGGAAGACAGCTACCTGGCCAACCGACTGGAAGAGATCCATATTTATGCCTCTTCCAAAGAAAGGTGATCCAACCAAATACCAAAATTATCTAGCAATATTAATATCACACGCAAGCAAAATTTTGCTGACAATTTTTCAAAAGCAGCTGCAGCAGTATATCGATAGGGCAGTGCAAGAAATTGAAGCCTAATTTAGAAGAGGATGTGAAACCAGGGATATCATTGCTGATGTCAGATGGATCCTGGCTAAAAGCAGAGAATACCGGAGAGATGTTTACCTGTGTTTTATTGACCATGCTAAGGCACTAGACTGTGTGGATCATAACAAATTACGGATAACATTGCTGAGAATGGGAATTCTGGAACACTTAATTGTGCCCATGAGGACTCTGTACATGGATCAAGAGGAAGTTCTTTGAACAGAACGAAGGCTACTGCATAGTTTAAAGTCAGGAAAGGTGTGTGTCAGGGTTGTGTCATTTCACCATACGTATTCAATCTGTATGCTGAGCAAATAATACAAGAAGCTGGACTGTATGAAGAAGAATGGGGCATCAGGATTGGAGGAAGACTCATTAACAAGCTGTAATAGGCAGATGACACAACCTTGCTTTCTGAAAGTGAAGAGGACTTGAAGCACTTACTGATGAAGATCCAAGGCCACAACCTTCAGTATGGATTACACCTCAACATAAAGAAAACAAAAATCCTCTCAACTGGACCAATAAGTAACGTCATAATAACAGAGAAAAGATTGAGGTTGTCAAGGATTTCGTTTTACTTGGATCCATAATCAACACCCATGGAAGCAGCAGTCAAGAAATCAAAAGACACGTTGTATTCAGGCAATTTGGCTGAAAAAGACTTCTTTAAAGTGTTGAGAAGCAAAGATGTCACCTTGAGGACTAAGGTGCACCTGACGCAAGCCAAGGTGTTTTCAATTGCCTCATATGCACGCATTAGCTGGACAATGAATAAGGTAGACCAAAGAAGAATTGACGCCTTTGAATTGTGGTGTTGGAGAAGAATACTGAATATATCATGGACTGCCAGAAGAAAGAACAAATCTGTCTTGGAAGAAGTACAACCAGAATGCTCCTTAGAAGCAAGGATGGTGAGACTACATCTCACATACTTTGGACATGTTATCAGGAGGGATCAGTCCCTGGAGAAGGACTTCATGCTTGGTAAAGTAGAGGGTCAGCAGAAAAGAGGAAGACCCTCAACAAGATGGATTAACACAGTGGCTGCAACAATGGGCTCAAGCATAACAACAATTATGAGGATGGCGCAGGACCAGGCAATGTTTCATTCTGTTGTGCACAGGGTCGCTATGAATCAGAACCAATTAGACGGCACCTAACAACAACACAAAATGACATCAATAAACTCACACGTACCAATAATGGCACTGAATGTAAGGCTTAAAAGCACCTGTAAAGAGACAGAGAGTGACAGATTGTTTTAAAAAAAACATATGACCCATCATATCCTGTCTAGGATAGACATATTTTAGACACAAAGACATAAATACATTCAAAATCAAACAACAGAAGGAAATATATCAAGCAAACAGCAAGCAAAAAAGAACAGGAATGGCAATACTACTCTCAGCTAAAACAGACTTTAAGGCAAAATCCACCATAAAAGACAAGGAAGGACATTATATAATGATTAAAGGCACAATCCACCATGATGACATAACCATAACAAATATCTATGCACCCAATGACAGGGCTCCAAAATACATAAAACAAACTCTAACAGCATCAAAAACAGAAATTGACAGTTCCTGTTCAAGATACCACTCTCAGTAAAGCACAGAACATCTAGAAAGAAACTCAACAAACATACAGAAAATATAAGGCAACAATCAACCATCCTGACATATATAGAGCACCCCACCCAATAGCAGCAAAGTATACATTCTTTCCCAACACACATGGAACGTTCTCCAGGACAGACCACATCTTAGGCCACAAAGCAACCCTCAACAAAATTCAAAACACTGAGCTAATACAAAGCTTCTTCTCTGATCACAACACCATAAAAGTAGAAATTAGAAACAGGAAGGGCAAGGAAAAAAATTAACAGAAACCGAATAACACCTTGCTTAAAAACCACTGGGTAATAAAAGAAAACAAGGACGGAATAAAAAACTTTCTAGAATCACATGAAAATGAAAGCACATCATAGCAAAACCTCTGAGATACAGCGAAGGCAGTGCTCAGTGGTCAACTTACAGCAATAGGCACACACATCAAAAAAGAACGGACAAAATCAAAACGTTAGCCCTACAACTTGAACAAACAGAAAGAGAATGGCAAAAGAAACTCACAGACACCAGAAGAAAGGAAGTATTAAAGATCAGCGCAGAAGTAAATGAATTAAAAAAAAAATGAATTAAAGAAGAGAAAAACAATAGAATCAACAAAACCAAAAGTTGGTCTTTGAAAGTATCAAAAAAATTGACAAACCATTGGCCAAACTGACAAAAGAAAAGCAGGAGAGAATGCAAATAACCCAGATAAGAAATGAAATGGGTGACATGACAACAGACCCAACTGAAATACAAAGGATCATAACAGAGTACTATGAAAAACTGTACTCCAACAAATTTGAAAACCTAGAGGAAATGGACAAATTTCTAGAAACACACTACCTACCCAAACTAACACAAACTGGGATAGAAAATCTGAACAGATGCATAACTAGAAAAGAGATTGAAAACAAAAAAAAGTTCTGGCTTCACTGGAGAATTGTACCAAGCATTCAGAGAAGAGCTTACGCCAGTACTTCTCAAACTATTTCAGAACACAGAAAAGAAAGGGGTACTTCCAAATTCATTCTATGAAGCCAGTATAACCTTGATACCACAAAACCAGGCAGACACCACAAAAAAAAAAAAAAAAAAGAAAATTACAGACCAAATATCTCTCATGAACATAGACGAAAAAATTTCAAGAAAATTCTAGCCAGTAGACTTCAACACTACATCAAAAAAAGGAAAAAAAAAAACCACGACCAAGTGGAATTCATACCAGGTATTCAAGGATGGTTCAACATTAGAAACTCAATCATCAACATAATCCACTACATAAATAACAGAACCACATGATCATCTCAATCGATGCACAACAGGGATTCAGTGAAGCCCAACACCCATTCCTGATAAAAAAACATAGGAAGAGAAAGGAAATTCCTCAATACAATAAAGGGCATATGCACAAAACCAACAACCAATATCATTCTTAACAGAGAGAGGCTGAAAACATTCCCCCTGAGAATGGGAACAAGACATGGGTGCCCTTTATCACCACCACTATTTAACATTGTGCCAGAAGTCACAGCTAGAGCAATAAGACAAGAAAAAGAAATAAAGGGCATCCAAATTGGTAAGGAAGAAGTATAACTATTCCTATTCAAAGATGATATGATATTATACATAGAGAACCCTAAAGACTCCATAAGAAAACTACTGCCACTAACAGAAGGATTCAGCAGAGCAGCAGGATACAAGATCAACATATAAAAATTAGTTGGATTTCTATACAGCAGTAAAGAGAACTACAAAAAGGAAATCAAGAAAACAATACCATTTATAACAGCTTCTAAAAAATTAAATAAGAAAAAAAACTTTTTTTTTTTTTTTAATACTTAGGAATAAATCTAACCAGGAACATAAAAACCTACACACAAAAAAAACTACAAAACACTACTGCAAGAAACCAAATGAGATACACATAAATGGAAAAACATACCACACTCATGGGTGATGGATAGGTAGACCTGACTTTGTGAAAATGTCAATTCTGCCCACAGCAATCCACAAATACAATGCAATCCGAATCCAAATACAGACAGCATTCTTTAACGAGATGGTAAAACTAATCACTAACCTCACATGGAAAGGAAAGAGGCCCCAGATAAGTAAAGCATTATTGAAGAAGAAGAACAAAGTAGGAGGCCTTGCACCACCTGACCTCAGCACTTACTGCACTGCTATGGTAGTCAAAACACCCTGGTGCTGGTACAAGGACAGACACACTGGCCTATGGAGCACAATCGAGAACTCAGATGTAAATCCATCTACCTATGGCCACCTGATCTTTGACAAAGGCCCGAAGTCCATTAAATGAGGGAAAAGACAGTCTTTTTAACAACTGGTGCTGGCAAAACTGGATGCCCATCTGCAAAAAAATGTAACAAGACCCATACCTCACACCATACACAAAAGCTAACTCGAAAGGGATCAAAGGCCTAAATATAAAACCAAAAACTACAAAGATCATGGAAGTAAAAATAGGGTCAACACTAGGGACCCTAAAGTATGTCATAAACAGGATAAAACCATAACTAACGATACACAAACAGCAGAAGACAAGCTACATAAATGGGATCTTTTAAAATTAAACACTTAATGCTCATCAAAAGACTTCAAGAGTAAAAAGGGAACCTACAGACTGGGAAAAATTTTGGGCCATTACAAATCTGACAAAGGTCTAATCTCTAATCTATAGGAAAATCCAACACCTCGACAACAAAAAGACAAATAATCCAATTAAAAAATGAGCAAAGGATATGAACAGAGACTTCACCAAAGAAGACATTCAGGTCATTAACCGATACATGAGGAAATGCTCACGATCACTAGCCATTAAAAAAAGCCATTAGAGAAATGCAAATCAAAATGACCATGAAGTAACATCTCAACCTTACATCGCTGGCACGAATCAAAAAAACAGAAAATAACAAATGTTGGTGAGGTTCCAGAGAGATTGAAACTCTTATGCACTGCTGGTAGAAATACAAAATGGTACAACATTTTGGAACAAGATATGGAACTTCCTTAAATGGCTAGAAATAGAAATAACCATACAATCTAGTAATCCCACTCCTAGGAATATGTCCTAGACAAATAAGAGCCCTCACATGAATAGACATATGCACACCGGTGTTCACTGCAGCACTATTCACAACAGCAAAAAGATGGAAACAACCTTAGTGCCCATCAACAGATGAATGGATAAACAAACTATGGTGCACACACACAATGGAATACTATCCAACAATAAAGAACAATGATGAGTCTTCCAAACATCTCATAGTATGGATGAATCTGGAGAGAATTATGCTGAATGAAATAAGTTAGTCACGAAAGGACAAATGCTGTATGAGACCACTATTATGAAAACACATGAAAAGGTTTCCACACAGTAAGAAACTATCTTTGATGATTACAAGGGAGGGGACGGATGGGGAGGGAAAAACACTAACTAGACAGTAGGTAAGTGGTAATTTTGGTGAAGGGAAAGACAGTACACAACACTGGGGAAGTCAGCACAACCTGGCCAGGGCAAAGTCATAGAAGCTTCACAGGTACATCCAAACGCCCTTAGGAACCAAGCTAATAGGCTGAGGGCTGGAGATCATGGTCTTGAGGGACATCTAGTTCAATCAGCCTAACATAACCTATAAAGAAAATGTTCTTCATTCAACTGTGGTGAGTAGCATCTGGGGCCTTAAAAGCCAGTGAGTAGCCATTTAAGGTACATCTGCTGGTCCCATCCCAGCTGGGGCAAAGGAGAATGAAGAAAACCAAAGACACAAGGGAAAGATTAGTCCAAAGGACTAAGGGACAACTGCCATAACCTCCACCAGACTAAGCCCAGAACTAGATGGTGCCTGGTTACCACCATCGATTGCTCTGGCAGGAACTGAAATAGAGGGTCCCAGACAGAGTAGAAGAAAATGTAGAACAAAATTCAAATTCACACACACACATACAAAAACACCACACTTACTGGTCTGACAGAGACTGGAGAAACCTGGAGAGTAGGGGCCTCAGACAGACATCCTTTTAACTCAGTACTGAAGTCAATCCTGAGGTTCACCCTTCAACCAAAGATTAGACAGGTCTGTATGGCCAACACATGTGAAGAACGTGCTTGGTAGTTCAATCATGTATATGAGACTAATGGACACATTAGCCCCAAATCAAAGAAGACAGGAAGGGACAGGAAAACTGGACAAATGGAAACAGGGAACCCCGGGTAGAGAAGGGAAGAGTGTCAACACATTGCAGGGTTGGCAACCAACGTCACAAAACAATTTGTGTATTAACTATTTAATGAGAAACTAATTTTCTCTGTTTAAAAATTTTCTCATTTTAAAAAAAAAAGGAAAAATTTGTACAGGACCCAGTTAAACTATAAACTAAGCCAAGGTTAGGCTTCAACGGCCCCTAACCCCTACTTTTCCCTGCACTTTGCGCTCTCTCAATCTTTCCGCCCATTAAACCTGGTTTCAAAAAAAAAAAAAAGATCCAATAAGTTTCTTGTACAAGGGAAGTTGTACTTTTTAGTCTTTTCTTAAACGATGGTAAATTGCCATGCTAAGAGAATTTCCATTATAACTCCGCCCTTTTTGGAACAAGGCATTTTTGCAACGGAAGTGCGTTCTGGTACCCTTAAGTCACACCCTACACCTTCGTACGGGTAACTCTTTAAAGTCTCTGAGCTGCCCGAGTCAGGCATTAAATGAGCAATTTATTTTATTCATGCAAATAGTGTTGATTTGGGTATAGAATAGAAACTTGTTCGGGGATTACTGACTTTGGCCTGGTAATTCGAAAAAAGTTTAGACGGGTTAAAACATCACTGGATGGAACACTCGTCAGTTCAAGAAAAAAACCAACTCAGGAATGAAGACTGCCCTGGCCTAGGCTCCTTCACACAAACTCTAGGTGTGGAAACGGCGCGCTGTCACTTCTCCGGCTCTTTGCTCCAGCACAAAGGAATGAATACACGAACACCAACTGTTGGGTGGCATTAATGACTGAATTACAGTCGGCATAAAAAAGTTACCTTTTGGGCCACGTCACTCATTACGAGGTTTGGGAGGTTTTCTAAGCCCTTTGCATTACTGTAACCCACTGGGGTGGTAAGGGCGCGCCCTCAGGGTTGCTGACACAAGATCCAGCCCTCCAGCCGGCCGACTGAGGCGTGGTTGAAGATGTGTTGGAGACACGAAGGAAACTACGCAGGAAACTCCGCCGCCCAAGTGCCGCAAAAGGCGCCGCGAGAATCCGGCCTGCGCCCCGTGCAGAGCGGGAGGCGGGGCAGGAGGCCCGCAGCGAGGACCCCCGCGCGCAGCGGCCCCGCCTCCACGCGGCGGCCCGCCCCGCCCCTCGCGCCCCGCCCGCGGACGGAAGCGAGAGCGAGGCTGAACGCCTGACGTCAAGGCGACACCGCCAAACCTCGCCCAGAGTCAGGCGTGTAACCAGCCAAGCGGCGGCGGCGGCGGTAGCGGCAGGACCGCCGTGGCGCCGGGAACAGAGACCGGGAGGGAGCGCGAGACGTTGGAAGACGCTGGCTTCGGGGACCCGGTGACAGCGCCAGAGGTTCGCAAAGTGCGTGCGTGGCCGCTGAGGGGAGCGGCGGCCGCCGCGCGGGGCGGGGGCGGGGGGCCGGCGCCGGCTGAGGGAAGCGGGTGGGGTGCGGCGCGGGCCGGGCGGGGCGCGCGGAGCGGTAAGGGGCCCCGGGTGACGGTAGTGGCAGCAGCGGCTCCTCGGCATGCGGCAGGTGGCGCGAGGGCCCGGCGCCCGGCCAGCGAACGGGCCGACTCTGGGGCCGGCGGGGACGAGCCGCCGCCGCGGGAGAACGGCGCGCTTTGCGGAAGGGGTCAAATGTCTGAAATATGGCGGAGGAAGTGAGAGCCCGAGGACCCCCCCCCCACCCGCCCGCTCCTCCTGCCGGCGGACGCCGCCGCCTTTCCCGCTGCCCGTCGCCCCCCACGGCTCAAGACTCGTCACCCCGCCGCGGAGCCCCCTTAGCAAGTCGCCTTGGTTATCTCCCGGGGGTGGGTGGAAGTTAGAACGGAAACCAGAAAGTTATCCTTTGCAAGAACAGCTTACCCCGGCCCCTAACCTGGGCGAGGAGCCTTCGGGGGAAACCACTCCCCGGCGCCCTGAGGGCTCAAGCCTGACAGGGAAAAAGTTTCCCTGAAACGGGGTTGGTGTGCTCCATTTGTTGCGGGAAGTGGCTGGAGGAAGACAGCAAAGGGAGCCCCACCTAGTCTGGCAGTAACCACTGTAGAGAAAAACTGTTAAAGGGGCCTTTCCCTTCGTCAGCAAGAGGAAATCTCTTTAGAGAGGGAGAGCAAATCCAGGAAGTTTGTCCTGTTCTCTTTTCAGCCATGTCGATGTGTCTCATCCAAAACTATCAGCGCCATGAATTTTGTTTAAAACTATTTTCAATGAACCGAGCCCTCCAGATTTTTCTTCTGAAAAAACTGATGGCCTTTGGGGAAAAGATCATCCTTGCAAGTTTAAGCGAATGGTTTGCTTCCCCTTCGAATGGTTTGCTTCCCCTTCGCTTGCCTCCCCCCTCCCCCTTAATAATGTAGAAAAGCATTTTTGTTATGCAAGTACTGTTTGGTATGAATATAAGCAGTTTTGTGTTATACTAAAGGGAAAGATTTTTACAGGATAAAAAGTTGGCACTCAGCGAAGATGGTGGGTTTTTTAAATTTTACATTAATTCACTCTAATTGGAATTTTGTTGTTTATCCAAATCAGACCCACTGCCGTCCAGTGGATTCTGGCTCATAGCGACCTTGTAGGACAGAGTAGAACTGCCCCATAGGTTTTCCAAAGCTGTAAATCTTTGTGGAAGCAGACTGCCACATCTTTCTCCCGCACTGTTGCAACAGCTGAGGTATAATTGAGTGCTTATAACTTAAAGTTTCTAACTTGTAAATTCATTTTGCAGCTGTCTTTTTTGTAATTAGAATGCTTTTTATCTTAGCAAGAAATAATTTAGAGGAAAGGGAGACGTTCATTTCATTTCAACTTCCTATCATTTAAAAGATGACTCTTGAAATAGTATTTATTGAGTCATAATGGAGTCACGAGACTTTTTAAGGGCCGGAAGGGACTATTTAGATCATCCTTTTATGGAGGAGGAAACTGAGGACTAGAACAGATAAGATAACCAGTTAGTGGCCATACTGTGTCTCCTGACTTTTAGGAAAATAGTTTGTCTGTAGTAGAGAACCTGGAGGAAGAAATAGGACATTTTATAGCTAATTACATTTTTGTAGCTGATATTCCCATCATACCCAAAGAAGGTGGGTACCTTAGTCAAATAGTGTGCAAGACACCACTCGGGTAGTTTCATCCCCAGGTTTTAAGAGATGAACCTGATGCTCAGGAGGTTAGATAACTTCATGGACACAGAACCTTGGATGATAGCCTTATTTCAGCTTATCCATGCTTTTAATCGCTGTACTGCATGGAGTTTTCAGTTGCATTTTCTTGTTTGACATTCACAATAAACATGACTCTACCTTATCAGAGAACCCCCAAAGTCAGTCTTTGAAACACATGTGGTCATTTTGATTTCAATGTGCCAGATATTATTATACAACTGGAGAGCCCAGATACTAACAACTTGATTTAAATATGTGTCATGGATCATGAAAATGGTTGCTCTGCCTTCTCTTCTCTGGAACTCCCACACCCCCAGCCCTCCATGAAAATCATCACTCTTATCTCTTCCGCTAAATTGTAAGCTCCGAAGACAATATATACGTCTGTTCTTTGTGTGTCCCAAAGCACTGACGTTGTACCTTGTACGTAGACAGTACCAGTTCATTTAAAATGTACTGTGAAGGTAGAGACATCACCTGTTTAATTCTCCAGTGTATTCTCAGTTCTTAGAGCCTGGCCTGGGCACCAAGTAAGTCTTCAGTATTTGGATTTAGGGATTAATGGTAATGAGCATTGAAAGAGAAGATATTTGAAGAGAATGTTGTAATCTTTCGAAGAGAAACATTTCCATCTTGGTTTTGGGATCTCTTTTGCTTTACAAATTGATTTCCATTTTATCCTCAAAATACTGCTTTACAGTAGAATGTCCAATATTTTAGCTACGTTAAGAAAAACCCCCATGATGACAACCTGCCATATTGTCTTTTTGTAATTGAGTGGATTCTGACTTGTGGCCACCCCATGTGGGTCTAGTGAGGTATAGTAAAGAATTGATCATAAAATTTGATTTATGCCTGTAAGAGTCTTAATCAGGTGTGTCTTTCCATGTAATATAAGATTGGTGGAAGATCTATGCAGAGATTGATTACATAGTAACTACTAATACATTTTTTTAAAGGTGAAGTATAGGATAGATTTGGATGAAAAGCTCATGTTCACTTTTCTTTATCTTTTGTTGTAGCTACTTGATAAATATTTGTTGAGGGAGTGAAATTAATCAGTGACGCTAGATCTGATACAAAGAGAATTTGGCTTATTTTACAAAAGTGTTTTTTTTGTTTGTTTTCAAAAAGCATAATTTAAACGACAGTTTATAATTGAATATCAAGGAAATCTTACTGATTTGCATGTGTTATTTTACTAAAGACAGTTAAAATGTGCGCCTGTGCCTATCTGTATTGATAAAGAGGTTTGGCATTGATCTGTGGTGTCTAAATTTGACTGGCCTAGAAATAGTTGAGCATTTATGAACTAAGTATTCAAAAGCTGTTTTTTTTCTTTTATGGCAGTGATGTCACAAGTTTACTTATCAGAAAAACTTGATCAAGAGGGATCTTAAACTTTCTAAGACCATAAAAGCTTGTCGTTTTTGAGAACTCAGTGGTCTTAAGAGGTTCGGCTGAAAAGTTTTAACTGTTAGCCTTCTCATGATGGGACATTTTGGCTGATGCAGTGATTCATCATAACATTGGACAGATTTTTCTGTTAAACCATCTATAAACAGGAGTATTGTACCATGGTTTACCCTGTGCTGACAGCGTAATGTTTTTCAGTCTTCTTAGATATTTTTCCATAGTATTGAAGGGTACTAATTACCGTTTAAAAACTTAAAAGTCTTTTAATTTATTAGTTCTTTGGAAATCTCGTTAACTCTGTAGAAGCAGTAACTACAAAAAGTAGAATGAATTTATGCACATATGGTACAGACCGAATTGCTAAATATAATTTGGTGTACTTTGAATCCAGTTTAGCACTGGATTCTAGAGTCAATCCCTTTAGCTGAGAGTACTAGAATTTTTTTAATTCACCACCAACGAAAAGAAGTATCACTTGTTCTCCAGACTTCTAACACTATTCCTGTTGTTAGTCAAATAGGGTAGACAGCAACTGACCATTATTTCAGTAGCAATTTGGAAAGAATTTTTGCTTTGCATCATTAGATCAAAAAATTTTAAATTCTGTTTCCAAAAAGGAGCCCCCTGCCCAAAAAAGGGGGAGGGTGAATAGAAGAAATGTACCGGGTTTTTAAATAACGTTTAAGTTGCTTAAAAATAACGTGTAAAATGAATTGCAGAATTTCCACCTTATATTATACACTGTATGTATAATATATATTACATACGATATATTATGGTTTATATTATACATAAGGGCAATATTCTAGAGTATCACTATGCTTAAAATTTTGATTGTATATGAGATGTTTGAATACTAGAAATATTTTCATTTTTAAATTAAGAATTTTAGTCTGATCATAAAGTAATTATCTAACATTCTAATTTTGAATTTTACATTGAACTGGTTCCTAAAGCTTACTCTTTTATTACACTCGTGTGTGTATTTCAGTAGCAGTGTGGACATACATACACAGACACACATAATTCAGACCTTTTAGATTTAAATGGAATTTTGATTTCATGAGATGACTTGTTCTAACTTGATCTTTTTAAGCGGTGGGGGATTGAATGTTTTTAACTATTATATGGGTAGACTGAATAAAGTTGTTAAAATAGAGCATCCATTAAAAGCAGGTAGAAATATTTGTGATAACTTTAAATTACTAACTCATGAAACCATTACTTTTACTATATCATAGAGCTTCTTGATGTATTTTTCACTAGTTGCTTTGAAATTTTGTTTCAGTAAATATACACTTTAATAAAATAAGATTTTTCTCCTATGTTTAAAACATTCAGCATTTCATTTAGTAACCTTTTTTTTTTTAATATACAGTGAACTTTTTTGACACGCGGCTGCTAACTGAAAGGTCAGCAGTTTGAACCCATCAGCCATTCTGTAGAAGGGAGATGTGGCAGTGTGTTTCCATGAGGATTACGGCCTTGGAAATCTTACGGGGCAGTTCTACTCTCTCCTATGGGGTCCTATGGGTCAGAATCAATGGCATGAGGTTTTTTGGTCTGGGTTGCCTTCTTCCTCTTTGCCTTGTCGGAAGGAAAAGCAGATGAAAGTAAACAGTCTGTTTTGTCCATTTGATAGCAGTTTTTGGCAAAAGCTTCTGGAGAGAAAATGGAAAGCGTTAGGTAAAATGAAACGTCAGTTATCTGTGTCTTGAAATTTGTCGTCTTAACAATATATTTTTCAAAATCACTTTATACTTAAAAAATTGGAGAGACTTTCTAAGTTAATGGAACTGAGGGTATCAATAAAATATATTGGTATTATATGGTTTATATTATATGAATATATGGTATTTCATTTAAAAGTTTTTAGGTTTCAATGTGTTATGTATATTGCATCCAACTGACAACTTTGTGTTTTAAGGTTGCAGTGAAAATACGGAAACCTATTACTATATTATGCTGTTAATGCAAACGTATTTATAGCTGCTACTGCTTCTAAGCTTTATACGTTACTGTTAAACTTCTCAATAACAATAACAAAACTTGGGAATCCCTCAGGAATCTTTAATTCTATAACTGTACAAAAAAAGAGATAGGGATGAGTTACATAAACATGTATGCATCTGTTCTTTTTCTCCTACTGGTATTGAAATTGTTGAACTTGTGCAATTGCACTGAATTTGTATTGGTAAGACTGCCTGAGTTTTCAAATATGTTTGCCTGTTTCGTTGTCTTATTAAAATATTTATAATATAATAAAGTATGAAGAAGGAAATTAACATATAATTCCACCAATATATTTTCAGGCAAAATTTGTACTTCCCTTTCTGAAGCTTTCCTATCTCCTTGCTTCCTCAGTGGGAATGGTGACATATACTTCTTAGAGTTGTTGAGGATTAAAAGTATTATTCATAAATATTTTATAAACTGTAAAAGAATATACCAAAGTAGTATTAGTTCTTATTTATAAAATTTTAATTTTCATATAGCATTGATTCTCTCAATTGAAGTTGATTTATTTGATTTTTAAGATCCCATTAAGGTATAAATAAGGACTAAGAAAGAATAATTATGACTAAACAACTTAAGTGAATTGTCTAGTTCAGTGGTTTTCAAAGTGGGTCCAAGGACTCCTGGGGATCCCTTAGACATTTTCAGGGATCTGCAAGGATGAAATTATTTTTATAATAATAAGATGTTCTTTGTCTTTTTTACTGGGTTGACATTTGGTAGGTAAAACTGCCGGTACTGAAGAAGGAATCAGGTTAGAGCACCACACTGTACTAGTCATCGTTTACTTCACTGCTAAGTAGTCACAGTTTTTTAAAAAGCTTCACGAATGTCTGTGATGAAGCAGTAGAAATTTTTACTAAATCCTGACCCTTGTACACATGTTTTTAATGTATAATATGACAAAATGGAAAGTACACTTAAAATACTTTTGCTGCATTCTGAAGTATAACCGTAGACTTTTGGAAAAGCATCTGTGTGATTATTTTATTTGAGTTGCAGGTTGAACCAGACACCTTCTTCGTGGAACACCATTTTTACTTTAAAGAGTGCTTGACAAACTATGGTTATTCATACTTAGGTATTAGACTGAAAATAAACAAAAGGGGCCTATCACTTTAAGGAAAATAACTGACAGTATTTGTAGTCAGTAATGAAGCTCAAGATTTCAAATGAAAATTAGAATTTTAGAAAACTTATATAAGCCATTGTACACTTGAGAGCTTCCAGTATTTAAAAGACTTTCCTGGTTATATTGGTGATGATATTAATGAACATGAGTTTTTTTGATAATGTATAATGTGTTAACACTTAAAGATGGCATAATTGGGTGAAAGAGTGTATTACAAATGACCAAATGTATGAGTTACAAAATCATGCACAAGTTTAAAAAAATCATTCCAAAGGTCTAGCTAGACTAACGGTTTTTAATGTTATAGAGGATATAGAGTTTATTGATGTGGTTTCCCATTCCATATTGCAACCAACTGTCGAGTTTTGGTATAGTGCCAAAGAAGAATAAGGAGTCCTGGTGGCGTAATGGCTTCAGAGCTCCGCTCCTAACTGAAAGGTTGGCAGTTCGAACCCACCAGTGGTTCTGCAGGAGAGAACACCTGGCAATCTGCTCCCATGATTATAGCCTAAGAAACCCTATGTGGCAGTTATACTCTGTCATATAGGGTCACTGTGAGTCAGAACCGTCTAAAAGAATACCCACATTTAATCTAAAAAGACTATTTAAATATTCCTGCCTTTTCCAACTATTATGTGTGAAGCTGAGTTTTCTTCATGTTAGCCAAAACAACATATTCCAACAGATTGAATGCAGAAGCAAATTTTGAGAATCTAGCTGTCGTTTATTAAGCCAAACATTAAAGAGATTTGTAAAGATTTAAACTAATGCCAATCTTGTTATCACCTTTTTTAAATACAGTTATTCCTCAAAAAAAGTTATTTCTGTTAACATGTAGTGGTTTTATTTTAAATTAATGAATATTAAAATTTTGTTTTAATTTTGAATACAGTAAATATCCATAGGTATAATCCACATGACAGTCTCTTTGAGAATCTCAGTAATTTTCATCATCCTAAGACCGAAAAACCAATTGCCATCGAGTCATTTCCAAGTCATGGTGACCCCATGTGTATCAGAATATAACCACACTCCATAGGGTTTTCAATTACTAGCTTTTCAGAAGTAGATCAGCAGGCCTTTCTTTAAGTTGCCTCTGGGTAGATTCGAACCACCAATTTTTCAGTTAGTAACCAAGCACTTAACCAAGGAGTACGTGGATGGCGCAGACAGTTAAGTGCTTAACTATTAACGGAAAGGCTGGCAGTGTGAACCCACCTAGAGGCACCTTAGAAGACAGGCCGGCTGATCTGCTTCCAAAAAGTCACAGCCTTGAAAAACCTATGGTTTTCTCTGCACACATGGGGCCCCATGAATCAGAATTGACTCAACAACAAGAAGACCAAAAAGGTTAACTGCTGGTGTGTTAAAATGTGCAAAAGAAAGTAACTTTTAAATTCTGAGCCTTCCAGAGATATACTTAATCTATTACTTGATCTATTTTTCTTGCCCACTGCTTTTCCTGGTCACCATGTTAGAATTTCAGTCTGAGTCTAGGTGACTGTTCCAGGCTATTGCAAAAGAAACGTCATTAAGAGAGAAGTTGAAAAGTCCTTTCCAAATCTTGAGATTCTGTCATTTTGATATGGAAGAAAGTAAAATAGATAGACTCAGCATTATTACTATTTAGCAGAAACCCTCTTTTATAAGTGATTATGCAGGAATTCATTAAAATAATCATACATAGGACTGAGGTATTGATAGCAGAATCCCCATATGGTGTCAGCCACCTGTATTACTGCTGCATCAACACCCACTGCTGTTGAGTCGATTTTGGCACATAGCGACCCTATCGGACAGAGTAGAATTGGCCCATAGGGTTTCCAAGGATGTAGATCTTCACGAAGCAGACTACCACGTCTTTCTCCCATGGAGCAGCTGGTGGGTTCAAACCACTGACCATTTGGTTGGCAGCTGAGCGCTTTAACCACTGCACCACCAGGAAGCCTTACTGTTCCAGAGTTAACAGTAAAACTAGATCAATGTGATGGGTTATTTTGGGCACAGAGAAAAATGTCAATTGACTAGCCTAGAGGCAAAACACAGACTTCGGCTGCCTTCCATTAAACCATATAGTAAGGTTCATGCTATCTCCCCAGAAAATATAATAGTAAATATGCATTAAATATTTTCTGTGTGTCAGCCACTGTCCCAGGCACTATATATATATTACTTCATTAAGTCTTCACTATGCGGCGAAAGAGCCCTCCGTTACCCAATTTTACAAGTGAGGAAACAGGCACACAGAAGTGAAATCACAGCCACTACATGGAGAAGCCGGAATTTGGATCCGTGTTTGATTTCAAACACTGTGTTCTCAGACACTAGGTTAAAGACTCAAAAACAAGCATCAAGAAAAGAGCATTTCTTCAAAGCTCTGTAATGTGTCTTCAAATATGTTGAGTGAATATATATCCTTAGTAAGAATGATACTTGATCAGTTATAACAGTGTGAATGAGAGAACGTTGTCATCCTCACACAAACTAAAAGGATAATTGCAGAATTTTAAACATCAAAAAAACTTTATTAATATAGCTATTATCTGTTGAATGAAACAGTTTAGTTCAAATGCCTCATTTTTAAAAGAAGCTGAAGTCTGGGCTAGGTCTTGAGGTAGCAGAGGTGGTAATGGGAGAGCCAGGAGTAGAACTTGGGTTTCCCAACTCTTTGATATTAATTTTTCATGCTTTGCTGTTAGTGTTTAATGTCTCTGATTTGTTTGTATTTCTGTTGAGAGGAGGTAGAGGAGTGGGAACCATAGGTAAATGTAAGGCAGTGTTTTCATGTGTTTATCTTTAAATCTCTTATTAATGTATAATCATTTTTGGTTAATATCTTAACCATGTTGCCCCTTTTGAGGAGTCCATTCAGTATTTTGCTCACAGTAATAGGTTTATCATTTTTAAACTTATTTTTTGTTTTAAAACTTGTGTACACCTCATTACTCTCATATATTGACAGATGCGTGTGTGTCCAAGATTTAACATAAACCTTAGGTAGATTTTTAATAGGTGACCTTCTGAATTTTGGGGTATTTAATAGTTTTCCTGTGGTGAAGCAATAGACTTTTCCCCATTTCAAGCTTAGTGATGTTTTTTTGACCTGAGAATTTGGTGTTTTGTCTACTTTTAGTAGATACTTTTCCAAAACACCTCCAGAATAATAACATTTTACCTTTTGGGAGAATGGTGTTTCTTTTTCATACTTGTTTAAAAACAATTGTTGCAATCCTTGTTAAACTATTGTTTTTTTATAAATACCAAAGACAGTTCCAGATTTTAAAGGGTTTTTAGCCTAACATGCGTTTGGATCAAGTAATTAGTTTCAAAATTATGAAAGCAGTAAGAAATATGGATAAATTATATACTGTACTTGGTTGGTGTCATGGACTGAATTATGTCCCCCCAAAAATGTGTGTATTAACTTGGTCAGGCCATGTGTGGTTGTCCTCCATTTTGTGATTTTCCTATGTGTTGTAAGTCATAATCTCTGATTAAAAGGATTAGGGTAGGAGGGTTTTTGGGTAATGCTCTTCTTGCTCAGGTCACCTCCCTGATCCAGTGTAAAGGGAGTTTCCCTGGGGTGAGGCCTGCACCACCTTTTCTCTCTCAAGAGATAAAGGAAAGAGAAGCAAGCAGAGAGTGGGGGCCTCACATCACCAAGAAAGCAGCACCAGAAGCAGTGCACAGCCTTTGGACATGGGGTCTCTCTGCACCTAAGAAAGCTCCTTGACCAGGGGAAGATTGAGGACAAGGAGCTTTCTCCAGAGGCGACAGAAAGAAAGCCATCACCTGGAGCCAAAGTCCTGCATTTAGTCTTGTAACGTACTAGACTGTGAGGAAATAAATTTCTCTTTGTTAAAGCCATCCACTTGTGGTATTTCTATTATGGCAGCACTAGATGACTAAGACAGTCAGTTTCTTGGAAATTTAGTGCCAGTTATTTCCCTAGAGGTAATAAGATGAGTGTGTTCTGTAAAGAGAATATTAAGTCTGAACACCAGTGTCTGAAAGAACAGGGTTGACACCAAAGGAAGAGAAAAAGGGGTCTGGAATGGTTTAGAGAAGGAATAAGTGTGAAAATGCTCTTCGATGTAGCTTCAGAGATTAAGCTTTATAGAACTCATGCCTACATGAGTTAATCCCACAGTGAGGGAGGGAGGGAGTTCAATAGGAAGCATTAGTTCTCTGTATATTAAATAATTAACTGGTCGGCTATTCTGGCATTTCTGAATTAAGGACCCTACTGAGATCGTATTTTATATCCAGGACATCCAGATGAGTCGCTAGGTTGCTGCTGGCTATTTACACAGTTTTAGTTGTTAGCTAAAAAAAATTTTGTGTGAAAATTCATTCCATCTTAGCCTTTTTATACTTAAGCCTTTTTTCTTCTAAGAGCCCTCTAACATTACTTCATCATCCTTCACCAAAAAGAATTTAAAAGTTTTTGAGGATAGAGAGCATTTGTAACATTTTTTACTGTTTAGCTGAAAGTGCTGGTGGCGATAACAGGCAGTGAAGAAGTTGGAAGGAGGAAGTGCAGCAGGAAAGAGAACGGTGACTGGAAGGTTCTTTCTAGCCAGCAGTGCTGTCGTTCACACTACTTACTCCAGAGTTCTGGATGAACCCGAAAAAACCACTGCCATCGAGTCGATTCCGACTCATAGCGACCCAGTAGGACAGAGTAGGACTGCCCCATAGAGTTTCCAAGGAGCATCTGGCGGATTTGAACTGCCGGCCTTTTGGTTAGCAGCCGTAGCACTTAACCACTGCACCACCAGGGTTTCCTCTGGATGAACAGGAATGAGAAAACCCACTTTGAAAAGCACTTGTGATGCTCTAGTGGTTGATAGATCTTGTCTACCAGCGGGTCCTATGTAGAGAATAATTGGATACCTGTTCGGTAACAGATGGTGGTCTTAAAGTACAGTAAAACCTGTGAGAGCTGGAACGAGATGGAATTCCTTGTTTTTCTGGGTCTCGTGATTTTACCGCTTTTCTATCGCTGGTTTTTGGGGAAATTATTTTGAGTTTTCCATCTCTGACAGGTTTCCGCCTTACACAGGTTCTGGCTTTCTCAGGTTTTACTTTAAGAGCTTCATCACTGAGCAGTTTGAGTTGAGAGTATTTTGGATGTTTCTGCTTCCCAGCGGAACCTTATGCATTCTCTCTGAACCTTCAGGTGCTCAAATTAGACATTTATTTCATTATTCTCATTAGTTTTAGTTTTATTCCTTTGGGCATAAGGGATAGAAAAACGATGTGCTTGGCATTTCATTGCAGCCTGTTGTCTTAAGCTGCTTGGGTTAGTAGTGATGGTATTGGGCTGGGTGACCTAGGTTTCAGTTCTGACGCTGGCCATGAAACCTTGAACAACTCCTGTTTAGAACATTATCTTTATGTAGAGGAAGTTTGATTAAATGGCTGTTCAGGCCTTTTAAAGCTCTAAAATCCTGTATTGCTGTGATAATACCACGCTTGTTTAAGCCACAATCATCTCTTGTCTGGACTCCTACAGGAGCTTCCCGACTCATTCTTGTCCCCTTCACTTCAGCTTCCACGCAGAAGCCAGTGTACGCCCAAACCCTCCCTCCCATGACTTAGGATAAAAACCAGTTCATTATGGCTTAAACCTGTTGCCGTCAAGTCGATTCCAACACATAGTGGCCCTATCGGACAGCGTAGAACTGTCCCATAGGGTTTCCAAGGAGTGCCTGGTGGGTTCAAACTGCCTGTCTTTTGGCTCACAGCTGGTAGCTCTTAACCACTGCATCGCCAGGGTTTCCGTCATGGCCTAGGAGGCCCTATGTAGTCCGATTCTTGCTTGCTTCACAACTTTACCTCCTTTCCACTGTTCACTGATCCGTAGCTAGTCTGGACCTCTTTCTGTTAATGACCTGACAAGCTTTTTTACCACCTTTGTGTTTTGATGTTAACTACTACTTTCTGTCTGTGATAAACTTTCCTCAGTTGTCTGCAATTTTTGCTCAGTCTTAACATTAGATCCCAGCTCAAATGTCACCTTTACAGAGTGGTGTTTTCTGATTGCCTTTTATTAAAAAGCATGACCTTTTTTATTACTTTCTTAGTTCTTATTAAAATTAGTAATTACATTGATCCATTTGTTTACTTTTCTTTCCCTCTATTTGTTTCAGGAGAGCAGGGACACTGTCTCCCTTGTCCACCATTATCACAAATGCTTAGCCCAGTAGCTGGTGCGTAGTAAGTGCTCACATTTTTTCACTTTAACTGAAAGAATACATAAGGTGTTCAGTAGATTTTCTTTATCCATTCCCATCATAAACTACTTCTTATATTCTTTTTAGTGTTACGTTTATTTCCAAGTATAATTCTTCATTGTTTAGGTCATCTGTCTCTTGAGGGCTAGTTCATCATAGAGCTAATTGTTCTCAGTTACTTTATGTTAGGATTAAATTGAGTAATGTTGTAAGCAAAGGCGTGAATAGTTAACCAATATGAAATGCAAATAGCAGTTCAGTGTAATAATAAAAACCCAAATAAGTGATACAGATGAGTGCTTATAAAGTCAGAGGAAGAAGTGAAAACTCTTAGGCTCCAGTAGTCAGAGGAGAAATTTAAAAGGAGGGGTGTATAAATTTTAGATTAACAGTGAGTAACAGTGGGCAACAACACATAAAGTGCAAAGAATGCTCAAGGGAGTGGTTTGCTCCAGAAAATGTTTGTGAAGTGGATTATAAATCCATAATCCCTTACCTATAACCCTTGGTGCCACATATTTTGGAATTCAGAAATTTTTCAAGTTTTGGGTTTTTTTTTTTTTGTTCTAAGTAAGAGTAGTCCAACACCATCAATACTTCTAGAATGAAACGTGGATACCCATTGCGGTCGAGATGATTCCAACTCAAGCAATCCTATAGGACAGAGTAGAACTGCCCCATAGGATTTCCAAGGAGCAGCTGGTGGGTTCAAACTTCCAACCTTTTAGTAAGCAGCCAGCCTTTTAACCACTGTGCCACCAGGGCTCCGAAACATGGATAGTCACACTAAATAGGATTAATTTTAAAAACTAAATAGTCTCATGTAAGTGTTTAGATGAAGTTCTGGTGTTTAAAGAGTTAATTTATATCAGGTCAGTTTTTTGCCACCAAATAAGTTATGAAACTTTCAGTTGTTGGGGATTTTATGATTTCAGAATTTCTATAAAAGTTTCAAAGCTGTAGTCCGGAATGGCCTGGAAAGACTATACTCCTTATTACGTTGTGTCTTTGGGGAAAATACAAGGAGTCTGAAAATGTTACTTTGAAGCAGTTAGCTTAGAAGGAGTCATTACCAAAGAATTCTTTTTGACATTGACTGAGAAAGGAATGACTACTGCTGGAGATGAGGCTTTAAGGGTGTGGAAGAACCACCTAATCCCATAGTATCCGGATAAATCTTTGGAAATAATGAGAATTTGTGTATTAATGGCTGGAAAGTAATAAGTATAAGAAATATGTTTAGTGATTGAGAGAGCTTATATTTTAGCCATAGTTTCTTCTTGATACATTTGAAAGTCTTAATGCAGTTTGTCTCCTAATTGATAAGGTTTCTAAAAATTAGAGTGTATTTAATTGTGAAGTAAAAACATAGTAGAAGATTAAAATAGGAATGTTATAGAACAGGACTAACACAATCCCTGTTTTAAATATTTGATGGAACCACTTGGTCGTGACAAGGAAAGAAGTAACTATCTGAAGAGGCTACTTTGAAACTCAGAACTGATTACAGGAAGTGCCTGCCCACTTTTCATGTTTTCCCCCATATGCTCTGCTTATGGTAGCAGCCGAATTTTAACAGCCACACTTCAGTTCTTATTGGCTTTATTCATTCATTTGGTATATACTAATGCCCAAGAACCCAAGCACGTATGCATCAGCTGTTTTTAGGATACTGATTTAGCCCTCGGAATTGCCAAGACAGGCATGTTTCAAAGCTACTTTTTTTTTAAGTGCTTACTGACTGACCTAGTAGTTAGGCAAGCAAGTGGAATAGTGTATGTAAAAGCCAATTGTAAGCGTTATTTTTGGCTTCCAGTGAAGTGTGGTGCGGTTTTTATTTTTCATCATGGTCTATATTTTACTGGATACTAAGCACATCTTTGAATAAACGGGAGAGGGTAGAGTATAAAAGGAAGAACTGTTAAATTAGTTAAAAACAACATGTTAGGAGTAAAATTTGCTACAAATGCCAGTGCGGGCATGTAATAGTTTACATAAGCTGCTGTGTAGATTGGGATATTAAAATTATGGGAGGTGCCTGTGGTTCCATTGTGTTTTGTTGGTTTTTGTTCCCTGGCAGTTTTTTTTTTTTAATTGTGCTTTAAGAGAAAGTTTACAAATCAAGTCAGTCTCTCACATTAAAACTTATATACACCTTGCTACATACTACCAGTTACTCTCCCCCTAATGAGACAGCCTGCTCTTTCCCTCTGCTCTCTCTCTTCGTGTCCATTTCGCCAGCTTCTAACCCCCTCTACCCTCTCATCTACCCTCTAGGCAGGAGATGCCAACATAATCTCAAGCGTCCACCTGATCCAAGAATCTCAATCCTCGCCAGCATCCCTCTCCAACCCATTGTTCAGTCCAATCCATGTCTGAATAGTTGGCTTCGGGAATGGTTCCTGTCCTGGACCAGCAGAAGGTCTGGGGGCCGTGGCCACTGGGGTCCTTCTAGTCTCAGTCAGACCATGAAGTCTGGTCTTTTTATGAGAATTTGGGGTCTGCATCCCACTGCTCTCCTGCTCCCTCAGGAGTTCTCTCTTGTGTTCCCTGTCAGGGCAGTCATCAGTTGTAGCCAGGCACCATCTAGTTCTTCTGGTTTCAGGATGATGTAGTCTCTGGTTCATGTGGCCCTTTCTGTCTCTTGGGCTTGTAATCACCTTGTGTCCTTGGTAGTCTTCATTCCCCTTTGGTCCAGGTAGGTTGAGACCAATTGATGCATCTTAGATGGCTGTTTGCTAGAGTTTAAGACCTCAGACATCCCTGGCAGTTTTAACCAGGGAATTTTCCATTGGAATGTCCTGGTCCTCAAATTGCATTAGAGTGTGTATAGTCATGCAGACTATGAACCCACAGTCTAAACTCCAAGACATTCTTATTACGGTTTCAAATGCATTTGGGGGCGGACATAAGCTTGCCATTTAATCCTAGTTACTAGATTAACAGTAAAATGAAAATATTAATTTTTGTAGTCATGTATTCTCTGATGGAAGATACTAATTCTATTTATTTCTGAATCCAGCTTTCTGTTAAAACAGACAGTAAATTATGTTTTAAAAAATGTTTCCCCATCCTTGAGGGAAAGGGGTATTGTAAAATCTAGGTATTTATATTAAAAGAAATATGTTTGGCATTCTCCCATTCATTAAAACAAATGTGGATTATTCTGGAATTCTTACCTTACCTTAAATTCTGTCTGCTAGTACTGCTTGAGAACTTCGTTTCTGATTTCTTATACCTTTGCCACAAAAGCTCATAAACTGTACTTATTATAGTATTTGGTTTAGCTAGGAACATGGAAAACCATCTGGGTACCCTTCTTAAGCTTAATAATGAGCATCCCTTTGGAGCGGTGGTGTCTCTTTTTTTCCTTGGCTTTTGGAAGTTAAGACACTGAGTAGTTTGTTTAAATTGCTGAAGAATCTCGTTTCTAGAGACCTGAGGAACAAGAGACCCTCCTTTGTTGTACTAAATTGGGAAAAATCTTTGGAGGTAAAAAGGTGACTGAGATGGTCTCTGGTGGACCTTGACCTTTCTTTGCTGGGGATATAGGTCTTACAGTCTTAAGGGGGAGGTGGATATTATCAGAGTCTTTCAGGGGTGTATTTTAAAACTTCCACCCTCCCCAAATCCCTATTATAATGGGAGATATTACTGGTACCAGTGTTGGAAATATGAACCATTTGGTGGATAGCCACTGCTGTAGTGTAATTACTTAGCTCTTCTGGGCTTCTGGTGTCTTCGGATTTAGATTTGATCTGGCCTTGAGACCTCCCTTCACACTCTTCCCAGCAGTGACTTTTGTTTTAACCACATCTTCAAATACCCCATGCATGACTCCTTACTTCCTGTCATGCCAGGGTGTGGCCCATACCAGCCAGGCTACGTTTAACAGAAACATAACATCTGACTAAAAATGTCTTATTATATAGACTTAGGAATGTATGCATTCACATTTCTATTTAGAGAGGCTCCCTGGTGTACTAAAAAGAAAGAAACCTAAGTTATCTCAGTTATGTTTACTGTCATTGGTAAATAACTTTTCTAAGCCTCAGTTTTTATTTTTAATCTTTGTATTAGGGATAATTATACTTGCAGAGAGGATCCCTGGTGGTGCAATGGTTAAGCGTTCGGCTGCTAACCAAAAGATTGGTGGTTCGAACCCAGCAGTGGCTCCATGGGAGAAAAGATGTGGCAGTCTGCTCCTGTAAAGATTACAGCCTAGGAAACCCTGTGAGGTAGTCTACTCTGTCATACAGGGTCACTATGAGTCAGAATCAATTTTGTCGGCACATAACAACAACAACAGTACTTGCAGGATTGTGTCAAGGATCAAATGTACCTAGTACAGAGGTAGCAATCTAATATGGGGACTAGAATATGTGATTTCTCAATTAAAAGACTAAGTTGTGGCATTCCGAGATTTGGAATATGGGCTCCCTTACTCTGAACATGGCACTGTAAAGTCACTACTCCCAATGAAGTTCGTCAGTTTTCATACTTAAAAAAGAACGTGTGTGAAGGTGTTTTGTTTTTTTCCCCCCCTCTCAAATTAAGGTTTTCATATTTAAAAGACAGAGTAGAAGATGAATGAAAACATTTACAACATTCATTCATCAGTTATCTGTTTGCCTGCTTTGTGGTAATCATTGAAATAGCCCTCCCTCAAATTTTCTTAGGGTCTAGTTGGGAAGAGGGGCATATAAACAGCTATAATAAATTGTGAGAGGCTGTAATCAGGGCACAAAGAAAGAATTACTAAATTCTTCAAGTGGGATAAGGAGTTAGAAAGGGTTTTGTAGAGGAGGAGCTCATGTTTGAATGGACTCAGGAAAAATGAGGTGGCAGTTTTGATGAGGCAAGGGCATTCTTGGCTGAGGGAGCGGCATGAACAAGCACCAAGTACATTCAGGGAACTTGAGCACTTTGTCATATTTTGGGTTGAGTTTTTGGCATGGTTGAGTTTTTGGCATTGTTCAGTGTGATACAGAAATAACAAACAGGAGCTGGTTTATGAATGCAAAAAATGAGTTCATGTTTGCACACATTGAGGAGTTTTATTGTTAACAGTTTCTACATGTACCATTTAGTAGCATTGATTACATTCAAGTTGTGTAACCATTCTTATCCTCCTTTTCTGAGTTGTTCCTCCCAGGTTGACATAGATTAACTGCCCCCTGATTTTCCTATCTGTGGTAATCTTTAGAGTTGCTGTCGTCAGTTTACCTCATATAGATAGTTCTTAAAAGAGCATAATGCTCAAGACAGGTATTTTTTACTAGTTAAGCTAAAGTATGGTTTGGTTTTAAGAAGACTTAGGGAATATTTTTGGTTTAAGGTTTAAAGATTATCTCATGGCAGAAGTATTCAGGGGTTCATCCAACCTTCATGCCTCCAGGAAGTCTGGAGCCCGTGAGAACTTGAAGTTCTGTTCTGCCTTTTTCCCCTGTTGATCAGAATTCTTCTATGTAAGCTTCAGTGATGGTAGCCAGGCACCATCCAGTTCTTCTGGTCTCGTGTCAAAGGGGACAGCTGTTCATGGAGGCATTTAGCCACACATTCCATATTCTCCTCTTATTCCTGACTCTCCTTCTTCCTCTGTCATTCTAGGCAAATAAGAGATCTATTGGTGTGCCTTCGATGGCCTTTTACAAGTTTTTAAGACCGCAGACACTATGCATCGAACTAGGAGGTAGAACAGAGGCACTAAACCTGTTATTAGGCCAGTTAACTGGGATGCTGCATAAAACTATGACCCTAAACCTCCAAACAAAGAAACCAAATCCCATGAAGTTTTTGGTTGTACATAATCAGCCTCAGCAGCTATTTTTCTTTCTTTTTTGTTGTCATCGTAAATATATCTATCATACAACTTTTGCCAGTTCAACTTTTTACAGGTATACAGTTTATTGACAGCAATTAAAATAATCAACTGTGCAGCCCTATCCTTAATCAATGTGATATTTCCATCACTGTTAACCCTTGCCTTTCCCCATCCCTCCCACCCATAGTAACCACTGATAAACTTTTTTCTCTATACATTTGTCTTATCTTTTTATATGAGAGGTCATACAGTATTTGTCCTTTTGTGATTGACTTATTTTACTTAGCATAAGTAAAGCTCCATCAATATTGTAGCGTGTATCAAGACTTCGTTTCTCCTACTCACTGAGTAGTATTTCATTGTATATTTGTACCACGTTTTGTTTATCCATTTATCTGTTGGTGGGCATTTAGGTCGTTTCCACCTTTTGGCTATTGTGAATAGTGCTGCAGCAAACGTTGGTGTACTAGTCTCTTTTTGAGTCTCTGCTTTCAAGTCTTTTAGGTATATTCCTAGGAGTGGAATTGTTGGATCATATAGTGGTTCCAGTTTTAGTTTTTTGAGGAACTGCCACATTGTTTCCCACAACAGGTGTATCATTTAGCATTCCCACCAGCAATGGGTAAGGGTTCTAATTTCCCCATATCCTTGCTAACATTTGTTGTTCCTGGCATTTGTTTGTTTTTGTTTTTAATCTTAGCCATCCTAGAGGGAATGAAATGGTATCTCATTGTGGTTTTGATTTGCATCTCTCTTATGGCTAATGATGTTGACCATCTTTTCATGGCTTGGTGGCCATTTGAATGTCCTTTCTGATGTCTAAATTCTTTGCCCATTTATGATTGGTTGTTTGTCCTTTTGTTGTTGTCAAAGTTTCGTATATGTTTTGGTTATTAGGTTCTTGTTGGATAAAGGGTTTCCAAAGATACCCTTTCAGTCAGTAACTTGTCTTTTCACTTTATTGCTGAAGTCTTTCAATGAACAAAAGGAAACCCTGGTTGCATAGTGGTTAAGTGCTACGGCTGCTAACCAAAGGGTCAGCAGTTCGAATCCGCCACGCACTCCTTGGAAACTCCATGGGGCGGTTCTACTCTGTCCTGTAGGGTTGCTATGATTCGAAATTGACTCGACGGCACTGGGTTTGGGGTTTTTTGGTTTTCAGTGAACAAAAGTTTCTAACTTTTTGAGGTCCCATTTATTTCTTTTGCTGTTTGTGCTTTTGTTGGCACATACAGAGTTTAAAATGCGTATGAGACATCTCAAATGTGAAGTGCTGTCAATAAGCATACAAGGGTTTTTTTTTGTTTGTTTGGTTTTTTAAGATCACTTGAAATTGTTATAATCCAGTATTAAGAGAAATTTGTTCGTTTATTTTTTGGTCCTTAGGATGACTTTAAATAAAATTTCAAACCAAAGCAGTACTTTTTAAAGATTTTTTTCAAATTAATATTGATCCTTTACTGGGACGTTTGTCATTCTAACTGGTTACCCAACATCTGAACTTATACTTCCTATGTTTGACATTTCTCCACCTTATTATTCAGCCATATGGACAACCTTGCTTTATAGAAAATGAAAATGCCAAGTACTCGCTTTTCCAACCTCCCTTGCAATTAGGGCACAAATACTTAACCTAAATCAAAAACCAGTTGCCTGTCAAAGTAATTCTGGCTCATTGTGATGCCATGTGTGCCAGGGTAAAACTGTGTTCCTCAGGCTTTTCAATGGCTGATTTTTCAGAAGGAAATCCCCAGGTTTCCTCACCTGGCCAATTTTGCAATATGATTTTGGGTTTTTTGGCTATGTAAGTCCCAAACTTGATTCGCTAGCCCTCACCATAACTTTGTGAGTTACTTGGTATCTTCCAGTGGAATTCTTTTTCTATATAATGAGGCCTGGTGACACAGTGATTAAGTGATAAGGCTGCGAATGCAAAAGGTGGCAGTTCGAATCCACCATCTGCTCCTTGGAAACCCTTTGGGGCAGTTTTACTCCATTACATAGGATCACTATGTGTTGGAATCGACTAGATGACAATGGGTCTTTTTTTTTTTTTTTTTTTGGTTGCTGTATAAGGTTGATTTGTTACTTGCAATAGAGAACCTTGTCTGATACACGTCACTAGAAAATTTAGTAAAACTTTATCATCAAAGGCAGGTTTATGTGAGGAAAAAGAAGAGTGATGTCCTCATGTGAGAGAAAAGTACATGAATGAGGTTAGAGGCAGACTCTCTTCCCTGGTGTTTCTTTTGTAGATCCAAGCTTCTCATGAGTATTGAAGCTCTGGATATGTTATTCCATAGGTTCAGAGGTGCAAATTCTGTGGTGTAGAAAGCACTTTAATTGAAATTTAATGAAATGTAAAATTGTTTCTCAGTCACACTAACCACATTTCAAATGCTCCATAGCCACGTGCAGCTAGTGGCTACTGTATTGGACAGTGCAGCTGTAGAACATTTAGATCATTACAGAAAGTGTGTTGTAAAGCACTGGTCCAGATTCTAGTCTAATTCTATAATTTTCTAGTTCTTCAATCTTGGATAAGTGGCCTGAACCTCAAATCCTTATGCAGAAACAATGCCTTATCTTCACAGTGTTGTTTTAAAGATTGAATGAAACAATGTGTGAAAAGACTATATAAATTTTAAAAGTACCATGCAGATGTGTTATTTAACTTATCAAAGATACAGGAACATCTTTAAAAATGTTTTCAGATGAGGATTATTTTTGCTGGCTGACAAAAAATTTTTCTAAAACAATCTAAAGGGAACCCTTTCAAAGCCCCAGTGGTGTGAATGCTTTAATGTTAGACTGTGTATATTAAACCACTTCAGGAATCAAAGTGGAAAGAAATGGTCTCCTAACAATCAAATTTCATTTTAAATGTGAACAACTTAACTTTATCCAAACTGCCCTTTTCATTTTTATCTGTAAAGCTTGGTGAAGTTTTAGGTATATGAGGGGCTTACCTTCTTGCCGTAGGTTCCCCTGATAACACCACTTAGCATACTTTCTAAATGACTTTAAACAGCTGTATCTGTTGACTAAATGAATAATGTGCCTCGCACATAGAGATATTAAATGAGTGTTGTAAAAATGAGCAACATCAGCTGTGCCAGGACCAAAATCATTGTTTTTGGTGGACAGTCTTCAGTATTCAGGTAAACCAGTCTCAGTAATTCTATTTAGGCTTTTTTGTGTTTTTGGTATATACGTTACAGCAAATTAACTCATCTTTGTAAAACTCAGAGAACAGTGCTAGCTATTTAAAATGAAGTATTCTACAGCATTTTCTGGTATTTTCAGAATTATAAGCCACATTAAAAACAACAGTTGCTCACAGGTCAGCTCTCACTCATAGCGACCCCACGTGTGTCAAAGTAGAATTGTGCTCCATAGGGTGTTCGGTGGCAGATTTTTCAGAAATAGATCACCAGCCTTTCTTCTGAGGCATATCTGGGTGGATGTGAACCTCCAGCCTTTTGGTTAGCAGCTGAGAGCATTAAATGTTTACGCCACCCAAGGACTTATTATACTATATTACCGCAAACCAAACCCATTGCTGTTGAGTCAGTTTGAACTCATGGCAACCCCATGTGTTACAGAGTAGAAGTATTCATAGGGTTTTTGGCTGTAATCTTTACGGAACCAAATCACCAGGCCTTTCTTCCACAGAGCCACTGGGTGGGTTCTAACCACCAACCTTTAGGTCTGTATTTGAGCACAAACTATTTGTACCACCCAGGGACTCCTTAAGCCACATTAGACATTGAAAATTAAGAACTGTACGCTTTCCCGTTGAGTCTAGAGTTGGTCTCAGAGTTTTCTCAATACTACACTCCAGGTGATGTTGTTGTTAAGTGCCGTTAAATCCATTTTTTTACTCATAGTGACCCAATGTGGCAGAGTAGAGCTGCTCAGTGGGGTTTTTAGGCCGTAATCTTTATGGGAGCAGATCACCAGGTCTTTTCTCCCATGGAACCGCTAGGTGGGTTTAAACCACAAATCTTTTAGTTAGCAGCCATTAATATTTTCAGCTGGTGCTTGAGCTAAAACCCATTTGCTTGCCACTGCTGGACTAATTGGCAGGATCTCTCCTTGTCTCTTCCAAGCTCTAGCCAAAGGACAAGGATCGATAAACTTGTACAGTAAAGTCATATAATATTTTAGGCTTTATAGGCTATACAGTCTCTGTCACAGCTACACATTCTGCAGTTGTAGCATGAAAGCAACCGTAGGCAACCTAAACAAATGAGCCTGACTGTGTTCCAATAAAACTTCATGAGTGTGACTGTTCCAACAAAACTTTATTTGCAAAAACATAGGCAACAGATGGGATTTGGCTTGAGGGCCGTAGTTTTGCCAGCCTCCTGCTCAAGGACAAGAAACTCTACTTTTCTTCCATTCAGCACACAATTAAGCTGCTTCTGTATTCCTCACACTGTATTAAGCATTGGTTATACAGCAGTGAACATTACACACAGATCCCTGGCTGTAAGGGACTTAAGCCTTAACTGAGTATTTTTTGTTTATGCACTTGAGTAGATCCAGAGAAACTCTCTGAGGAAGAATATGGTTTTTCGCCCATTGCATAACAGTCAATACAAGTGAGATTTTAGGCAGGTACCCTAAGTCATGTTTTGTGCTGGTGGTATTAACTTTAAGTAACCTCGATCTGCTTTAGATACCACATTCTGGGGTATCAAAGTTAACATCCTGCTATGAAAAATAAGAAGCCAAAGATGTTGTGTCTTGTATCTACACTACTTTGTACGTGGTAGGCACTTAGCATCCTTATGATGTTGTTGAATAAAGGTAAAATTACCAATTATCTTACTGATTCTTCATGTGGTATGTTGTTTCTGACCTCTTAATTTTGGTTTTTGCCGTCTTAATATGGGTTTTCATTGCAAGCCTACTCATGCATTTTTAAAGTAGGCCACGTATTAATCATATTTTAATGAAATGCTTAACTTTGCTAGATGTAATAGACAGCCTTCTATTGTTAGAATACCTTTCTTCAGTTTAAAGTACCTTTATTTTTCACAATAATGGTAAGTTTCTCTTCAAAATGTCTGATACTGTTGCTTATGAAATGGAGTCAAGGCTCTTGACTAATAAATACCAAGATCTCCATTATCTTAACTGCAGACACTCTAGCTGTTTTTATTTTCCTATTCCTTTGTGCTCTGTGATCCTTTCAGACTGCTTTCTGCTGTATTCTGATGGTTTTCCTGAATTTTGCTTCCTTCTGTACTTCTGACTTTCCTTCTGTCTGGCATGTTCTTTTCAATTGAAACACTATAACTGTTCTTCACTGGCCACCTTTTTCTGAACTCCCATAGTATTTTGTGTTTCTCGTGATACTGATTTTCCATATTTTTATGTCACCTTTTCTACAAAATTATAAGCTTTGTGAGAACAAGTACATTTTGTTCATCTTTGTAATCTTGACTGTGTCCTGCACAAAATGTTTATCACATGTTAATTAAATGAAAAGTTCCTTTTTAGATTCAACAAGGGGCAGTGTTCTTCATGAGAAGTCATTGGACTTTTATCCACATGGGAAAACACATGTAAAAATACATTGTGAACTGTAAAGCCTATATGATATTGTCTGTTATCATAAACACTTGAACTTGACTCTGCTGCTAAGTGCTGCACACAATTCAGTTTTTAATTTCCATATATTTCAGAGAAGATTCTGTTTTTTTTTTTTAAAGGCTGTGCAGAGCCTCCCTCCCCAAATGTTTACATTAAGATTATGAAACATGAGAGGAAGCAGATTCCTACGATGCATGATATGTGATCCACCTGGGATGACCACCATCGTTGTTTGCCTAGGACTAGGGGTTTTCTGGGACATGGGACTTAAAGTAATAAAACTGGGACAGTTGACTGCGCTGATTCCACCTCACTGTGTAATCATCTCTTTTGTGTATCACTGTGTTAGTACAGTTTTGAAGAGGTGTGATAAATTCTAGGCACCTAGGTTTTTGTTTCATTTTTGGCGGGAGAGCTGTGTTGGAGGCACTTGAGCTTTTATTTATTTAGGTTTCCAAATATACTTATTTTGGACAGATGGTCTTTAATGTCCAAATGAAAATTCAAAAGTGTGTTTGATCAGTTCATCTACTTAGGAATGTATTTGTATCAGACATGTCTTGATGGCCTTATTAGAAGGTAATAGTACTCAAAATTTTTTGTTAAATTTGCATAAACTGTCAGGTATGTACTGTATTAGGTATAGATATGTTTACAATAGCAGAGGAGTCTCAGATGGCCTGAAAAATTTCCTCTTGGTTCCCTTTAAAGTGGTTTCAGCTTTGGTCTTAAGTCTGTGGAGACTGCTTCTTAAGGGGTGTATGACAGGTATATAATTTAGGATAAAGTGGCTATTAAAAATTCTTGTGTATTTTATCAATAGGCAAACCGTAGTGGGACATACATTATTCCTGGTGATATTGTTGGAAAACAGAATTATCCATTAAAAATATTTATACAGTACTTTATACCAAAAAGGGCATCAAAGACCAGATTCTTCCCATTTTGTAATGATTAAATTTTAACATACTTCATGGAGCTGTGTGGAGTAATAGTGTCCTTAATTCGATTAACCTTTTGGCTAAAATAGACTCTTCAGGGATGGTTTGTTTTATTTTCTTCTCCTTTTTCTTGTAACAATGTGAATAGTTTTTTTTTTTTAATTATTCAGTATGATAAAATATTTGTAAAACAAGTTTGTCATTTTAACCATTTTTAATTGTACAGTTCAGTAACATTAATGGCTTTCATCATTTTGCACAACCATCACCACTCTTCATTTCCGACAATTTTACACCACCTCAAACAGAAACTCAGCAGTAACCTTCATTCCTTCTCGCCCCTAGCAACCACTAATAATCCACTTCTGTCTCTATGCATTTGGTGATTCTAGATATTTCATGTAAGTAGGTCTGTACAATATTTGTCTTTTTATGTGAGGTTTATTTTATTCAACATAATGTTTCCAGGGCTCATCCATGTAGTATCATGTATCAGAATCTATTTTTTCTTTATGACTGACTGATATTCCATTGTATGTATATACCACATTTTATTTATGCATTAATCTGTTGATGGACATGGGGGTTGTTTCCACCTTTTGTCTGTTGTGAATAATGTTGCAGTGAACATTGATGTACAGGTGTCTGTTTGAGTCCCAGCTTGTAATTCTTTTGGGTATACATTCAGGAGTAGAATTGCTGGGTCATACGATAATTCTATGTGTAGCTTTTTGAGAACCCACCAAACTGTTTTCCACAGGAGCTGCACCATTTTACGTTCCCACCAGCAATGCACTAGGGCTCCAATACGCCAGGTTCTCCACATCCCTGCCAACATTTTTTAGTTTCTATATTTCTTGTAATGGCCATCCTAGTGGATATGAGGTAGTATCTCATTGTGGTTTTTATTTGCATTTCCCTAATGACTATAATGACCTTGAGCATCTTTTCATGAGTTTACTGGCTATTTTTATATCTTATTCAGAGAAATAATCTGTTCAGTTCCTTTCCTCCTCTTTTAATTGGATTCTTTGTCTTCTGTATGTTGTAGATATTAAACCCTTATCAATTTATTCATCTACTTGGGAATGTATATTTGTTTATATGGTTCCCAAATATTTTCTCCCATTCTTTTAAGTTGTATCTTCACTTTCTTATAAAGTTGTTTGATGCAATTTTTTTTTTTTTTTTTTTTTTTTTTCGTTTTAATGAAGCCCAGTTTATCTGTTTCTTAGTTTTTGTTGTTGCTTTTGCTTTGGTGTCATATCTAAGAATCCATTGTCAAAAACAAGACCTGGATGTTTTATCCCTATGTTTTCTTCTGAGAGTTTCATTGTTCTAGTTCTTATATTTAGATCATTGATTCTTTTTAAGTTAAATTTGTATATAGTTTCAGGTATTGATCCAATTTCATTCTTTTGCATGTGGAGATCCAGTTGTCCCAAATATAGCTCTTTTGACATCTTTTTAGCTCTTCATGGTTCTTGTCAGACTGATCCAACTTGCACTTGATTCTTCAGCAAAATTCTGGATCACATTGTTGTATTAAAATTACTTGTCCCTTCAAAGCAGATGTATCCCACATTATAATCCTATATTGAAGTGTAAAGGTCAGATTTGGAAGACAAAAAAATTTAGGAAGAGAACTGGAAATTTTAAAGTTAAAGAAAAAATGTCCTTTTCACAACAGAAGGAGTTTGCTTTCTTGTGTTTTTTTTTTGTTGTTGTTGTTCATTTTTAGTAGATACTTGTTTTTAGACTAGACTTTTTTTGGCGGGGGGGGGACTCAAATGTAGAATAAACACTGCCAGTAGTGTGAACATAGCAATAGCATCTATTTATTCCTAGGGAAATTAGAAATAAGATGCTTACTGCCTTGGTTACAAAAGATTCCGGGTGAAGAAGAAAAGGAGCAAGTGCAAAGATTACAGGCACTGCATGAGCAAATGATTTTTATATGATATGGGTTATTGTATAATAGAAGCGAGCCATTGAGTGTTTTACACTCAGGAACTCATTAAGTCTAGAAAATGTTTTGGTTTTGTGCAATATTGATAATTTTTTCTGTTCCTATTTCTGCTCCACATAAACTGGCAAAAGATACCTTGAAGTTCATTTAATGGAACCTTACAACTAAAACTATAAAAATAAGGCCTTAAAATTAAGTCGATATTTGTAATCAAATAAATTGTACATCTTAAATTAAGCCCAAAATATTATGAAACAAATTATACCTAGTATGTTTATAACCTCCTTGCATGAATCAGTGTTCTTTTTCTCTGTATGCCTGAGTCTTTTGAATATAGGCAGTCACCATCTTATTTCCAATTCCTTTGTGGCGTAGTAGTTAAGTGCTACAGCTGCTAACCAAGAGGTCGGCAGTTCGAATCCGCCAGGCACTCCTTGGAAACCATGGGGCAGATCCTCTGTCCTGTAGGGTTGCTATGAGTCAGAACTGACTCAGTGGCAGTGGGTTTGGTTTTGGTTTTATTGCCATGTCCATGCCATTCCCGGTTTCACTCTACTGTCTTTGAGACAGATCCCAAAAGGTAAAAGAAGATACCTTCTGTTCCTGTTAGACTCCCTATCTTGTTTCATGGCATCACTGTCCATCTATTTGATCATGCTACATCTTGTTTTTCCTTCCTCACCTATCTAACAGTCACCATGTTCTCTTGATTCTGGCTTATCAGTTTCTCAGAGATGCACCATCTTTTATTCCTTCTGTCACTGCCTTGACATAGTCTACCATATGAATCCCCAGAATTCATAAAATAAATCCTCAGTTCCTGTGATCTTTTGAAAACAGATCTGTCCCTATCATATCCCAATTTGCATACCGTTCATCTCTCAGCTTCTAAACTTTTACAGGGTAGAGGCCAAACTCCTCAGCAGAGAGCTCCCTTTCCCCCTGCTCCTAGCATGCACACGGGAATACCACACATCCTTCTCTCACTCCTTTCGACAGACGCTCTCACTCATGCTAATCCTTTTCCCCATAACTTCACCATATCACAGTGAACTCCTCCCTGTTGCTTTAAGGTCTGGTTCAAACATGCACATAGTGAAACCTTGTCTGTTACTACAGGCAGACAGTTCTCTGTTAACCCACAGCACTTTGTTTTGTAATGCCTGCTTGATTGTGACCTCACACAGTGCAAACATTATAAACATTTTAAAGTTCTAAACTAACAAAGTATCTTCTGGAGTAGAAAGGCCACTAAAAATATGTTTGTCATATTTGTTTTTCCCAAGCTTCTGAGACATTCTGTCTCTTTGTCTTAACAGCTTTTTTAAGAACATCTTAAATGGTTCAGGCATTGTGGAAAACAGTGTGACAGCTCCTCAGAAAAACTAAAAATAGAACTAACATATGACCCAGCACTTCCACTTCTAGATATATACCCAAAAGACAAAAGCAGGGACTCAAACCAGAGACTTGTACACCAGTGTTCGTTGCAGCACTACTCACAATAAGCCAAAAGGTGGAAACAACCTTAATGCTCACCAACAAATAAATGGATAAGCAAAATATGGTACATACATACAATAGAATACTACTGAGCTAGTAGGAGAAATGAAGTCTTGATACATGCTATAATATATTATGGAGCTTGAAGACATGCTGAGTGAAACAAGTCAGTCACAAAAGGAAAAATATTTGAAGTCATTTGGTGCCTCAGGTTTTAAGCACTGTAAATAGATAAGTGAGATGAAAAAATTAGCAAGTAATATTTATTGACTGCTTACTGTGTGTGCTACTTGTGCAAAGTGTTGTGCATAGGAAAAGTTATTTCATTTTACTCTTAAAAACTCTATGAAGTAGATATGGTTATTCCCATTTTCAGGCTAGGCATTTTACTCTTAAAAACTCTATGAAGTAGATATGGTTATTCCCATTTTCAGGCTAGGCATTTTACTCTTAAAAACTCTATGAAGTAGATATGGTTATTCCCATTTTCAGGCTAGGAATTGAGGCACAGAGAGGTTAAATAACATCAGTGGTGTCACTAGAGGGGGCGGGGAGTGCAGACTGCACCAGGTGACACTATTAGGGGTGACACCAGGATGACTGTTTGTAAAAATTTTCATGCACTGTTTCAGCAGAAATTTATGGTTTTTTATAAAAATATCAAAACAAAAACATTTTTTATAAACACAGCTTATATGTATCAATATACCTATAAGGCTAAAATTCTATAGCAGTTTACTTTTGGCACCTTCTAATGTGTCCCAGTCAGAGCTGTCATTATTACTCAGTTACAATGATGCTTCAAATGACATGGTTTTGTCTGCACGCACTACAAGCATGTGCTGTTGCTTTTGTCGTTGCTGGTGTTTTTATTCTCTCTGATTTTGTCAAATTATCTGGTGTTTTAGCTACAATGTTATGGTAATTAGTATTTTTGAACCTATATCAGTAACTTCTTTGAGAATGAAGTAATTAAAGGAAAAAGAGTGGTACACAGGAATTATGATTTGCAAGTTACATTAGTACAAAAAACATTACCAAGTATTCTGTATGGTCTGGTATGGGAAGAGGTCCATGGGGGAGAGAGGTCAGCATGAATTATCGTACTGGGTGACACCAACCCAAGTGATGCCACTGAATAACATGACCATGATCACTCAGCTAAGATGTGGTAGAACTAGGATTCCAACCCAAGCGGTCAGATCTAAAATTAGCCTATACTCGTAACAGTTACATTTTTCTATTTTATCATATTTTCCCAATTTAAAATGTAGTTAACTAAGGCCCGTTTTTGTATCACACGCTATGTAACACATATTGAGGTTAATGTCTATACTCAAGCTACTTAAACTGTATTTGGAGGACACAGAAGATCTTTTGAGTTAATATGTTTGCCTGTGAATTTACAGCTAGATCTGATGAGAGGAAAAAAACTAGTAGGTTATTTTTTAGATTATGTCCTGTTGGGAGCCAGGAAGAGTTATACAGAAATCCGACTTATTTAGAGAGCTGATAGAAACTAGTAAGATGATCTTGAACAACCCACATTATTTTTTCCTGCCTGCTTTTGAAACATCTTCGGTCTCTCTTTTTTTTTTTGGTCACTTAACTACTGTGCTCATCTTTTGACTCCAGCTGAAAAATCTGTTAAAAAAAACTGGTAGTTCTACATTTGTCAGAGTACTGATAAATTGTTACCCTCTAGCTAGTATGTTCTGTTAGAGATGTGATCAAGTACTGAACTGAAAGGTAACAACAGTAATAAAACTGGAAAATATGACCTCAAATTGCATGTCAGTGTATATGTTATTGAATATTTCAGTGAGAGTTGGTTTGATTAACTGAAATAAGCTTTATTTACTACCAATATTAATCCATGAAAAGGGCAAGAAAATAATTTTTTCCTACTTGAGGTATTATAAATATGGTCAGAAGTTGTACAAACAGTTTCATAGTCTAGAAATTCTGTGCTTGACTAGATTTAGAAATTCCCTTCACGAAGAAGACCTTTCTCAACAGGATGAGTTAGTAAGATTAGAAACATTTCCCATTCGTCCTCATAAGAGACGCAGACATCTCAGAAAGTAAATATGATAAGCAGTATTCATTTTAACAGCTTGCAGTGTATTTTTGTAATTCCCCATTAGAAGTTTTATTTTTTAAAGAGTATATGAGAAGTAGGTAGTGTTTGGGCCTCATATTTTTCCCTCCAAAAGTAATTTTAAAATCTGCTCAGGAGTTTTCAGTTGTATCAGTTGTGTCCAACGGATTAGTACCAGGCTCTTCTGACATTTGAATTAGTTAGTTTTATTTGGCAGTGAAAAAGAGAACACAGTCCCCTTTAGCTACTAAAATACTACTTTGTGAGTTGGAGGCGGAAAGGAAAAATCAAGTATTTTCTCTCCCAGAAGTGTTCAGTAGGAGAACTAATGTCACTTGACTTCAAGAACCAGTAGTTAAGTATTTTTACTTAGTCCTTTCTTTGTAATTTAAGATCACAGAATTCCAAATGGGATGGGGGGTAGCTAAACAACTTGAGGTTGACAGAATCACTTGAGTTATCAGCGTTTTGGAAAACTTTAATTTGACTATGGCTGTTTGGCGACTACAGGAGTCCTATTGGTACAGTGGTTAAGTGCTCAGCTGCTAACCAAAAGGTCGGTGGTTTGAACCCACTAGCTGCTCTGCAGGAGAAAGATGCCTTGGAAGCCCTCTGGGGCAGTTTTTCTCTGTCCTGTAGGGTAGCTGTGAGTCGGAATCTACCCCATGGCAACGGGTTTGCTTGTGTGTGTGTTTTTTTCCTTTGGTGATTAAGGAGCCTTGGTGGCGCAAAGGTAAGCCCTTGGCTGTCAACAGAAAGGTTGGTAGTTTGAACTCGCCCAGTGGCTGTACAGGAGGAAGACCTAGCAGTCTGCTTGCATAAAGATCACAGCCAAGAAAACCTTGTGGGGTGTTTTTTCTAGATTACATGGGGTTGCTGTGAGTGGAAGTCAGTACGGTGGCACCTAACAACAACATTGGATGACCCTTTGATGTGATGTTTCAATGAAAGAAATTATGCTTTTAGAATGTTGCTTATCACTTTTCAAGCATTCGATTCTACTTTCTGTATTTACTGATGAGATTTAAAGCATTAGTCAAATTATGAGGTTAAGAGCAGATGCCTCTAGGACCTAACAGCTGTTGGCTTTAATAGTATTTCTGCTCTGCGGCGTTTTCTTTACTACTGGACTGTAAATTCTAAGAAGACAAGGATAAGCACTATTACTACTATTTTTTTAATAGCAAGATCTGTTTCATTTATCTTCATTTGGGATCCATGGCATTTGTCAATAATTGATATAAACTTAAATGACAATTACCTGTAAGAGTTAACTAAAAAAAAAAAAAAAACTAGTTGGTCTTAAAAAAAAAGCTTTTCCCTTTGTTGGAAATGAGTCTTATCTAGTCAATCTTCTATTCATCAAATATTTCTAGATCAAATAGTGGATACGAAAGTAAATAAGGACGACTGCATCTAGTTGTTGATTATAATGACTAACATTTAAGGTTTTTATTGACAATCTACATTCTTCCTTAATCTGCCCATCAACCCTGTGAAATAGGTATTATCACTGTTAATACTTTACAGATTAAGACACCAGCCGAGAAATAAGTGAGTACCACCTGTAAGCTGCAGAGATAGCCAGCTCTGTGTCTCCTTATTTTTGAATTCCATGTTTTTAGCACCCTGAGCTGCACATATTTACTTTTATGTGTATAAGAAAAAAACTAAGATTGGTTCCAGACTAGTCAGGTGGCTTTATTTATAGATGATGAACTGGCTTCACTTGGTTAAGAAAGTCTCTGAAAATGTCAGTTGGTTACTATTTAGTTTAACCTTCTTAAATTACAGAGTTGCTTTAGGTCCTTTAACATAGGTCCACCATTTCAAAAAAAAAGCTGAATCAATTTGTTTTGTTTGCTTTTCAAGATAATCTTGTTTTCAAAGTACCTTATGTATAAATTTTGTTACTAAATTAATGTAAACTTAAATTTTTAATTCCTTTGGCCTGCTTTGTTATATTCTGTTCTGCATAGAATTAAAGCAGTCTTTAAAGATAACATATTATTCACCAACCCTATATGACCAATCTCTTTGTTTGGGGTGATAGTTAAAGAGAAGTATGTATCTAAGAGAGGACCTCATGCCTATGGCCTAATCTTAAGCTTGTTTGAAAGAATCCCTTACACAGAGCATCTGGAACAAGCATGCTGGACCAGTACCAGTTGCCAGCAAGTCGACTCTGACTCACGGTGACCCCGTGTGCATCAAAGTAAGATTGTGCTCCTTAGCGTTTCGGTAGCTGGTTTTTTGGAAGTAGATCACCAGTCCTTTTTTCCCAGGTGCCTCTGGGTGAACTCAAACCTCCAGCCTTTCAGTTAGCAGCCATTAACTGTTTGCACCACCCAGGGATTCAGCATGCTGGATGGAAGGAAGAAGGAAATGTGGACAGCCTTTGCATATTGCTTTGGTTGAGTGCTCAGTAATGTTAATGGATTTTCCCAGCTATAGGCAGATTGTCCTGTATTATTTTCAGCCCCTTTAGTTTTATTTGTATTATATTCAAAAGATAATTCCAAAATGTTTATAGTAATCAAACCACCAGTATGAAGTTAAAGGTTATTGTTATCATTAAATTTTATTACCAAAGCAGAGTTTTACATCTTTTTGTACAGTGATAAGGAGAAGGAATATAAAAGCTAAGATACTTTTAAAATTCCATCCATACGTAATTCTTCAAGATCCTAATGTATGTAATAATGCGTTTTAGAATTGAAAGGGACTTCAGAGATCAGCTAGTACAGAAGTTAAAAAGCTGGTGGTCCAGTGTCCAAATCGTGATCCTCTAGATAAATTTTGTTGGTTTCCACAATGTTCACAATTTGTAGAATTCAGATGACTTTAGCAGCTTGCTGCTTTAGACATTTACATGCCCACCTGGCTGATGTCTCATGTAAGGCATCTGAGTATACAGTTCCTCTGCTTTCCCCCATTCCTTCATTTTGTAGATGAGAAACCTGGAATCTGGTATTTAAGTGATTTACCTCAAGTTGTACAACTTTCTGGAAATCCTGGTGGTGTAGTGGTAAAGAGCTGCGGCTGCTAACCAAAAGGTTGACAGTTCAAATCCACCGGGTGCTCCTTGAAAACCCTATGGGGCAATTCTACTCTCCTGTAGGGTCACTATGAGCCAGAATCAACTTGATGGTAACGGGATACAACTTTCTAAATAGCAGAGCTAAGCCTCTTAGATCCCAAGATAATGTTGCTTTCCACAGCTTGTTTCCTCTTAGAAAACAATACAAGATAGTATATAATCAAGTTCTAAAGTATTTGGTACAGCTTGTCAGAAAGGGGAGCAATCACTGTGGGCTGAGATAGTGCAACAGTACTTCAGGGACATTTCATTGACATTACCCTCTTTTAAGAGCTGCATCCTGAGTATGTGCTAATCAGGAACATCCTATCCTGATCTGTGTGTTATTCTTGCTACAGAGTGGGGGGCGGGGAGTCATCTTTCTTTTTAGAGCTGGCAAAGGATATCACTGAGGGGCAGTTTGTACCTACCGTAACGGAACCACGTAAG